>NC_092341.1:47466250-47795000 GCF_046630445.1 Rutidosis leptorrhynchoides
TAACAAAATAGGAACGACAGTTATAAATCTAGAAATTTAACACGAAGTTTAAGATGAATCTGATTAGTATTATTATTAATTACTATAATTACTAAAAGTATCATTACCTTAACTCTATCGTTTTTATTTATTTATTAAAACTATTATTATTGCTATTATTATTATTATTATTATTATTATTATTATTATTATTATTATTATTATTTTTATTATTATTATTATTATTATTATTATTATTATTATTATTATTATTATTAGTATTACAATTATTATTACCATTAGATTACTTATTCTAATATTATTATAACTATTAATTTGCAAACACATATTATATTTAATATACAAAATGAATACATAATAAAATATATAAGATATTGATATAAAATCACTAAAAATATATATATATAATTTGTTCGATTACGATTATAGGTTTTAATATATATACAAATGATATAGGTTCGTGAATCCGAGGCTAACCCTGCACTTGCTCAATGTCGTCATATGTATTTTCACTACAAAACTCAGTATAGTGAGTTTCATTTGCTCCCTTTTAATCATTACATTTTTGGGCTGAGAATACATGCACTGTTTTAATAACTGTTTTACAATATTTATATGCGTGAGTTTCATTATTCCCTTTTACTCTTTATATTTTTGGGCTGAGAATACATGCGCTGTTTTTTATAACTGTTTTACGAAATAGACACAGGTAATTGAAACTACATTATATGGTTGAATTATCGAAATCGAATATGCCCCTTTTATTAAGTCTGGTAATCTAAGAATTAGGGAACAGACACCCTAATTGACGCGAACTCTAAAGATAGATCTATCGGGCCCAACAAGCCCCATCCAAAGTACCGGATGCTTTAGTACTTCGAAATTATATCATGTCCGAAGGAGGATCCCGGAATGATGGGGATATTCTTATATGCATATTGTGAATGTCGGTTACCAGGTGTTCAATCCATATGAATGATATTTTTGTCTCTATGCATGGGACGTATGTTTATGAGAAATGGAAATATGAAATCTTGTGGTCTATTAAAATTATGAAATGATTATTTATGTTAAACTAATGAACTCACCAACCTTTTGGTTGACACTTTAAAGCATGTTTATTCTCAGGTACGAAAGAAACATTCCGCTGTGCATTTGCTCATTTGTAAAGACATTATTTGGAGTTGATCATCGCAATGGAACCAGATGTTGGTGACTTCGTTCAGATGGATTAGGACGGGTCCTTTCAGTTGGTATCAGAGCAGTGGTCTTAGCGAACCGGGTCTTGCGTTAGTGTGTCTAACTGATAGTCGTTAGGATGCATTAGTGAGTCTGGACTTCGACCGTGTCTGCATGTCAAAAGTTTTGCTTATCATTTCGTGTTGAAAATTACCTGTTTATCATTCTTAGAGAATCACTTACTTATCATTCTGAGTCTAGACACGTTTTACTGCATTTACTGCATGAATAGTGTATAGACAAAATTCATATCTTAGCGTATCTGCTACTTCATATCTTAGCGTATCTGTTACTGTAACTTTGCCTGACAACTTCCGTAGATTTCTCCGTAACTTATGGTATTTTAGTATTATATATGCATATATATAAATTATGTATTGCAGGGTACTAATCTACATCCTATAATCTATTTCTTATCGAAAATCCTTCATCTGATCATACGAGATGAATCCTGCAACCAGTTCGAGTCCCTCAGATTCCGATAGCTATTTTGATAGTTATTCCGACAGCTATTCCGACATAGATGTTCACCTAAGCTCCGAAAACAGCATCATCGCCATGAATCAACCAATCAGCCATTATCAATTCATCTGATGGGATCGTAGACGACTTAATTAATGGAAATGCGCAGAAAGCAATCCCTTCCACCAACCGAATTCATCTCTTGACAATGAACCTGAAGCGTTTACCGGCGAACCTGTTCGAGACACCATTTTCAGTCTCATTTCCAGGGTAACTCAACAAGATTATATTCTATCCACAATTCTGAACCTTATTCATCCGCTCGTTCCGACCGACAATCATCCTGGAGTAATAAGTCAACGAAATTCGCGCTCGAAAAATCTATTCGGAGAATATGGTGCAAAATGTACCGGCTTCAGCAACATCACCGGCACCAACAGTACAATCAATAACAGCACCAGTACCATCAACAATCCATGCTTCAATATCATCATATGTACTTTGGGTATGATCTTCGTTCTACGTATCGCTCTACCTCATTTATCTTCGTTCGACATGGCGAATATGTAATCTCTAAAGTTTTAGAGATTATTTATTCTAGTTTCAACCGAAAAGCAAATGAGTTTAATATCATATTAACTCATTAAATCCATGAATAAATCTGAAGAAAATATATAGGTATATATGTTTTCATAAAGATTGTAATTAAAAATTCTCTTGTACAAACTGTTAATGGTGAAAATATTTTAACGGGTAGGTAATACCCGAGGACTATTTAAATTTCACATTAATAAGTTACATTGTACATTCTTCGAATCTGTTTCAACAAGTCATATACTATCCTACTTACATCCACCGATATACAAATCCGTTCACCACATAATAACCATATTCATCCAATTACATATTTGGATTTTGATCTATCAGAATCCATCAAGTGGCATAACGAAGAAATAATGGACACAATAAAAATTGATTAGAAACAGATTAATTAACAATATGAAATTCTATTAAGAATCCACGCTAACAAAATCCTAGTTAACTGTTCCTAGCTAACTGATTACATTTTTGTTTATCGCAATTTACATTCTCGCAATTTTATTTATCGTCATTTAATTTCTGTTATTTACTTTACGCACTTTATTTATCGTTATTTAATTTCTGTTATTTATTTTACGCACTTTAAATATCAGGACACGTATACAAGGTTTTGACATATCATATCGACGCATCTATATATATTATTTGGAATCACCATAGACACTCTATATGCAGTAATGATCGAGTTCTCTATACAGGGTTGAGGTTCATTCTACAATAATATATATACTTTGAGTTGTGATCGAGTCTGAGACGTATACGGGTCACGACACGTATTAATTACTTCGAATATTATATATTAAACTGTATATAAATTATTGAACTGTTAACTGTGGACGAATAATATTGGACAATCAAAATGAATTAAAATACTGATTATAACATATGAAACTAAATAATTCTTCAAGTTGCCACTTGATTTCATCCTAAACCTCATTTGTATCTTGACAATTCCAGTCTATTTTCAAACCTTTTATGATTCTTGAAAACACCTCAATCGAGAGGATGAACCAACCGCACTTCATCTACGGAAGAAAAGGTTAATGCATATAGTTATGCACCTGAAAACACTCGGAACCTGAGTAAACGTTAAACACGTATCTGTGTTAAATTTTTTGGCATTGTTATTACCAAAAATAACTTTGCAATTCCTTTTCAAAATTAGTCAATTTTGTCACAGCTCCAGCAAGTCAACTTCGACTTTTCGTTCGAAACAACCTTATTATAATCTTGATATATACGCGTGCTCTTTTATTGTTACCAGGGAACCTTTCGTATTCCACCATATTACCATCAGCGTTTAATCATCTAAAAACACAATTTTCCTGAAACCACCTTGGATTAATAATCGATGATTCAGATATCAAAGCATTAAATGCAGAGGAAACAGAAAAATGGTAGATGGTCTAAACGACCAAAAGTTTGATGATAAAGAAAGGAGTGTTGGGAGCGCTCGATAGAAAATTGGGTATTGAAAAACAGATTGAGCTATCTATGAAGGAGACCAAGGACAAATACAAGGACCATACCATATATTCAAAGAATCCAGATAATTCTGGATCCGATGAAACCTTCAATGAATATCTTGCTCTGTACTCATGTTAAAATCTTGCAGAAAGTCTTTCCCCATCAACCATCGAACTTAGAAATTTCAAAATTTCATCATCAATATCTTCGATATTTCTAAGGATATTTTCATAAATATCCTCGTCCGAAATTATATACCTCCTCGTGCTTCCTGTGTATCGTTATATTGAAAACATTCAATAGAAATTTAGTACTGAAAAGCGGATTATGCGAAACTATGAAGGAAGCCGTGGACAAATCACAAAGAATAAGTTTGACTTCAAAGAATCCAAATGATTCTATTTCTGATGAAGTCTTTAGCAAATACCTTGCTTCCAAATCTAAACCCTTACGGATAAATCTTCTTCATCATCCATCGATAATAGAAATCCCAAGATATCATCGTATTTTTCGTTATAAATATCCTCCATATTTCTGAAGATATTTTCATAACTATTCTTATCTGAAATCATTAATCTCTTCCTGATATCAGTGTTACATCATATAGAAACTGTTAGTTTCTATATTCTGTAAACTTTCGAGTTTAAAAATATGAATGTTATTGGAGTAATATTGGGAACTGATGCATGAAGCAGTATAATATAATGACACTTGATCAACGTGATTATATTACAGTAAGTCATGCTGAGTTTCTAAATGGAACGTGATGATTCACAGATCATAACGTCATCATGTGCCATGGTACATAACTCTTTCATCCTACTTAACTCCGGAACAAACCAAGAAAATGTATTCTTGATGGTTCTATCTTCCGTGATGTTGATAAATTTGAAAATCAAATCGTGCTATCACGTTCCTTCCTGCTTAGAACATTATAATCATTCGAGACTCTATATCTACAAATTATGGACCATTAACCGCTTGACTGGAAGTCGGGAAGAGAAAATAAAAGCATAGAGCTTTGAAATATAAGGGAGAATATAAAGCCGATAACAACACATAAATTACAAACCGTGTATATCAATGTTTATCGCAACATAAAGACACGGGAGAATTAAAAACATTATAATCCCGAGGGCGAAGTAGAAGAAAACAGATTCCTCTGGTGGAAGTTGGAAAAGGAGAATGATTGTTGCGATAATAAGGATGAGGACAAGGATCAGAACTGGATTTAGCATTTTCAGAATCTTTTGGATGTATGAAATAAGAAGGAAAGTATGGGAAGGGTGAGAATAATGGAACGGAAGAGTTTAATTTATAATGAAAATATCAGACAGAGTAATCAAAGCAGATCACCGCATTTAATTCGAGAGATCTTAATTTCCTTATTCGCCAAAGAATCAAATCTTTTTGATTTCGAAGATTTTCTATAAATCCCTTAAATTCCGGAATTCAACCCTGTCTCCGTCAAAAGTTAAGACAAATCCTTATTTTTTTCCTATTTCAATCTTTTGTGATAGTTTCATTCGTGCTCTTCGAATAATCGAATTACTTTATCTGTATTATTCTGTAATGATGAAAACTCTATTTATCAGCTCATATTCGTCAAGAAAAACATATTTATTGTTAGCCATGACGACCTCACTCAAATTTCGGGACGAAATTTCTTTAACGGGTAGGTACTGTGATGACCCGGAGATTTCCGACCAAATTTAAACTTTATTCTTATATGATTTCGACACAATAAGCAAAGTCTGTTAAGTTAAGTCTCAAAACTTTGGAACAGTTTACTTAAATGCATTTGCCCTTTTTACCATTCCCGGCGATTCACGAACAATTATTTGTAAATAAATATGTATAGATATATATAAATGTAAGTATATGTATATTAACTTAAAATTATGAAATATAATTTACCAATTAAAATTAAATATGTAAAATAAGATACATGATATTAAATTTCTATTAATATTTATTGTTATATAGATATACATATATTTAAGAAATTACTATCCAATGTAAGTTACTATGTAATAAAAATTACAAATTATACATGTAATATAAACATATTAAAAATTAATACAACAATATTATTACTCTCATTACTATAAGAAGTATTATTATAATTATATTTACTAATTAATGAGACTAAATATAATACATATAGGTATACAGATATATCTAAATACAATAATATATATATAAATATATATACAAATATATATAGAGTTACAAGTTATAATATAATTAACATGTTATTATTATTATATTCATGTGTATATTAATATTTGTATCAAAAATTAGTATAATATCTAGATATTATTACCATATTCCTTAAGAGTTACTATTGTTATTATTATTAATATTATTATTTTTAGTATTATATATATTATATGTAAATATAAATATAAAAAAAAAGAACCCGTATATACTTCCAATCAGTGTTTTGTTTTCTTCATTTTTTTTTTCTCTTCCTGATCCGTGATTACTTTTCGACTCCTACAAAGGTCAACTAATACTTCTGTATCAATCATTCTATCACAATATGATGATATCATTTTAATTGTGCGAAAGAAAAATAGCAGAAAGACAATTCGTTCTTTAGTTTATATATATTTTTTTTTCATCCTTCAAACCCATTAAACCTCGGATCTGTTTCGAAACAAATTGAAGAGAAGTAAAAATACAGAAAGCTTTTAAATCACTTCGTGAAGGTTTCTCCAAATTTTCAGGTTTTAATTCGTCAAATCAAACTCGAATTTGAAGAGTCAAACGTAAAAATTTAAAAGTCAACTGATTTGTAATTTCAAAAATTCGAGTTCGTTTTTGAGTTTATGGAATAATTGATGATTCCTAAAGTTTGTATACATGATTTCCAAATTATTTCGTGTAGAAAGTTTCTGTTAAAACGTCCTAAAAATCGAAAATCTATATTGTTTTTTTTTTTAAAAGCTGCGACAGCAGCTATTTCTTATTTATGTTTTTTTTTTCATTTTTTTTTGTTTTGTTTGATTTCATAGAAGTATCCCATACTGATTAATTTATTTTAACTCCTAAATCCACTTGTGATTCTCGGTTATAGTTTGAATTGGGTTGGAATCGTTTATGTTGGAGGAGGAAGAAGAGTAAGGATTAAATGATATACAGGTTATATTAAAACAAACGGGTTATAAAACAGAAAAAGGGCGACGGCCCAACGGTTAAGGGTGTTGGGGTAGTAGCGGGAGGTCGCGAGTTCGAGTCTCCTTTGGAACTTTTATTTTTTAAGAGGGTATACACCTTATTCCCTTTTCTATTATTATTATTATTATTATTATTATTATTATTATTATTATTATTATTATTATTATTATTATTATTATTATTATTATTATTATTATTATTATTATTATTATTAATACTATTGTTAATACTAATTATTATTATTGTTATTGTTATTGTTATGATTAGTATTATTAATATGAACATTATTAATATGACTATTATTGTTGTAATTATTAATATTAGTATTATTATTGTTTATTATTGCTAGTATTATTATTCATTGATATTATGTTTATTTCCTATTGTTATTACTAATAATAATAACATAATTATTATTATGGTTATATAAAAAAAAAACTTGTATTATTATAACTAGTACTATCATTAAAAATTATTAGTATTATCATTATTGTATTATTGTTATTATTATTAATATAAATATGAACATGTTAATAACATTGATATTTGGAAGTTAACAATATGTTAATATGGTAAAATTATGGAAAATACTTATAATTATATGAAGGTATGTACAATTAGGAGTATGTTTATGAATTAACAAAATAGGAACGACAGTTATAAATCTAGAAATTTAACACGAAGTTTAAGATGAATCTGATTAGTATTATTATTAATTACTATAATTACTAAAAGTATCATTACCTTAACTCTATCGTTTTTATTTATTTATTAAAACTATTATTATTGCTATTATTATTATTATTATTGCTATTATTATTATTATTATTATTATTATTATTATTATTATTATTATTATTATTATTATTATTATTATTATTATTATTATTATTATTATTATTATTATTTTTATTATTATTATTATTATTATTATTATTATTATTATTATTATTATTATTATTATTATTATTATTATTATTATTATTAGTATTACAATTATTATTACCATTAGATTACTTATTCTAATATTATTATAACTATTAATTTGCAAACACAGATTATATTTAATATACAAAATGAATACATAATAAAATATATAAGATATTGATATAAAATCACTAAAAAATATATATATAATTTGTTCGATTACGATTATAGGTTTTAATATATATATACAAATGATATAGGTTCGTGAATCCGAGGCCAACCCTGCACTTGCTCAATGTCGTCATATGTATTTTTACTACAAAATACAGTATAGTGAGTTTCATTTGCTCCCTTTTAATCATTACATTTTTGGGCTGAGAATACATGCACTGTTTTAATAACTGTTTTACAATATTTATATGCGTGAGTTTCATTATTCCCTTTTACTCTTTATATTTTTGGGCTGAGAATACATGCGCTGTTTTTTATAACTGTTTTACGAAATAGACACAGGTAATTGAAACTACATTATATGGTTGAATTATCGAAATCGAATATGCCCCTTTTATTAAGTCTGGTAATCTAAGAATTAGGGAACAGACACCCTAATTGACGCGAACTCTAAAGATAGATCTATCGGGCCCAACAAGCCCCATCCAAAGTACCGGATGCTTTAGTACTTCGAAATTATATCGTGTCCGAAGGAGGATCCCGGAATGATGGGGATATTCTTATATGCATATTGTGAATGTCGGTTACCAGGTGTTCAATCCATATGAATGATATTTTTGTCTCTATGCATGGGACGTATGTTTATGAGAAATGGAAATATGAAATCTTGTGGTCTATTAAAATTATGAAATGATTATTTATGTTAAACTAATGAACTCACCAACCTTTTGGTTGACACTTTAAAGCATGTTTATTCTCAGGTACGAAAGAAACATTCCGCTGTGCATTTGCTCATTTGTAAAGACATTATTTGGAGTCGATCATCGCAATGGACCCAGATGTTGGTGACTTCGTTCAGATGGATTAGGATGGGTCCTTTCATACCGGATGCTTTAGTACTTCGAAATTTATATCATGTCCGAAGGAGGATCCCGGAATGATGGGGATATTCTTATATGCATATTGTGAATGTCGGTTACCAAGTGTTCAATCCATATGAATGATTTTTATCTCTATGTTTGGGATGTGTATTAAAATATGAAATCTTGTGGTCTATTAAAATGATGGAAATGATTATTTATGTTAAACTAATGAACTCACCACCTTTTGGTTGACACTTGAAAGCATGTTTATTCTCAGGTACGAAAGAAATCTTCCGATGTGCATTTGCTCATCTTAGAGATATTACTTGGAGTCATTCATGACATATTTCAAAAGACGTTGCATTCGAGTCATTGTGTTCATCAATATTATTATTAAGTCCATTTTAGTAATATATACTACGAAGTGGTATGCATGTTGTCAACTTTCGATGTAATGAAAGATTGTCTTTTCAAAAATGAATGCAATGTTTGTAAAATGTATCATATAGAGGTCCAGTACCTCGCGATGTAATCAACTATTGTGAATCGTTTATAATCGAGATGGACTACGTCCGGATGGATTAGGACGGGTCCTCACAAGTTGTAGTCAATTTTTTAAAACGTCTTTTTGCAAGGTTTGGAACACCGAAGGCTTTAATAAGTGATCGGGGTACTCATTTCTGTAACAATCAACTTGAGAAAGTTCTCAAAAGATATGGAGTAACTCATAAAATCTCCACAGCATATCATCCACAAACAAGTGGACAAGTTGAAAATACCAACCGAGCTTTAAAACGTATTCTAGAGAAAACCGTAGGATCAAATCCGAAGGAATGGTCCATTAAATTGGGGGATGCACTCTGGGCTTTTAGAACAGCCTACAAAACTCCAATTGGAACCACACCTTTTAGACTTGCTTATGGAAAAGCATGTCATCTTCCGGTAGAAATTGAACACAAAGCATTTTGGGCTTTGAAGACATGTAATCTTGATTTACATGAAGCTGGACGTCTACGGTTAAATCAATTAAACGAATTAGAAGAATTAAGACATGAAGCATACGAAAATTCGTTAATCTATAAGGAAAGAACGAAGAAATGGCATGATAAAAGAATCAGAAGTTCAAAAGAATTTAAAGAAGGAGACAAAGTTCTTCTTTTCAATTCACGATTCAAGCTATTTTCTGGAAAATTGAAATCAAGATGGTCTGGACCATTCATAGTCAAAAGAGTTTTCCCATACGGAACAGTAGATTTAATAAATTCAAATGGGATTGAATTTAAAGTTAATGGTCACAGAGTTAAACACTACATAGATAGTCCGATGGAAGTCGACAACGAAGTTAATCACAATTTCGATACCACAGCTAACTAAGTGTGGGGAGAATCAAGTCTTTAAAGGATAATATGTATTTCTGTTAGAGTTAGATTGTCTGTTTTCGTGTGGTTCTCAAAAATGGAACCCGAATGGTCTTTCCCTAGCAGACCCTAAAGAACTAGTCTTCTCCCCCCATTCTGAATTTTTATTTTTTTTAGGTTTTTACGAAATGAAGACTTCCTGTGAACTAAACCATGGTCTAATACTACACGCTTTGATCACTAAACGTAATAATGACACACTTCCGAGTGAAATAGTATCAGTAATCAGAGAAAGATTGGACGGAGTAAGAAAAGAATCCAGATGCGAAGATAATAAGTTACAATTTGGTAAAGGAAAATTCAAAATCCGCAGCGAAAAGAAGAGCACGACACCTAGAAAGATGTCACAAATGCGGAAAATGGTCACATGGAGGTAAATGTTCAAATAATCAAACCTATTCAAACACCGAATTTGTTACTTTATGCAGAGACGGACCGTTCATATGTTTAGAAGAAAAAACACTGAATGCTCGAGGTTACGCCTATGTAGCCATGGAAAATCAATTAAACCGACTATCTTATGAATGGGATAGATCATATCACTAAGAATACTATCTCACAGGTAGGTCTGTACAGTTTTTATTTTTATTGTTATTTTTAACCTTTTGATAATAAACGCTAATTTGTTCGCTATAAAGTATTAAATTGGTATTGAATAAAATTAGGTTTGGCGACCGAAATTATTGATATCATTCAAAAATTTATTACATCACTGCGAAATTTAACGTTTATTCTTAAGGTATAAATATCTTTAATCAATCAACCCAAAATATTTCAAAAATTTGTCATGAGTTAAATTAGGTCATGGAACCGAAATTACTTTACCGAAAAGAGGGGCGTATATTTATGATAATATTTGATTGATTAAAGTGGGATAAAAATCCAAAAAGATTTTTAATTTTATTTTTACCATATTTTTAAAATTAATATATAAATCTTAAATTAATATTGTAAACTTTGTAAAATCAATATATTTAAGTTTGTCAATATTTGAAAAATTAATATTTTTAAGTTTGTATGTATAACAACAAAAATATAATATAAGTTTGGTGTGAATTTATTTTATGCATTTTAAAATTAAGTTTGGTGTGAATTTTTAATATTATGCATTTTTAATTAAGTTTGGTGTAAATTTTAATTTTATGCATTTTTAAATTTAAGTTGTGTGAATTTAAAAACAAAAATTTACTTTATTTCGTTAAGTTAAAAATATGATTTTTAAAATTCGTCGTAAGTTGAAGACTAGTTCTTTGAACCGAAACTGCTTTACCCGAGGGAGGGACGAGAACTTTTATTATCATTATTTTTAATCTTATTGATTTAAAGTATGCCAAAAACATTAAAAAAAATCCAAAAATCTTTGCTTTTAAAACCGCGCTTTAAATAGACAAATTTTAAAATTTTGTTGAAGGAAGGACTAGGACATCGATCCGAAACGACCTCATCCTAAAACAAAGGAAAACAAAATTTTAAATTTATTTTATATTTGTTTTATAAGTTAAGGATTATTAAAAAAAAAGCACCGCGACTCGCGGAGTTTGTAAGGTCCAAATGCCGCGACTCGCGGAGAGACCAAAACCCAGAAAAAAAAAATAAAAGGGATCGAACTGATCAGTCCACACCACCCACACACATATACTGCGAAAAACACCCGAAAATACACACACAAACACTCCGAAATTCGTAATTTTAGCCGTTTTTCATCAAATCTTTTACTAAAATCATGTTAAGAAGGATGTTATCAAGGAATTACTCAAGGAAAACGGTAAATTTCTACACCTAAACACCATTTAATCCGAAAATTAGTGTTCTTGAGTAATTTTTTACCCAATTCGATTTTGATGCTTTTTAGTGTAATTATGCTTAAATTGCTTATGTATTATGCTTGTATAACCTAGATTGATGCTATTTAACATGATTAGAAGCCTTAAACTTCAAATTTTGAGTAATCTAGGGTTTGTGTTCTTGAGCAAATTTGGGGCTTTTTGATATAAACAGGTTATGGCCGATTTTTGTCATGAATTATTACTAAATTAAGTAGTGTAACATGTTTAGGTAGTTAAATGATCCAAACTTTGAGCCTAAACATGATTTTTAAGAATTAAAGTGGACTTTTTCAAGTCTAAAATTCATGAACTTGATTTATTTGATATATTTGCCAATTGAGACTTGTTTAATTGTTAGTAATGATTATTTTGACATGTTATTTGAGTTGAATGCTTATGAACTTGGCGTACATTTTTGTATATGCTTATTTGAAAAAGTGTAGATTTGATAAAAATATGAAAATGAGCTTAAGTTTGATATAAATTGAACATGTCATTGTAATTATTTTGATTGGTGATTTTGCTGACACTAATGCATATTTGGATGCACAAAAATTGTGTTTGATGTGTTTTGCAGACTGAAAGGGGTGAATCTTCATCCCAAGCTCGCAATGCTCCTGCTGAGAATGTGGAACAACAGGAGGTGGATAACTACTACAAACAAGATATACCTCATCCAGTTATGACATTTTCAGATATGCACTTGGAAGATTTGCACCCGAACTTAAGATTTGACAGACTTTGGATAGATTATCCAAAATACCAAAGGGGCTTGCATACTCTTCATTCTAAAGTTGTTGAAGTACCTAGGGTAATAGAATGGGGACCATTAGAAGCTGTAGAATTGGCCGGGCCAATTAGAGAATTACTTACACAGAGGTATGGTAATTCTACTTTTAATGATTGGGTACGATTATTCAGCATGCGTAGACCTGTATATAAAGTATGGTGTGAAGAATTATTGTGTAGTATAGAAATAAATGATCGGGTAGCTAGTTTAACCGATCGATCTTTTATTAGATTTTTGTTAGGAGGTTCGATGCGCCACATGTCTCTACTAGACATGGCTCAGGCCTTACATATATATACGCCTGAGGAGTTAGCATCTGCCGATTGTAGAGGGTTGATATTGAACGGTAGGAAAATTGATGAAAATTTTGATACGCATGGTGTATGGAGTCAAATGACTAGCCATCACCGATTTAAAGGGGGAAATTACTCTTATTTGGATATAGATAGAGCAGAGTTAAGAGTAATTCATAGGTTTTTAGCTAATTCGATTACACAAAGAGGTAAGAATAAGGAAAAGGAAAATGAACAGGATTTGTTTTACCATATGTGTATTCGAGACCCACAAAGCACTATAAGTATACCGTATTGTGTGGGTTATTATTTATCAGCTATGGTTAGGGGGATGAGACCACACAGTATAATAGGAGGTGGTATATTTATTACATTAATTGCTGAGTATCTCAATGTGGATATAAGTCGGGGGGATTATTAGTCGAAGAACCAGAACCCCACGATACAATTGGTTTAAATGTATACCATGGTGCGAAGGTTTTGAAGAGGCGAAATAACGCCGCAGTACAATACCATGGTAGACATCCACAGGTTGAGAGAAACCAACAGCCAGGTAATGTGGGAGGGGGAAATGAAATGACAGAAATGCAAAGGTTTATAGCTTCACAAGAGTATGAAAATGCTAGACATCGAGCATTTGAAGATTGGCAAGTTCATCAAAACCAAACCATAGCTCATTGCTAACATGTAGGTAGAAACTATATTCCTACTCCATCGCCCGTATTTCCTCCCTGGTCTATAGAAATCCAACCACCGTATCCTACGTATAACCCAGCCGAAGCATTCTATAACACATACGATTATGCATGGAACCCCTACTAGTATCAGTATCATCCCTAGTCTACTTAGTTTTATTTATTTTATTATTTGTAATGTTGATACTTATGTTAATATTGTAATAGTTTTATAATTTTCTAACTTTTATTATTAGATTTTAATAATTTTTGAATGTGGGGTAATATACCAAACTTCAAAAATATGTATATATGTTTGCAGTTTATCTTATGTACACAACAGGGTAAAACAACGCATTTTCAAAGACTGGTATTAAGTTCAGCAAAAGTAACTAATTTTGACGACAAGATGCAAAATATATGTGAAATAACAACAAGACGGAATGAACAAATGATGTGCACCATTTATCATTCAACACAAACAACAATATGTTTGAAAACTTTGGTAAAATTTAATCATTTCTACGCTAATCACCCTCGATAATTTAAATTGTTACTGATTTCTTGCAAATGAGGGCATTGCAAGATCTTAAGTGTGGGAAGGGGTTAAATTCTTTCGGATTTTTAAAATTTTTATCTTAAACACTTGGTTACCATTAAAAATACTAGTAAAGCAGTAGTTGTATTAGAATCTAGTGCTCTCTGATAATAAAGAACAGCCCTAGTCTTATATACTGACTACCCAATTCTAGTAAAAATTTTCAAAATTTTCAATTAAATGAACTCAAAATCATGTTTATACATATTTATGAATGATAAAACTAGGTTTTAACACCGAAATTATTGTTACCTCGGAAAGGACATAAATTGAGAAACAAACCAAAATGTTAGAATTCATTTAAAATAGAATAGAGGACAATAAAAAGGAAAATAAAAGCCAAGTGTGGGAAATTTTCACCAAGTTATTCAAAATATATATCACATATTTTGTGACGACCCGAAAATTTCTGACCAAATTTAAACTTAACCTTTATATGTTTCCGACACGATAAGCAGAATTTGTAATGTTGAATCTCAAAAAGTTTGGAACTACATTCATGTAATCAATTACCCTTTGACCGTGTTTGACGATTCACAAACAATTATGTGTATATAGATATGTATATATAATATATAATATTAACTGAAAATATTAACAAAGTATTAGATATATGATACTTTACATGAACGTATTTGTTTCGATATATTTATTGACAGAATTAAGAGATAATATCAAATGATTGAATTATCAGATACATTATGATATGATTATGGGCCTATGTTATGAGGTCCACTGTGATTTAAGAAATCTATGCTTTTTGACCACTCATTACTTAACCAGTATGATAAAAATAACGATATTTTATTTTATTTTATCAAATATATATAACGATTTAAATTAATATTATATATATTTATACGCGTATTATACGTACATAGTTTTATACTTTTACTATACTTTACTTTTACTTTACTTTAACTTTAATAATTCATACTTTAATAATTCACTTTAATAATTCATACTTTAATAATTCACTTTAATAATTCATTTTAATAATTCATACTTTAATAATTCACTTTAATAATTTATACTTTAATAATTCACTTTAATAATTCATACTTTAATAATTCACTTTAATAATTCATACTTTAATAATTCACTTTAATAATTCAAAAATCTATTATAAATAGAATTCAATAGGTTTCATTATTTCATAGAAACTTGAAAATATATTTCTCTAAACTCTCTCAATCGAATTATATATATATATATATATATATATATATATATATATATATATATTTAGTATTATTTCAAGATATTATTAGTATACATAAAATACTACGACGGAGTTATATTCAGACGATTTCAAAATAAGTTTTCAAACGGGATAGAGCTAAGGAAATTATGGGTTATAGCTATGGAGGTTATGGGTATTGATCGAGGGTATTGCTCGTGAGGTCAACCTAACGTTTATCATTTTCGTTGCGTCTACGTACTTTCCTGCAATATTGAATCACAATATTGATACGTGAGCATTCATATCTTATCTTTTATTTATTAATAGTGTATCCCTGACTAGTGCTCGAGTATATATGATTATGCATGTTTGTATGCTTAGTTTCATCGTTAAATAGTTTATGATAAATCACGAATTTGATACATATGCTACTGAGATAAGGTATATGATATGCATGTCTTTGAAAAGATGAAGAAAAATTAATAACTTTTCATTTAGAAATCGTGTGGTTTCGATGAACGGATTAAAAAATATGGTCGACTGAATTATCATTAATTTTAATATTATTATTAAAACGATTATTATAATTGTTATTAGTTGATGTTATTACTAAAATTATCTTTATTACTAAAAATTAATATTTTTATTGAAACTATCATTTTATTATTTTTATCATTATTATTATTATCAATATTATTTTATCAAATAAATATACGTACAAAGATATTTTTACCACACGTAATATAATTACATTAATAATACATACCACTATATTTTTATAATATTAAGTGAATTTTATAAATTTTATTACTTGAGATATATAAAAGTATATTTTTATCATATATGAATTTTAATATAAATTTTTATTTATTAATAAATGACTTGTATTATTTAGTATAATAAGATCTGATAATTATATTTAAATATATAAAACGACTATATATAAGTTATATAATAATCATGTATAGATTTTGGAAGTCATTTTGGGTCAAGTTGACTTTTGTTGACTTTTACATGTCGATCTCGAGCATTAGGATTGTGATACACTACGACTTGACCTAAATTGTTAGACAGATATTAACCAACATATAAATATATATACTTAATATAGGTTCGTGAATCCGAGATAAACCCTGCACTTATTCAGTGCCGTCATATACATAATTGCTACGAAATACAGTATTGTGAGTTTCATTTGCTCCCTTTTATATATATTTTTGGGACTGAGAATACATGCGCTGTTTTTATAAATGTTTTACGAAATAGGCACAAGTACTAAAACTAATTCTACGTGGGTTTAAACCAGAAATATACCCTTAGTTTGGTAACATTAAACTACTTGTCTATGTACGGTAGGCGCGAATCCTAAAGATAGATCTATTGGGTCTGACAAACCCCATCCTGACTATGGGATGCTTTAGTACTTCGAGGTTATTTTAAACACACCTAATCTGGTGTACTTCAGAGGGTAAAACATGAACGTTAAGGCTTGTTACCGGGTGCCTACAACTTATAGAATACTTTTATACACTTGCGAGTGTACGAATATTTATAGAAACTAAAATCTTGTGGTCTATTACTATTACAGAAATGATTGATTATGATAAACTAATGAACTCACCAACCTTTTGGTTGACACTTTAAAGCATGTTTATTCTCAGGTATTAAAGAAATCTTCCGCTGTGCATTAGCTCATTTTAAGGATATTACTTGGAGTCATTCATGACATACTTTGAAAGACGTTGCATTCGAGTCGTTGAGTTCATCAAGATTAATATTAAGTCAATTATAGTTGGATGTAATATGAAATGGTATGCATGCCGTCAATTTTTGATGTAAAGAAAGTTTGTATTTTTAAAACGAATGCAATGTTTGTAAAACGTATCATCTAGAGGTCAAATACCTCACGATGTAATCAACTATTGTGAATCGTTTATAATGTATATGAACGGATCCTTTCAGTTAGTATCAGAGCGGTGGTCTTAGCAAACCAGGTCTTGCATTAGTGTGTCTAACTGATAGTTGTTAAGATGCATTAGTGAGTCTGGACTTCGACCGTGTCTGCATGTCAAAAGTTTTGCTTATCATTTTAAGTCGGAAATCATCTACTTACCATCCTTAGGAAATTACCTACTTATCATTCTTAAGTCTAGACGCGTTTTCCTACATTTATTGCATAATAATGTATAGACGAATTCTTATCTTAGCATATCTGTTACTGTGAACTTTGACTGACATCTTTCAAAGATTCTTCCGTAATTTATGGGATTTTTGGTATTATATATACATATGTAAATTATGTATTGTAGAATACCAAATCTAAATTCTATAATCTATTTCATACCAAAAATTCTTCCCCTGATCATACAAGATGGATCCCTCAACCAGTTCGAGTTCCTCGGATTCCGACAGCTATGTCGATTTGGATTTCCACATGAGCTCCGAAAGCAGCGTGACCGGAATGGATCAACCAATTAGCCATCCTCTATTTTGGATGAATTGGGGATGGGTTCGTAATCTACTTAACCATTGGAGACAAGAAGAAGGTGATCCCTTTCATCCACCACATTGCCCTCTTGGCAATGAACCTGAAGCACTTACCAACGAACCTGTCCGAAACACCATTTTCTCTCTCATTTCCAGAGTATCTTGTCATGATTATATACTACACCAAATTTTAGATCTTATTTATCTACTCATCCGAACCGACAATCACTCTGGTGTAATAGAAGAAGTCAACGAGCTTCGCGCTCGGGTAGTGGCTTTGGAGAATATGGTGCAAAGGTTACAAACACCAGCAGCAGCACCGGCAGCATAACTAGTACCACCATCAATAACATCAACAGTACCATTACCACACCAACAACAACCGCATCGCAAACCTCAACTTCACAATCTGTCCCATGAGCATCGACGTCATACGCCATGTAGATACCAAGGAATACCACAACGATGAAGTATTGATTCATAACTTCATTGGGGAAACATTCTACGACGATTACGTAATTTCTAAAGTTTAGAAATTATCTATCCTAGCCTTAACCATAAATCAAATGAGTTTAATTTAATATTAACTCATTAAATCTATATTACATCTGAAGAAATATACACATATATATTTCTATAAAGACTGTAATAAAATTCTTTTGTACAAAATATTAATTGTGAAAATTGTTTTTAACGGGTAGGTAATACTCGAGAGATATATAAATTCACAATTAATATGTTACATTCTTCGAATCTGATTCAGCAAATCATCCATTATACTCCCTACTTTCACAACAATATACATTCTTTTATAGAAATCAAAACAACCATACTCATTCAAAATCTAATAACATATTCTGATTTTGAAATCACAGAATTCGATTCAAGATATAACTGAAATCATCACTCTTAGATTCCTACATCTTTCAAAACTATACTTTGTCTTCAAAACTGTCCTAGAACCTCATTTCTATTCATGGAACTCACAAAAATATTTATATCATTCAAAATCTTAGAACATCATATGTATATTAACAATTACAATATGTGTTCAAACACTTCGAAATTCTTAAAGATATGCGAGATGATGATCCAACCACACATTACCCACTGTCATGCACCTGAAAAGCTCTCGAAACCAAAGTTATAGTTTAACACGTATCCGTGTCATATCGTTTGATATTTATTACCAAATATAATTTTTCAATCTCTTTCCAAAATAGACAGTTTTGTCACAGCTTCAGCAAATCACCTTCATTTGTTTATACGAATAAACCTTATTATAACAATTACCCCTTCATCATTGTTACCGGGGAACCTTTCATATCTCGCCACATTAGCAGTAAACTTATCAACAACTTCATTAACCTTCGACTTAAGCCTCTCCGAAAAGCCACTATACTTATTCATTAAAACCCCATCATGTACTCACCTACATCCTGTAACAATAATTGTCACACCAACTACTGGGAATTAGCAATCAGTATTTTGAATTTCGCGACAATTTTACGTCAAAAGTTATATGTATACATATAACGTCTATCTCCTAGACTTACATACTTCGAATGTGAATTTTCTGAAAAACATCCCAAACTATGAACTAGTTCTCCGAAATTGGAAAAATGATGAAGCAGCAAAAACTATAAACGACTTTAACAGTCAAAAGTTTGATGATAAAGAATAGTATGGTGGTAAAGCTGAGAAAAAGAGAAGGTTTGAAACTGGAAAACGGATTGAGCAGACCATGAAGGAGGCTGTGGACAAATCACAAAGACTAAACCTGCCCTCAAAGGATCCAAATGATTTAGTGTCTACTGAAATCGTTAGCAAACACCTTACTTCTTATTCTAAACCTTCACAGAAAAATCTTCTTCATCATCCATCTATGTTAAGAATTCTAAGATATCATCGTATCTTTTATTATAAATATCTTCGATATTCCTAAAGATATTTTCACAACTATTCTTATCCGAAATCTTCTATCTATTCGCAATATCTGCGTTACAACATAAAAAGAAACTGTGTTAGTTTCTAAATTCTGAAGAAAAAAAAATTCGAATTTAAAATAGGAATGTTTTTGAAGTAGTGTTGGGAACTGAAGTATGAGTTAGTATAATATAATGACACTTGATCAATATGATTATATTACAGTAAGTCATACTGAGTTTCTAATGGAACGTGATGATTCACAGAACATACCGTCATCATGTACTATTTACACGACTCTTACATTCTACCCAATTTCCAAACATATTAAGAACATATCATCTTGATAGCTCTATATTTTCGGATATTCTGGTAATTTGCCAAATCAAGATCGTGCCATTACGATTTTCTTCTTGGAACATTAACTATATTCTTCCAAAAATTCATATCTACAAATTCTGGACCATTATCCGCTTGACTTAAGGTCGGGAAGAGAAAACGAAAGCATGAAGCTCCGAAATATAATGGAGAATATAAAGCCCGATAACAACCCCGAAATTACAAACCATGTATATCAATGCGTATAGCAATATAAAGACACGAGAGAATGAAAAACACAATAACCCCAAGGTAATGGTAGAAGAAAATAACTTCCTCCGGTGGTAGATGAAAAGGAAGAATGACAGATATGAAAGTTAAGAGTATATCAAGAATCAATACTGAATGAAGCATATTAACAAATGCTTTAAAGTATGAATTGGGGAGAAAGACTAGAAGGTGTGAGCTGTGGAAATAAAGGAACGAAGGGGGTGGATTTATAGTAAAATATCAGACAGAGAAATCGAGACAGATTATCGCATTTAATCAAATAAGATCCTGATTTCCTTAATCGCCGAAGAACCAAATCTTATTGCAAAGATTTTCTTTAAATCCCATGAATTCCGGAAATCCATCATAACTACGTCATCGGTTAAAACAAATATACGTTTACTCATTTCACTCTCTTGCGATAGCTTCACTTATACTCTTCGCGTAATCAAATTATTTTATCTATATTACTCAATGATGATAAAACTCTATTTATCAACTCATATTCGTCATGAACACATTTTTAAAGTTAGCCATGACGACCTCGATCAAATTTCGGGACGAAATTTCTTTAACGGGTAGGTACTGTGACGACCCGGAAATTTCTGACCAAATTTAAACTTAACCTTTATATGTTTCCGACACGATAAGCAGAATTTGTAATGTTGAATCTCAAAAAGTTTGGAACTACATTCATGTAATCAATTACCCTTTGACCGTGTTCGACGATTCACAAACAATTATGTGTATATAGATATGTATATATAATATATAATATTAACTGAAAATATTAACAAAGTATTAGATATATGATACTTTACATGAACGTATTTGTTTCGATATATTTATTGACAGAATTAAGAGATAATATCAAATGATTGAATTATCAGATACATTATGATATGATTACGGGCCTATGTTATGAGGTCCACTGTGATTTAAGAAATCTATTCTTTTTGACCACTCATTACTTAACCAGTATGATAAAAATAACGATATTTTATTTTATTTTATCAAATATATATAACGATTTAAATTAATATTATATATATTTATACGCGTATTATACGTACATAGTTTTATACTTTTACTATACTTTAACTTTACCTTTACTTTACTTTTACTTTACTTTAACTTTAATAATTCATACGTTAATAATTTACTTTAATAATTCATACTTTAATAATTCACTTTAATAATTCATTTTAATAATTTATACTTTAATAATTCACTTTAATAATTCATACTTTAATAATTCACTTTAATAATTCATACTTTAATAATTCACTTTAATAATTCATATTTTAATAATTCAAAAATCTATTATAAATAGAATTCAATAGGTTTCATTATTTCATAGAAACTTGAAAATATATTTCTCTAAACTCTCTCAATCGAATTATATATATATATATATATATATATATATATATATATATATATATATATATATATATATATATATATTACTTAGTATTATTTCAAGATATTATTAGTATACATAAAATACTACGACAGAGTTATATTCAGACGATTTCAAAATAAGTTTTCAAACGGGATAGAGCTAAGGAAATTATGGGTTATAGCTATGGAGGTTATGGGTATTGATCGAGGGTATTGCTCGTGAGGTCAACCTAACGTTTATCATTTTTGTTGCCTCTACGTACTTTCCTGCAATATTGAATCACAATATTGATACGCGAGCATTCATATCTTATCTTTTATTTATTAATAGTGTATCCCTGACTAGTGCTCGAGTATATATGATTATGCATGTTTGTATGCTTAGTTTCATCGTTAAATAGTTTATGATAAATCAGGAATTTGATACATATGCTACTGAGATAAGGTATATGATATGCATGTCTTTGAAAAGATGAAGAAAAATTAATAACTTTTCATTTAGAAATCGTGTGGTTTCGATGAACGGATTAAAAAATATGGTCAACTGAATTATCATTAATTTTAATATTATTATTAAAACGATTATTATAATTGTTATTAGTTGATGTTATTACTAAAATTATCTTTATTACTAAAAATTAATATTTTTATTGAAACTATCATTTTATTATTTTTATCATTATTATTATTATCAATATTATTTTATCAAATAAATATATGTACAAAGATATTTTTACCACACGTAATATAATTACATTAATAATACATACCACTATATTTTTATGATATTAAGTGAATTTTATAAATTTTATTACTTGAGATATATAAAAGTATATTTTTATCATATATGAATTTTAATATAAATTTTTATTTATTAATAAATGACTTGTATTATTTAGTATAATAAGATCTGATAATTATATTTAAATATATAAAACGACTATATATAAGTTATATAATAATCATGTATAGATTTTGGAAGTCATTTTGGGTCAAGTTGACTTTTGTTGACTTTTGCATGTCGATCTCGAGCGTTAGGATTGTGATACACTACGACTTGACCTAAATTGTTAGACAGATATTAACCAACATATAAATATATATACTTAATATAGGTTCGTGAATCCGAGATAAACCCTGCACTTGTTCAGTGCCGTCATATACATAATTGCTACGAAATACAGTATTGTGAGTTTCATTTGCTCCCTTTTATATATATTTTTGGGACTGAGAATACATGCGCTGTTTTTATAAATGTTTTACGAAATAGGCACAAGTACTAAAACTAATTCTACGTGGGTTTAAACCAGAAATATACCCTTAGCTTGGTAACATTAAACTACTTGTCTATGTACGGTAGGCGCGAATCCTAAAGATAGATCTATTGGGCCTGACAAACCCCATCCTGACTATGGGATGCTTTAGTACTTCGAGGTTATTTTAAACACACCTGATCTGGTGTACTTCAGAGGGTAAAACATGAACGTTAAGGCTTGTTACCGGGTGCCTACAACTTATAGAATACTTTTATACACTTGCGAGTGTACGATATTTATAGAAACTGAAATCTTGTGGTCTATTACTATTACGGAAATGATTGATTATGATAAACTAATGAACTCACCAACCTTTTGGTTGACACTTTAAAGCATGTTTATTCTCAGGTATTAAAGAAATCTTCCGCTGTGCATTAGCTCATTTTAAGGATATTACTTGGAGTCGAGTCGTTGAGTTCATCAAGATTAATATTAAGTCAATTATAGTTGGATGTAATATGAAATGGTATGCATGCCGTCAATTTTTGATGTAAAGAAAGTTTGTCTTTTTAAAACGAATGCAATGTTTGTAAAACGTATCATCTAGAGGTCAAATACCTCGCGATGTAATCAACTATTGTGAATCGTTTATAATGTATATGAACGGATCCTTTCATATTTTTGTACAAATAATTGAAGATACTTTTGTTTTGGACTAAATTAACTGTTTTACCCGATGAAAGAAAAGAAGAGATGGATCTACACGATGAATCAATTCCATCATTAAAAGGAAGTAAAGTCTTCCGAAAAAGAAACGCGCTTCTTGATTTAGGTCATTGTAACACCCCAGGTAAAACATTCCCCGTAGCATGATATTGTTCGCTTTGCAGAGATAGGGACGTACCCTTGTCTCCCCCGTAGGTTGCTCACGGATTTTTCTTGGCGACCAAACACGACGAGCACTTTCCCAGGAGGTCACCCATCCTGGTAGTACTCTCGCATGAGCACGCTTAACTGCAGAGTTCTCATGGGATCTGCTGCGCTTGTGGTCCCAAAACGCGTCATGCTAGGAAAGGTCTCCACACCCTTATAAGGCATGCTTCGTTCCCCTCTCCAACCGATGTGGGACGGATATAACACGGATGTTACAATCCTCCCCCTAAAGGGACACAGCGTCCTCGCTGTGCACGTTTGGTCCGGGGCCTGGCTCTGATACCATTCTGTAACACCACAGGTAAAACGTTCCCCGTAGCATGATATTGTCCGCTTTGCAGAGATAGGGACGTACCCTTGTCTCCCCCGTAGGTTGCTCACGGATTTTTCTTGGCAACCAAACACGACGAGCACTTTCCCAGGAGGTCACCCATCCTGGTAGTACTCTCGCATGAGCACGCTTAACTGCAGAGTTCTCATGGGATCTGCTGCGCTTGTGGTCCCAAAACGCGTCATGCTAGGAAAGGTCTCCACACCCTTATAAGGCATGCTTCGTTCCCCTCTCCAACCGATGTGGGACGGATATAACACGGATGTTACAGTCATGAAGTTGTCGTCCAGACCAGCTGTAGGTTGACAAAAAATCTAGAAAAGTCATCACTAAAATCAGCAGGAAATCCACGGACCTCAGCATCAAACAGGGTCGCTAAGTGGTCAGATTTATCCTAACCATGAGATGGATTTATCTCGTACAATGGGGAGGACACCGTGTAAATTAGCTTGATAAGACTAATGAATCAGATCCCCAGAAAGGATAATCTCCTTAAAGATTAAAAATCAGCTTTTAAGACTGATATTACTCAATCCTTGAGATTGACCTTAAAGATTGAGAATTCAAACTCATGGAATTCAATGATATCTAAACTCGAGCTTGAACGATAAAATATTTTGATCAAAATTACAAACCGATTTGTTTTCTAAAAACCCATTTTAAATGCGTTCATTACCATTGAACGTAAAATCCTAGGAATTCACCTGGAATTCATTAGGTCACCTGAACCAAATCGGGTGTCAACTGTAAGAACGGTGGTTGCATAGTATGGTCAAAGACAGGACCTTGTGCCAGACCGAAAAATTATAAGGGTGAGCTTTACTATTGCTCCTACCAAGGATAGTAATTGCGTCCGACACGTTATAGACCATAATTAAAAGCATGTCAGGGGACATTGCCTTAACAGTTGCTTGTTCAACGCTTTCCTTTACAACCGGATGGTAGTTTACCAAAAGGTAATATACGGAGCAAGTATACTGGACGCGTTGCTTTCCTAATACAAGATTAGCAAGTGGGTGACACAAAACCACAAGTTTTAAGCTAAAATTTTCAAATCTGAAACCCACCAAACCCACAAAAAGAATTTACAAACACCGGTGAAGGGTTATTCCGGAAAACTTATCTAGGGTAAAAACTAGATTTAATTTTCAAAAGATCAAATATTTTCATAAAGATCCAATTTCCTTAATGGATCTAAATTTTTATAGTCATGTGAGACTGTAAACCATATCGTTACTACCATTGTTTATACCGCCGTATAGAAATCACTGATGTACAAAGTGTGAAGAATAAAGAAGTGATTCTAGTATTTCAAGACTATATTGCTTGAGGACAAGCAACACTCAAGTGTGAGAATATTTGATAATACTAAAAACGAACATATATTTCATAGCATTATTCCTCAAGAAAGACAAGCTTTTAGTTGCAATTGTTCTATTTACAAGTGATATTCGTTTAAATAATAAAAGGTGAAGACAAAAGGCAGATTCGATGAATTGAAGATGCAAACGACCAAAAAGCTCAAAAGTACAAAAGACAATCAAAGAGGTTCCAATTATTGATAAGAAACGTCTCGAAATTACAAGAGTACAAGATTCAAAACACAAAGTACAAGATATTAAATTGTACGCAAGGACGTTCGAAAATCCGAAACCGGGACCAGAGTCAACTCTCAACGCTCGACGCAACGGACTAAAAATTACAAGTCAACTATGCACATAAATATAATATAATATTTAAATAATTACTAAAATTATTTATATATTATATTTATTTATATAATCCGTCGACAAACAAAGAGCCAAAGCTGGGTGAGCTGGAATTACAAACTCCGCGACTTGCGGAGTTTGAAGGCAAAAAATTACGCGACTCGTGGAGCCCCAATTTCAAAAACTGCCTATAAAAGCAAACGCAGTTTGATCAAAAAAAATCTATCTCTCTCTCAATATATACATAATATATATATTTATATTTTAATTTTAATTTTAATTTTAAATCCTAATAATAAGGGTATGTTAGCGAATGTTGTAAGGGTGTAAGTCGAAATTCTATCCGTGTAACGCTACGCTATTTTTAATCATTGTAAGTTATGTTCAACCTTTTTAATTTAATGTCTCGTAGCTAAGTTATTATTATGCTTATTTAATCCGAAGTAATCATGATGTTGGGCTAATTACTAAAATTGAGTAATTGGGCTTTGTACCATAATTGGGGTTTGGACAAAAGAACGACACTTGTGGAAATTAGACTATGGGCAATTAATGGGCTTTATATTTGTTTAACTAAATGATAGTTTGTTAATTTTAATATAAAGATTTACAATTGGACGTCCCTATAAATAACCATATACACTCAATCGGACACGATGGGCGGGATATTTATATGTACGAATAATCGTTCATTTAACCGGACACGGGAATGGATTAATAGTCACTAGAATTATTAAAACAGGGGTGAAATTATGTACAAGGACACTTGTCATAATTGATAACAAAGTATTAAAACCTTGGGTTACACACAGTCGATAACCTGGTGTAATTATTAAACAAAGTAATAAAACCTTGTTACAGTTTAAGTCCCCAATTAGTTGGAATATTTAACTTCGGGTATAAGAATAATTTGACGAGGACACTCGCACTTTATATTTATGACTGATGGACTGTTATGGACAAACCAGACGGACATATTAAATAATCCAGGATAAAAGACAATTAACCCATGGGCATAAAACTAAAATTAACACGTCAAACATCATGATTACGGAAGTTTAAATAAGCATAATTCTTTTATTTCATATTTAATTTCCTTTATTTTATATTTAATTGCACTTCTAATTATCGCACTTTTATTTATTGTTATTGTATTTAATTGCACTTTTAATTATCGTACTTTTTAATTATCACAATTTTATCGCACTTTTATTTATCGCAATTTCCTTATCGTTATTTACTTTAAGCTTTAAATTAAGTCTTGTATTTATTTTTAATATTTTACATTAGGTTTTAACTGCGACTAAAGTTTTTAAAATCGACAAACCGGTCATTAAACGGTAAAAACCCCCCTTTATAATAATAATATTACTTATATATATATATATATATATATATATATATATATATATATATATATATATATATATATATATTTGTATTTTTATAAAATAAAACTAATATAGCGTTAAGCTTTGTTTAAAAGATTCCCTGTGGACCGAACCGGACTTACTAAAAACTACACTACTGTACGATTAGGTACACTGCCTATAAGTGTTGTAGCAAGGTTTAAGTATATCCATCCTATAAATAAATAAATATCTTGTGTAAAATTGTATCGTATTTAATAGTATTTCCTAGTAAAAATTTAAGCTATTTTATATACACCTCGCATAACATCAAACAACAACAAGAACAACAATATCATATTGATCAACACATACCATATTATGATCCGGAACAAGAACTCATTAATGCCTACGTACAATTTCCGATTCACCATATAATAGAACACCCAACGATTCATGAAGAGCTGTTGCATCTCAATTTGAGATTTGATCGAAGTTGGAGAGCTTACCCAATGTACCAAAGTAACAAATTTAAACTGGTGACGAAAAATGTGGAAGTACCGAGGGTAATCGATTGGGAACCTTTGGAAAGGGTCCACCTAGCTAACCCAGTTAGGCTGCTACTGATCCAAAGGTATGGGGACTCTTCTTTTCCTGATTGGGAACGTTTATTTATCACTCGTAGGCCTGTATATAAGGAGTGGTGTGTTGAGCTTATGAGTACTATAGCGTTAGATAAGGATGTAGATAGGTTAGACGATAGGAATTTTCTTAGATTTTTACTTGGCCGTAGAATGTACAGGATGTCCATGCTGGACATGGCCAGGGCTTTACAGATTTACACTCCCGCTGAATTACTATTACCTGATTGTACAAATTTGATTTATCATGGTGAGAGGGTAGATAGAAATTTTGATGCTGACGCCGTCTGGAGGCGTATGTTAGATTATAATGTTTTTACGCGGAGTGAAAGACACTCCTATTTAGATATTAATAGAGTCGAGCTTCATATTATACATAGATTTTTAGCTAACTCGATTACACAAAGAGGTAACAACAAGGAGAAAATGACCCTTCACGATTTATTTTACCTTAAGTGTATTCGAGATACTAGAGGCTTTGTTAATATCCCCTACTGGGTTGGTTTTTATCTGTCTAAAATGGTGGAAGGAATACAGGACGGGGGAATAATAGGAGGAGGTATTTTTGTTACTCTCATTGGAGAGTATTTAGGTGTAGATAGGGATCAAGGGGGTCCGATGATGGTATGTAGGGAACAGGACGAGACTTTAGGTTTGCGGGTCTATCAAGGTGCAAAGGTATTGACTCAGAGACGCAATCAGGCAATACAATATCAGGGCAACCATCCACAGGTAGAAATGGGTTCGAATGAGGAGATGGAGGAAGCGGATGACATTAGAGATGTCATTAGGGATACTTATACTGATGTTTATCAGCATATGTATGAGGTAGAAATGAATAACCAGGCTAGGCATCATCAGTATGAACAGTGGCACGCCGAGAATGTGTACGAACATTCCAGGAAACGCCAGCATGATAGATGGACCTATCATCAGCACCAGATCATGAGCCAGCTATCATATCAGGTGCCACATAACTACGTCCCGACTCGACCTGCTTACTATCCGCCACATCAGCCCAATATGCGACCACCCTTTACCCTGTATAACCCCAACCAAGCCTACCAGGACACCTATCACCAACCATGGAACCAGAGTAATGACATGAACTGGAACCCCTATCCAGATTGATACAGTTACATCGGTGATTTTTATCTTTTATTATTTTTAGCAACTTATGTTAAAACATATAATATTGTGATACTTTTATGTAATTTTTAACACTTTTATTATTTTGTACTAATATTTCATATTTGATTTGAAAGTGGGATAATAAGTTCCATTTCAAATTACCATGCATGATTATATTTTATGTATATTGTCAATTGTACAAAACAGGGTAAAATAGCGAACTTTCAAAGACTGGCATTAAGTTCAGCAAAAGCTACTAATTTTGACGACAAAAAGAAAAATAAATGTGATGTAACAACACCACGGAATGAACAAATGAGGTGCACCATTTATCATTCAAAACAAACAAACGCCAATATGTTTGGAAACTTTGGTAAAATTTAATCATTTTTCTATGCTAATCACCTTCAATAATTTAAATTGTTACTGATTTCTTGCAAATGAGGGCATTGCAAGATCTTAAGTGTGGGAAGGGGTTAAATTCTTTCGGTTTAAACATTTAATTGATACACTTAGTTTAATTGCCAAATTTTGTGAAAATTTGAAAAATTTTCAACTAAATGAATTCAAAATTATGTTTATACATATTTATGAACGGTAAAACTAGGTGTTAACACCGAAATTATTGTTACCTCGAAAAGGACATAAATTGAGAAACAACCCAAAACGCTTGAATTCATTTAAGAATGGAATAGTGGAGAATAAAAAGGCAAAGAAAAATATAAATAAAAGCTAAGTGTGGGAAGAATTTACCAAGTTCTTTAAAATATATATCACATATATGTACAAGCTTATTGCAGGTACTTTTACTTTGAACAATACTAATCAGTTTTACCCGTTTTACTGTAATATATCTGAAAGAAAGATGGATCAACACGATGAATAAATTCCATCATTAAAAGGAAGTAAAGTCTTCCGAAAAAGACACGCGCTTCTTGATTTAGGTCAGGAAGTTGTCGTCCAGACCAGCTGTAGGTTGACGAAAAATCTAGAAAAGTCATCACTAAAATCAGCAAAAAATCTACGAACCTCAGCATCAAACAGGGTCGCCATGTGGTCAGATTTATCCTAACCATGAGAAGGATTTATCTCGTAAAATAGGGAGGGCGCCGTGCAAATTAACTTGATAAGACTAATGAATCAGACCCCCAGAAAAGGATAATCTCCTTAAAGATCAAAAATCAACTTTTAAGCCTGATATTACTCAATTCTTGAGATTGACCTTAAAGATTGAGAATTACAAACTCATGAAATTCGATGATATCTAAACTCGAGCTTGAATGAGAAAATATTTTGATCAAAATTACAAACCAATTTGTTTTCTGAAAACCTATTTTCAATGCGTTCATTACTGTTGAACGTAAAATCCTAAGAATTCACCGAAATTCATTAGGTCACCTGAACCAAATCGGGTGTCAACCGTAAGAATGGTGGTTGTATAGCATGGTCGAAGATAGACCTTGTGCCAGATCAAAAAAGTATAGGGTGATCTTTACTATTGCTCCTACAAATGATAGTAATTGCATCCGACATTAAAGACCATAATCAAAAGCATGTCATTAGACATTGCCTTAACAGTTTCTTGTTCATCGCTTTCCTTTACAACCGGACGGTAGTTTACCGAAAGGTAATATACGGAGCAAGTATACTGGACGTGTTGCTTTCCTAATACAAGGTTAGCAATTGGGTGACACAAAACCATAAGTTTTGAGCTAAAATTTTCAAATCTGAAACCCACAAAACCCATAAAAATAGTTTTGCGAACACCGGTGAAGGGTTATTTCGGAAAACTTGTCTAGGGTAAAATCTAGCATGAATTTTCAAAAGATCAAATGTTTTCATAAAGATCCAATTTTCTTAAGGATCTAAATTTTCATAGTCATGTGGGACTGTAAACCACAACATTACTGTCATTGTTCATACTACCATATCGAAATCACAGATGTACAAAGTGTGAAGAATAAAGAAGTGATTCAAGTATGTTTTTATTTTAAGACTATATTGCTTGAGGACAAGCAATGCTCAAGTGTGAGAATATTTGATAATGCTAAAAACGAACATATATTTCATAGCATTATCCTTCAAGAAAGACAAGCTTTTGGTTGCAATTGTTCTATTTACAAGTGATATTCGTTTAAATAATAAAAGGTGAAGACAAAAGACAGATTCAACGATTTGAAGAAGCAAACGACCAAAAAGCTCAAAAGTACAAAGTACAATCCAAGTGGTTCAAATTATTGATAAGAAACGTCTCAAAAGTTACAAGAGTACAAGACGTAAAACGCAAAGTACAAGATATTAAATCGTACGAAAGGACGTTCGAAAATTCGGAACCAGGACCTGAGCCAACTATCAACGCGCGACGCAACGGAGCTAAAATTACAAGTCAACTATGCACATGAATATAATATAATATAATATATATATAATTATATAAAATTATATATATATATATATATATATATATATATATATATATATATATATATATATATATATATATATATATATTAAATAAATATGTCGACAAGCTAGGAGCTAAAAAGTATATGACCAGGAAAAGGCGGCCATGCGACCGCATGGCCTGGAAGAAGAAAACTCATGCGGTCGCATGAGTTACTGTAGCAGGCCACATTCTATAAAATGCAACGTTTTCTGCCGAAAATACACACATCTTTTTCTATTTTCTTTTTCTAATCTATATCCGAATATATATTTATAATCTTAATTTTAATTTAAGATTAATAATAATAAGGTTATGTTATCGAATGTTTTAAGTTTGTAAGTCGAAACTCTGTCCGTGTAACACTACGCTCTTAATACCCATTGTAAGTTATGGTTAATTTTGTTTTTAAATTAATGTATCGTAGCTAAGTTATTATTATGCTTATTTAAATCGAAGTAATCGTGATGTTAGGCTAAATATTAAGATTGGATAATTGGGCTTTGTACCATAATTGGGGTTTGGATAAAAGAACGACACTTGTGGAAATTAGACTATGGGCTATTAATGGGCTTTATATTAACTAAATGATACCTTGTTAAATTAATATAGAGATTTATAATTTGACGTATTTATATATAACCACATACACTTGACTGGGTACGGTGGGCGGAATATTTATAAATACCAATAATTATTCATTTTACCGGACACGGGGATGGATTAATAGTCAATGGACTCATTGAAACAGGGGTGGATTACATACAAGGGTAATTGGTGTAATTGTTAACAAAGTATTAAAACCTTGTTACGGTTTAAATCCCCAATTAGTTGAAATAATTGACTTCGGGTATAAGGATAAATTGACGAAGAACATCGCACTTTATAATTATGACTGATGGACTATTATGGACAAAACCGTATGGACATATCGAATAATCCATGACAAAGGACAATTAACCCATGGTAATAAACTAAAATCAACACGCCTAACATCATGATTACGGAAGTTTAAATAAGCATAATTCCTTTATTTTATATCTCATCGCACTTTTATTTACCCTTATTTTATTTATGGAACTTTTTAATTATCGCACTTTTAATTATCGTCGTTTACTTTACGCTTTAAAATAAGTTCTATTTACATTTATTATTTTTGCAGTAGGTTTTAATTGCGACTTAAGTTTTAAAAATCGACAAACCAGTCTACAAATCATATCAAAAAGCTTCAATCATTATTCTCGAATTTCGCAGCGTTCTACATCAACAATAATATATATACATATAACGTCTATCTTCTGGACTTACGTACTGAAATTCTGAAATTCTGAATAAGCATCCAGTCTACAAATCAATACTCTGAATTTTGAAAGAAAAAAAAAAGCTGAATGAAGCGGCAAAAACAGTAGACAACCTTAACAGCCAAAAGTTTAATGATAAAGAATAGTGAGTTGGAAAAGCTCAAAAAATAAGAAAATTTGGTACTGAAAAATGAATTGAACAAACCAAGAAGGAGGTTGTGGATAAATCACAAAGACTAAACCTACCTTCAAAGAATCCAAATGATTCAGTGTCTGCTGAAGTCATTAACGAATACCTTGCTCCTGACTCTAAACCTTTACGGACAAATCTTCTTTATCATCTTTCGATATTAGAAATTATAAGATATCATCATATCTAAATATCCTCGATATTTCTGAAGATATTTTCATAACTATTCTTATCTGAAATCATTTATCTCTTCGCGATATCAGTGTTACATCAGAAAGGAAACTGTTTTAGTTTCTAAATTCTGAAAAGTTTGAACTTAAATTATGAATGTTATTAAAGTAGTGTTGGGAACTGAAGCATGAGTTAGTATAATATAATGACACTTGATCAACGTGATTATATTACAGTAAGTCATGCTAAGTTTCTAATGGAACGTGATGATTCACTGATCATAACGTCATCATGTGCCATGTTACACGACCATGTTACATGACTCTTACACTCTATCGTATAAACATATCAAGAACATAATTTCTTGATAGTTCTATCTTTTATCTTAAATTCTGGTAATTTAACCAATCAAGATCATGCTATTACAATTTCTCTCTTAAAACATTAGCCATGTTTATTCGAAACTCCATACCTATGAATTCTGGACCATTACTTGCGAAGAGAAAACAAAATCATGAAGCTCCGAAATTGAAATGGGAGTATAAATCGCAGCAAATAGAAGAGAGCATTAACTGTGGATGTCAATGATTATAGAAAGACAGAAGCAGAGACATCGAAATATAAGGGAAGATATAAAGCTCAACAACAACCCAGAAATTACAAACCATGTATATCAATGATATAGCAATATAACGACACGGGAGGACTAAAAATACTATAAAACCAAGAGTATAGTAAAAGTAAATAGATTCTTCCTGAGGCAGATGAAAAAGAAGAATGACAGATATGAAAGTTAGCAGTATATCAAGAATCAGAACTGGTTGGAGCATATTGACGAATACTTTAAAGTATGAATTGAGGGAGAAAGAATAGAAGATGTGAGCTGAGGAAATAAAGAAACGAAGGTAGTGCATTTATAGTGAAATATCCGACAGAGCAATCGAAACAGATTATTGCATTTAACCAAAGAAGATCCTAATTTCCTTAATTACTGAAGAACCAAATCTTATTACGAAGATTTTCTCTAAATCCCTTGAAATCCGGAAATCAACGGTGACTACGTCAAAAGATAAAACGAATCACTATTTTCTCATTTCATTCTTTTACGATAAGCTTCACTCATACGCTTTGAGCAATCGAATTATTTTATTCATACTTCTCAATCATGATAAAACCCCACATATCGACTCATATTCGTCATAAAAACATTTTTATGGTTAGCCATGACGACCTCACTCAAATTTCGGGACGAAATTTCTTTAACGGGTAGGTACTGTGACGACCCGAAAATTTTCGACCAAATTTAAACTTAATCTTATATGATTCTGACACGATAAGCAAAGTCTGTTAAGTTGAATCTCAAAATTTTGAACTATGTTCATGTATTTATTTAACCTCTACCAAATTTCGACGATTCACGCACGATTATATAAATGGATATGAATATGTATATATATATATATATATATATATATATATATATATATATATATATATATATATACATATATGTATGTACATATATATGTACATACATATATGTACATATATATGTACATACATATATGTACATATATATGTACATATATATATACATATATATATATATATGTATGTATGTACATATATATGTACATATATGTATGTACATATATATATACATATATGTATGTACATATATATGTATATATATATATATATATATATATATATATATATATATATATATATATATATATGTACATACATATGTAAATTTACATACATATATATATATATATAACTTGAAAACGTTAACAAAGTATTAAATGTATAATACTTTACATTAAGCGTATTTGTCTCAATATATGCTTAATATATTCATCTACGGAATTAAAAGATATTTATCAAATCTCTTATAGATTGTGTTATTGTTACGGGTCTCTGTTGTGAGGTCCACTTTGATTTAAGAAAACTTTTCTTTTTAACGATATTCGGAATAAATATTAGTGTAATCTACAAGTGAGAACAAAGTGTCAAATAACATGAATTAGACAAAAGTAGTAGAGATTCATGCTTAATTTTCAATGCATGCTTTACAATATTTTTCTCGTGATTCTTCATAAGTTAATTATTTAACTATCATAATATTTAATGTAAGAAAACATTTTCAATATAATTGAATTTTTATTATTAAAATGTTTTGTTAAAAGAATGTAATTTTGATATAAAACGTTTCGATATTATTAAATATATTTTAATAGGTAATGAAGAGATGATTTATAGAAGCAAATGACCAAAGCACTCAAATGATTAAGTTATACTTCGGGTAATATAGTTTATCATTGATTAAGTCTAATTATTGATAAATGTACACGTCGCAAAACGTAAAGTACGCGTTTTCTAAGCGTACGAAAGGACGTTCGAGAAACCAGAACCGGGACATAAGTCAAGCGTCAACGTACAAGACAACGGAGCTAAAGTTACAAGTCAACCATGCACGAGAATAGAATATAATATAAAATTAATTAATATAAATTATATATATTAAATATAAAATAATATGTCGACAAACAAGAAAACAAATCAGGTGTGAAATGGCTCAGGGAGCTCTGCGATCGCGGAGCTGTAAGGTACAAAATCTCCACGATTACGGAGCAGTCAAAATCAAAAATGTGCTATAAAAAGGCCAGTGTTCGACGAATTACACCTCAATCTATATCTCTCGCTCTCTGTAACATATATAAATATATATATATATATTTATATTATTATTATTATTATTATTATTATTATTATTATTATTATTGTTATTAAGATTAATTTTATTATTAATCTTAGTTAGGAGTATTATTATTAGTATTATTATACATAAAATATTACGACGAGGTTATGCCCAAACGATTTCAAAACAAGTCTTCGAGTAAGTCAAAGCTAAGGAAATTATGGGTTATAGCTATGAAGGTTATGGGTAATGTTCGTGGGTATTGTTCGTGAGGTCAACCTAGCGTTTATCATTTCCGTTGCGTCTACGTACTTTCCTGCAATATTGAATCACAATATTGATACGCGAGCATTCATATCTTATCTTTTATATATTAATAGGGTATCCATGTCTGGTGCTCGAGTATATATGATTATGCATGCTTGTTTGCTTAATTTCGTCGTTAAATAATTTATGATGAATCACGAATTTAATACATATGCTACTAATATAAGTATATGATATGCATGTCGTTGGAAAGCTATCGAAAAATTAATAACTTTTCATTTAGAAATCGCGTGATTTCGATGAATGGATTAAAAGCTATGGTCAACTAAATTATGACTGACGTTAATTAAAATTGCTTTTGAATCTACAATTAATATTTAAACAACTTGTTAATAAGATTAATAAATTGTATTTTTTAATACTACTAGTCGAGTAAATGAATTCTTATATAAGACACATCTCATTTTGTTAAACAATTGTCAAAGTTGACTTTTTGAGATGACTTTTGTTAACTTTTGCATGTCGGTCTCGAGCATTAGGATTTGTGATACACTATGACCTGACCTAGCTTGTTATATGTTTTATATATATATATATATATATATATATATATATATATATATATATATATATATATATATATATATATATATATATATAGGTTCGTGAATCGGACACCAACCTTGCACTTGTTCAGTGCCGTCATATGAATAATTGCTACAAAATACAGTATCGTGAGTTTCATTTGCTCCCTTTTTAATTGTTTTTGCAATCTATATTTTGGTCTGAGAATACATGCACTTTAGTTTATACGCGATGGACACAAGTACATACTAAATTTTACACCGAGTTTGAACCGAAAATCCCTTAGCTTTGGTAACTAGTAACTGTCAGTTATAAGAACTGGTGGGCGCGAGTAGTTATTTATGGATCCATAGGGCTTGACGTCCCCGTCTGTTCCAGGTATAGAAACCCTAGCCTGAACTATAAAACAGACGTATACTATTTGAGTTTAGTACACGTTGAATTGCGTGTATTGTACATGTTGGTTGCATGTATGTTAAAACAGGGGTACTTATTATAACGTTAAAGTTTAGTTACCAGGGTGCTCAATTTCGTAGAATCTTTTGATGAACGTTTCGGATGAAACAACTAAAATCTTGTGATCCACCTTTATATACAGATTATGCGCAACATTAAAACTATGAACTCACCAACCTTTGTGTTGACACTTTTAAGGATGTTTATTCTCACGTTTCTAGAAGTCTTCCGCTGTTTGCTTATACGTTATACAAGCTATGTGCATGGAGTCATACATGCTTCATTTGTGAAAACTTTGCATTCACAAAATCATCACTATGTATCTTATTTGACTGTATTGTCAACGGATGTATTGTTAAAAACTATTATATACGGTGATTGTCTATACGTAGAAATCATCAGATGTTGAAAACCTTGGATTTATATATTCATTTATGGTGTGCCTTTTCAAAAGAATGCAATGTTTACAAAACATATCATATAGAGGTCAAAACCTCACTATGAAATCAATGAATGATGTATTCGTCCAAATGGATTTGGACGGGTCATCACAGTTGGCATCAGAGCTTGAGGTCATAGTGAACCAGAATTTGCATTAGTGTGCTTAACTGGTAATTGTTAGGATGCATTAGTGAGTCTGTACTATGACCATATATGTTTTTGTCGAGTTTTGCTTATCATTTCTTGTCGAAAATTACTTACTTATCATTCTTAAGTCTAGACACGTTTTCCTGCATTTATTGCATAGATAGTGTACAGACGAACTCATATTTTAGCATATCTATCATAGTAGACTTTGTCTGACACTTTTCCTAAATTTTCTCTGTAAATTACGGAATCTTTTTGCTATATATACGTATTCAAGGAGACGAACATATCATTCAGTATTCAACACCCATTCATATCAAAAAATCTGTATCCGATCATATAATATGGATTTCTCACTTGATTCCTCGAACTCCTCGAGCTCCAATGGCAGCGTAACCAGAATGAACCAACCAATCAGCCATCACCTATTCTGGATGAATTGGGGATGGGTTCATAGCCTACTTAGTCATTGGAGACAAGAAGAAGGTGATCCCTTCCATCCACCACATTCCCCTCTTGGCGAAGAACCTGAAGCACTTACCGGCGAACCTGTTCGTAATACCATTTTCTCTCTCATCTCCAGAGTATCTCGTCATGATTATATACTATCTCAAATTCTGGATCTTATTCATCCGCTCGTCCGAACCGCCAATCATCTCGGTGTAGTAGAAGAAGTCAACGAGCTTCCCTCGGGTAGTAGCTTTGGAGAATATGGTGCAAAGATTACAAGCACCAGCAGCATCACCGGCATCAACAGTACCACCATCATCAACACCAATAGTATCATTACCACCACCAACAACAACGTCCGCATCACACACCTCAACATCACAATCTGTACCTCGAACATCAACGTCATACGCACCATAGATACAAAGGAATACCAACAGCAACAAACGATGAAGTATTGATTCATAACTTCATCGAAGAAATATTCTGCAGAGAATATGTAGTTTCTAAAAGTTTTAGAGATTACTTATTCTGGTTCTAATTGAAAACCAGATGAGATTAATATTATGTTAACTCATTAAATCCATGATTATATCTAAAGAAAATATATATGTAGGTATATTTTCATAAAGATTGTAATTAAAAATTTTTTTGTACAAACTGTTAATGGTGAGAATATTTTAACGGGTAGGTAATACCCGAGAAATATATAAATTCACAATTAATATGTTACATTCTTTGATTCTGATTCAACAAATCATCAACTATACTCACTACTTTCACAACGAGATATATTCTTTCATAGAAATCAAAACAACCATACTCATTCAAATTCAATTACATATTCTGATTTTAACATATTAGAATCCAAGTCGAGATATAACCGATATCATCACTCTTAGATTCCTACATCTTTCAAAGTTATACTTTGACTTCAAAACTGTGCTAGAACATCACTCCTATTCATAAAACCCAGAAAAATAATTATGTTATTCAAAATTCTAAAACATCATATGTTGATTACAATCTGCGTTCAAACCCTGCATGATTCTTAAAAACATCTCAATTAAGAAACAACCAAGATGATGATCCAACCACACGTTACCTACGAAAGGAAAGACTTATGGATATAGTCATACACCTGGAAAACTCTTGGAATTTAAGTAGAAGTTTAACACGAATCTATGATCCATTGGTGTTGTTATTACCGAAAATAACTTTGCAATCTGTTTCCAAATTAGCCAATTTTGTCACACCTCCAGCAAATCAACTTTGACTTTTTCATTCAGATTAACCTCATTGTAACCTTGATATATACATTTGCCCTTTTCGTCTTCGTTTTCGGGGAACCATTTATGTCCCACCACATTAGCAGGAAACTTACCAACAATTTTGTTGATCTTTGACTTTACGAAAATCATTATATTTATCGAAACCCCATCATATGCCCATCTGCATCTTGTAACGATAGTTATCATATCAAAAAGCTTCAATCATTATTCTCGAATTTTGCAGCGTTCTACATCAACAATAATATATATACATATAACGTCTATCTCCTGGACTTACGTACTTCAATTCTGAAATTCTGAATAAGCACCCAGTCTACAAATCAATACTCTGCATTTTGAAAAAGAAAAAAAAAAGCTGAATAAAGCAGCAAAAACAGTAGACAACCTTAACAGCCAAAAGTTTAATGATAAAGAATAGTGAGTTGTAAAAGCTCAGAAAATAAGAAAATTTGGTACTGAAAAATGAATTGAGCAAACTAAGAAGGAGGTTGTGGATAAATCACAAAGACTAAACCTGCCTTCAAAGAATCTAAATGATTCAGTGTCTGCTGAAGTCATTAACGAATACCTTGCTCTTGACTCTAAACATTTACGGATAAATCTTCTTTATCATCTTTCGATATTAGAAATTATAAGATATCATCGTATCTTTCATTATAAATATCCTCAATATTTCTGAAGATATTTTCATAACTATTCTTATCTGAAATCATTTATCTCTTCGCGATATCAGTGTTACATCAGAAAGGAAGCTGTTTTAGTTTCTAAATTCTGAAAAGTTTGAACTTAAATTATGAATGTTATTAAAGTAGTGTTGGGAACTGAAGCATGAGTTAGTATAATATAATGACACTTGATCAACGTGATTATATTACAGTAAGTCATGCAGAGTTTCTAATAGAACGTGATGATTCACAGATCATAACGTCATCATGTGCCATGTTACACGACTCTTACACTCTATCTAGTATATAAACATATCAAGAACATAATTTCTTGATAGTTCTATCTTTTATCTTGAATTCTGGTAATTTAACCAATCAAGATCGTGATATTACAATTTCTCTCTTAAAACATTAGCCAAAAGAATCGCCTCGATCTCTAATGCTGATAACTTGTATCCACCCACCTTCATTATATCAGCATTAGTACCTGATCAAAGGATGCTATAATTAGTTTTAAAGTATAATAAAATAAAACTTTTGGTAAAGTTTGATACATTTGCAACCCCTTAGCCCCATTTATAATGACGAGAACAATAGAGTATATTTACATGACGAGAAAAAGCGAAAATACGATAGAAGATATCAGTAGATGAATCTTAAGTCCCAAAATTACATAATATCCATCTTCATCAACCTTAACAGCATCACCAGTTTTAAAAAAGCCACCTTCTATAAATGATTCCTTAGTTACCCAACAGTTTTAAATGATTCAGTTTTAAACTACAAAACATGTGACATGATATTGTTACTACTCCATATTATTTAAAGTTTTTTTAAACCTTTTATTTGATACCTCGGGACGTTTCCAGTATTCCTTGAATAATGAATGGCTTTTGACACAAAGCTCACCAACCCCTTCATTACCATCATCATCTACAAGAATCTTCACCTATTACAAACAAATACAAGAAAAAGTCAAGTTCACTGCAACAAAATATCATGTTCATATAGTCATATTTTTTCATTAAAAAACATAAGTGTGTTCATATTCGTTTATGTTCGGCCATTGATAAGTTAACAAACATAAACGAACACAGTGAAAACATACAAAGAGACATAATATATAAATCATGATTCAAGATTTTTTTAGTTTAAACAAACATATAACACACTCTTAATTAATAATTTTATATAATGTATAAAAAGCTTTCAAATTTACAGTAAGTTAATCAATTGGTTTGCAATAGATATAACATGTGACCATAAACCCTGACAAATATGGCGAACGAGATACATGTATGTGTTCATTCATTTAGCCAAACGAACAAATTATCATGTTCATGTCATTTGTTTACTAAATAAACAAACATAACCAAACTTGAGTATATCGTGCAAGATTGATAAAAAGAAGATCGAAATCTCCCACAACTTAAACGTTTTTTTGTCGGTGTTCCAGTAATACTTCCACCCTTCCATCAATTCACCATTATAACAAACTTCCAACGTACGGAGTATGAACTCGTTGTTGTCGATCGTTAAGATGTAAGAATTCATAAATTTATAAATTAAAAATATATAATCTTATAAAACCAACAATATAATCTTATATCTTTAATTTAGGTTTCTTATATCTTATAATTATATATTTTTAATTTATGATTATAAGATTTTTAATTTATAAATTTATAAATTAAAAATATATAATTATAAAATATTTTGCGCCGGTAGTCCCTTGTTTTTAATGAAGAAAAGAGTAAAAAGACGATTATACCCTCACATGCATTGCACATGACAGGGGTTAACGGACCTTTTTAACAGAAATTTGACGGAGAGACTCGAATTGCAAAATTAAAATAATTAAGGGACGCTGATTGCCAAATTAAAAACCGAGATACCAAAGTAGCGATTTGGTGTATAATAGAGGGACCAACTGAGAAAAAAGTTCAAACAGAAAAACAAACCCGTCTTATAGTTCCTTGGATTCAAAAGTCCAATTAATATAAAAGTACAAGGGAAGAACAATCAAATAGGCCCAAAAACACAGCCTATTCAAGATCAATTTTTGATGATAGTAAGTGAGGTTTGTATGGATAAAAAATAAAGAACTCCCTCACTCATATCATACTCTCATTTTCTGGCTCGCCGATGTTTAGGAGCTTTGATCGCCGGAGTGAAAGAAAAACTTATCGGAAAAATAATGGGAATAAATATTACTCCGGAGCGTTGAGAAAGTTACTTTGTGTTTATTTCACTTCATCTCTTCTAATTTCGGTATTTCTAAAATCCAGGTGCCCTAATTTTTCTAGTTTAAATAAGTTGCACTTGGATTGTACAGTATTAATTGAATTGAATTGAATTGTGTTGTGATTTGTATATCTTGATTTGTTAACTTAAACCATATATAGAACTTAGACTCCATGTGTGTGATATGTGGTGAATAGGAATGTTGAAACTATCCAATGTTCGCATATGTAACTCATGATTATATTTTGGATACAATTTGAATACTTAGAACTTTACTTGAGATGAATTATAGCTAGAAATGCATAAATCTTGTTTAATGCATACCATGAGCTTAGGCAATTATAACTTAACTTGGGTATTTCCTACGTAGTGCAGGGACTGATTTTCAATCAAATTTATTCAATTTGAATAACTCAAGATTCAACTTCTAATGTGCGTGTAAAGCCTATTTAAAAACATGTGTATGTAACTAATGACCAATCACACATGTTCTGATATCACTGAAAGTGTTATTGTCGTGTTTGTTAGATATCATATATTCATATACGTCCTCACTAAAATGAGTCGTTAGCAGATACTGAACATGGTCCATCACAATTCATATCGTATAACTGTAGGTGAAACTTGAATCAAGCTGCATACACCAAGTTTATACATGTATGAATAGAATATATATCGTGGACAATATGTTGAATTCTTAAATTAAGCTGCATACACCAAGTTTATACATGTAAGTGTTACTGAAAATCTATCTACTGGTGTTTCACCATTGGTAGATGAGATTTGGCATTGGTCAAAACTAGTTCAAAACATCAAAAATGTTGATCCTTCAAATAGAGCTGAGGGTGGAAACGAGGATGATATTGATCTTGATCTTAATGATTTATACTTAGATGAAGTGTATGATGTTGGACATTAAAGCATGAACGGGCATTTTATTTGTTGTATATTATTATCATGTAATCTTATATTATTATGAAGATTTCAGGAGTACCCAGAGTATACAGCATATGAAACATCTCTGTTTTTTTCTAGATGATTAGCTAAATTCGTATCTTGACCATTATCAGATGCATGAATATGTTTTTAAAATCTTATAGTTGGTCAGCCAATGTATGTGGAATAAGAAATTGTTTTTTTTTTTTTTTTACTTCCTGAACGTTATCTTACCTTCGAGGGGCTATATCATGATTTTCTTTAAAGCATATGAATATTAAAGGTTTTGTGTATGTTTATAAAAAATCATCTGATTACAACATATTGTTCACTAGGCTTAACATCATGTGAAAGTACGCATTACTAAACGTTATAATGTTAAGTACATTCTTATGTACAAGGTTTTGAGACCTATATAGGTGCAACGAAATTATTCGTAATCTCATGATGTATCTTTTTCATTGTTTGTACATCCACAAACCTGAAAAGTTATGTATAAGATATACTTGAACAAGTGTGTGAAAATATATTTTGTAATCTTTAAAAAGGTAATTTTTCTTTGTAAATCCCTAGCTAACCTTTTGCCTATTAACTCTACCTTTTACATCTGTTTAATCTTCTACATTTGTGTGTTTTATGCCAATGGCGGAGCCACATGAGGCTCAATGGGTGACTGTGCCACCATTAAGAATGCACTTGAAGTGTAAATTTTGCGGGCTTTTAAATTAGTAGCATCCTCAGTTTCTTGTAGTGACACCAGTCACCCAACTCAATTTCACTTAATGGACCAATTCACAGGGTGCAGATATTTTAATATACCATATAGAATATAGATTGTTAACACTGACTAAGCCTAAAGTCTTTGTCGACATTTTAAAAGTGTCAATTTTACAATTCTTGAGCATGTCTACGATAGTAATCTTATCAAGATTTCTAAGAAAATTGCTGTACAATATAAGAAGATTTTTATGATTTGATATTGATCATCACAATTTTTACGAGTTTTATGATTGATAATAATCATCACAATTATTTTCTTTTATATGTATTCTAAATTGCATGTCTCAACCTATATCACAATCTGTATATATTGTAACTTTATAAGCTTTATTTGTCATTTTTCTAAGATCACTCGGCATCAACAAGAGACATTTTCTCTCGGTGATTTAGCATCTTTAATATCATTAGGTTTATCAGTTATTAATTCTTATTTTTCGTTGAGCAGTTTGCAATCGCAAGTCGAGATATGCTTTTGTTATGACTTGATATACTCAGTTATTTTTTGTGCCACCAGTGATCTACAACCCTGGCTTCGCCCCTATTTTATGATGACTTTATGGTTGGAATGCACACATGATCATGATGAACTATTTTTGTTCCTAGTGGACGGTATCATCAAGTTCACAATCTAGTATTTGAGGCATCACAAAAGCTTGCAAAATCTTGTTGTTTGTTATTTGTGCTAGGTGAATATGATTTATTGTATTCATGATAAATCTAAATGTTACAAGAAGACACAATATCAAAATAATCACAACTGTTTTAACGCCTATAATCTCTCATAGCTTCTGTTTTTTGAGTTCGTACTTATGGTTTTTAAGTAGTTTGTGACTACAAAGAAAACACATCTTAAACCCATTGGGAACTGAGTTAGATATTGTTGGTTTCTATCATTGACTTGTTATAAAAATGTGATATGGTTTGAATTTTTGTGTTACAATTAATAAAAACAAAACAAGATTTTGGAATTGCCCCTCTGGTTCATTATTTGTTAAATGCTCAAGAATCTATGTGGGTTGGGTTTGCAAGTCTGTTTTGTCTTATCTCCCATAAACTATGCAAAGTTGACCGAGTTTAAAGGAATCCTAATTTTATAAGTGTTAACTGAGATGTATATTAAATTTTATTATGTAGGATCCATTTCTTCTTCAACAGGTTAGGGCTTTCATACCTGTAGGGCTGTTTATTTCCGGATATCTGAAGTTTCGGAGTAATAGGCTTAATTGGTAGACTTCGAAATCAAGCTAAAGAAAAGATTGTGACATGTCATAAAATCGATGATGAACATGAGATTTTTTGTGTCATATTACATACAATGAATGGACTGTGATATTTAGGTTGGTTGTTTAGCTCCATTTTGTTACTTTTATAGAATACCTCTGTTATATATGTGCTTGATAACAAACATAGTTCTATTCTCACATGTGCTAACCTTTGTAATTTTATACTCCCTCTGTCCCAAATCTATTATCATGTTTTAATCTTAAAAGTATTTTCTTTTCAACTTTGACTTTAAATTATTTTTTATGTGTTACATAATACTTGATGAATGTTATACCGTTATATAATACATTCGAAAACCATTCCATTGATATAAATTTCATCGAATAATGTATAATACAAACAAAAATAATTAAAGTCAAAGTTGGAAGAAAAAGACACTCAAAGTCAAAACAGGATAATAGATTTGGGACGGATGGAGTAACTACAATTTCAACAAAAGTTTACCATCATCCGCGTTCTCCTTCCTTGCACGATGTTTCTTTGACTTGTTGAACAAATGTGTTACATAAAACGGGTAAACAAATAAGGTTTGTTGTTCATGGGAGGTGTTAATTTTCTACACATATGTACGCGATCAAACTAAGTTATGCCGTGATTGTTTCCAAACCTCTACCCTAAGATATGCTAATAATGAGGTTTGAACCTGAGATCTTTTGTGAGGATATTAGCGCTCCAACCAATACTCATAATACACATCACCTTAGTTTACATGTATGAACCTCGACCGCAGCCCCGCAGGTCCACAGTTAATTGAGGGTTTACACGTATGACCCGCAACCGAAGGTACGTTCACAGTTAGTTAAGGCGTATAAAATGAATAATGTTACGATGATGGTGATAGAAGTGTGTTTGGTACACCAAGATTAGGTTACATTTATGAATTATAGGTCCCTTTCAGTAACCAAAAAATAGCACAGAAATAGTAGTAGATATCCAAGTCATTGACTTTTTTTTTTTATATATGTGTCAAGGTTTTGTTTTATCATACACCATTTCACACTATTGCACATGCACCATAAAATAAGGATAGTCAACACTCAATAACAAACCATAATATCAATCATTTTATATCACCTAATATACCCAAAAAAAAAAAAAAAAATTAATAAAAATGAAAGAAAACTCACATATGAAAGAATTATATTAGTTAACCATATAATTGAAGAAAAAAAAAAACCAAGTTATTACCTTTATTGACACCTTCCATTCCTACCTGGACCTCCATAATATATATAATTCCCCCAAACATTATTCTTTCCTTCTTTTATATCATAACAATTTGGATGATCAGCTAATAAATGTAGATTTGTTAAAGGAAGCAAACTATTGTCCCAATCAACAATCTTCAAGTTTCGAAAATAAGAAGCTTTTCCGAATCCTTCATCTGCAAAATGACCGCTACCCATTTGTGTTGACGTGTGATATCCCCTTGATCTCGTGTTCACTATCTCCCCTCCAAATTGTATCATACTTGCGTGACGTTGTAAATGACTAAACAAAAACGACGGCCAATAGCCTATCAGTAGTCCTGACCCAAATTGCAGCCACCAGTGTCCATGTCTAGGGTCCTACACATGTAAACACAAATTTAGATTTGCTTAAACACATTAAGGGTGCGTAGGATAACAATGAATGATTAATGGTTCAAATTCTCAATGATTCAAATGTACCGAATGAACTCGATTATGATAATATGTGTTTGATAGTTATTCTGAATGAACTTTCTTAATGACGTAAAATTACCATAGTGACCTTTTGAATAAAAAATATATATGACAATGTAAATTAACTAAAACATACGGTTCTTGACTATTTAGGGGCCAAAGAAATGGTTTTATACATAGTAACATCTATTGCAATTTACATTTACAATACTGATTATTTTATAAAAATATAATATGACATCAACTTAGTAATATTCGCTACATTAGTTTAATAGTCTACGTCTAACATAAAGAAAAAGTCTACACATGGGAGACCACTTCCTCGAAGAAAAAAAGAGAATCTTATAATTTAATACTACAATAAGATTAGTGTTATTAGCAGAAAAAACTGCTTTACAAGTTTTAGTCCATAAAATGGTCAAAAAAATAGAAAAATTAAATTATTCATACAAGCATGTGCAACTGTATCTTTGTAGAAAGTTAGATAGACACCTAATTGATGACCCACACAAAATGTAAAGTCTTTGAAGTATATAGTGCAATTACTTGAAAAGACAAGAATATAAATCATGCTATTAAGATTTACCTTCCATATCATAAGGCCGATGTCGAATTGTTTACTATTGTAAGATGATCTTGGAGATATTGCAGCACCTATTGCAATTCTGTTGTTTGTTTGAACAAATCCTGAGCACAATAAGTTGTAGCATCCAGTTGTTTGGTATGCATCAGTCTGTTACAATAAAACAACATTAGGTGTTTGCTATTGAAAATCTGAAGGTAGCAATTTCAACCCAATTGTCATTAATAATTCATTTTGAATTATGTTTTATCCACATGCGTTTTCAAGCAGGGGCAAGATGGACAACCGCCCATGGCCCATAAATTTATAAATTTAGAATGGCCTAAAATTTTGAATATATATACTTTTCTCAAAATCTTAAATTAAATTAAATAAAAAATTGCCGATTAAAGTTATAATAAAATAAATTTTAAATAGTTAAAGGCATTGTAAACAAATAAATAAATAGATAAATCTAAGTATAACGTTTTTATAAGTATTAAAATATTTAACGTTTACTAAGGTCCATTTTTATTTTCGCTCAGGGTCTTCTACATTGTTGAGACAGACCTGGTTTTATCTCTAAATTAACACTAAGGTTACCGCAATCTACCTGACCCACCCATTTTGTAACCTTTAGTAACCACACACCAACTTTTTTCATTTCACATTATGATACAGTTAAAAAATAAGTTGATGGTACTTACTGTCCAGTAAGTGAAAAATCTAGGGTAACCGTCTCCATATAACTCCGGACTAACCTGAAATAATCATTAATTATGTAGCATCTTTACTAAAAAAACAAGTAATCATCGTGGAATAATTAGCTAAAAAGTACCTGCCAACCAGCTTCAACGGTATTTAAATCGTTTCCAAATGAACCAGAAATAACCCAAATTTGTGACAGACTAAATTCATATGGATCTGTAACAGCAGGTGCCCATACATTTATATTCGCCTTAGCTCCATAATATTGCCCTCCATTCACAAAAGCAACAGCATGCTACAATATTTTTTTTTTGAAAGGCAAGGTTAGTTGTTAGTTGTTAGACTCGAACCTGGGTCACTCTCGAATCCATGAAACATGGATACCAATGAAGCAAGGCCTCATTGGCAACAGCATGCTACAATATAAATGACCATATTAAGTAATTAATAATTACATACAAGTTTTTTGTTGAAATATAGCATTTAAGTGCATTGTGAATAGGTTAAATTTGGTACTAACCTCATGACCACCGCTCGTTGTATCGCGTCTAACACCTCTTACGATCTTTCTTCCAAATCGTTTTAGAGAACTCGCTCGTAAAACATCATTTTCAGTAGTTCTTCTAATTGGAATAGTACCTTTTGGACAAACTTCATTTGTTTGTGTCCATAACTGACTGGTTTCCATGTTTTCATCACTTGAGTTATGTCCCTTTGGTCTCTCCAATGGTGGTTCCTAAAATTATTTAAAAAATATATATATATATATATATTAATAATAACTGGTTAGGCTCCGTACATTTGAGTACTCCCTTCTTCAAGAGTCTGAACAGGAAAACCTTATCCGTGTAAAATAAAAAAAAAATAAAATGTCACAACCCATCTAAGATCTTGACATTGTATTTTCTATATATATAATCGAAAACAGTAGCTAAAAAGTAAATAATACCAATGGTTTTTGTCCTTTGAGCTTAAGATGATCAAATGCTGGTTGAAGATGAGAAAGAACACAATCTATCAAGTCTCCATCAGGACTCTGCTTCCAAAAAATATAAAATAAAAATAAATATATATTCAAGTAGTTGACATTCAAGAAAATGTTGAAAATAGAAAGAAAAAAAACATGAAACTAAATAACAAAAATACCTTAATGGTTTTGACTGAAGGCTTGTTGATCTTCTTGAGATGATTTTTAATTCTTTTTAGCTTTTTCAACTCTTGCATTGGGTTGAAAGTGGTTACATTCTTCGGTACAACGGGTACAAACATTAGTATACAAACAAATGTAAATAAGATTTTGGAAGAAGAAGAAGAAGAAGCCATTTTTGTTTTGTTGGTGTTTGGTTGTATTCTAAGGTAACATTAGTTATAATATATCTGTGTTTGTATGTAGTTGGAGTTGTCTCCTTCTAACAGAAGTGAGATTTGATTCAAGAAACAGTTTTTGGTTTTATTCCAAGCAAGTTTTTGTCACAAGGAAGAAAACATACAAAATGCATATGCATACAAGACAGAAGCAGCTTGAGGTTTCAAAAGACAAAGAGAGTGAGTTTTTAAAATGTTTTACAAAATATTTTCACTTTATATCTAACAACAACAACAACATACCCAATCCCACATTTATATCTAAATGACTTATTATAAGGTCACATAACTACAAGATACCCCTACTATTACTCATATAATTAGACATACTTATAAGTAATATTATATCATTCTATTTTTTTTCCTAAAAAGTTTATTAAAAAATTTATTTTTATTTGATGTTGACAATTTCTTAGGCGTGTAGGAGTTTCTAATAATTTTTGTTTAAACAATTATGTTATATATAAAAATATAATATAATATAATAATATAATATATAATGTTACTCAACTTCAATTTATATATTTTTTAGGTAGAAAAATTGTTCTCCGTGATACTTTACCTTAAATAATATTTTATAATTGTATATGTATATTTTTCTTTTTTAATTGTTTGTGCCAAGTTGAATACCATAAAGGTGAGTAAAATAAAGAACATGAGTTAGCAATCAATCACAAAACTTAATGATGATTAAATAATTATGTTGGTTAGAATATATACCTATACACGTATATTAATGAATTATGTATTGAACTTTTAAATCAAGGTTACTAGCTCACTAGGCTAGTAAATTGGGAATGGTCGCGTTGTCCTTCAGGCAGAACTCAAGGGGAGTTGGACGAGCTCACTAGGCTGCTCCAATCTATCTCGTTCGATTTCAACAAACGTCAAACGATGAGCTGGGCGCTAGCAAGCAATGGTATCTTTTCGGTAAAAAAACTCTATAACATCATCTTTTCGCATATGCATCCTGGACTGTCTTCCCCGTCTGCTGAAACCGAAAGGAACACTCTTGTTCCAAAAAAACTTGAGGTCTTTGTTTGGAGGATTTAAAAAAAAAGAATCCCGGTGCGTGTCGAACTCGACAACCGGGGTATCGATCTTCATAGCACTCGTTGTCCGGTGTGTGATGAGGATGTCGAATCGGTTGATCATTTTCTAATATCGTGCAAAGTCTCTAAGGATGTGTGGTCAAGCCTCTTTAATTGGTGGGGTATCGGTTTCAATCCAAGCCTAAATGCAAATCAACTACTTCGAGATGGTTCATCACCAAATGTCTCAAAGCTAGGCTCCAAGATTTGGCAAGCGGTTCGTTGGGTATGCGTGTATTATCTTTGGAAGAATAGGAACTCTACGGTGTTCAAGAATAAAATCTCGTGTCCCTCGGTGTTGATAAACGAAATTCAAGTAAAGGCGTTCGACTGGATCTCAAGAAAACTCAAAGGAAACCATATCAATTGGCAAAACTGGTTAACAAATCCATCGGTGTTTTTAAGCCTATAACATTGTAATTTCGTGCTCGTGTTGTGTTTCTATATTCGTGTTCGTTTCGTTTTGAGTTGCTATCTCGGCTCCCATGTAAAATTTGTGTATTTGGGCTGTTCACTGTAACCCACGTTTCATGTACATGTATGTTGTGTTTTCGTGATTAATGAAAGTTTCTATCTTGCATTTCAAAAAAAAAAAAAAAAAAAAAATCAAGGTTACACTTTAATATACTAAAGTAAATTTTTAAAACTGTACTTCTTAAATATAATGCTTCAGTTTTGACTTAAGAGCACATAACAAGATACATATATTTCAACTATGATTTTATTTTTATGTAGTTTTATGACTATTTTCAAAAAGAGAAATAATAATAACAGTCTTACAGCTATCAATTAGACATACGTACATGAATACTTACACAACAAAATATGTATTCAAATTGATTATTGTTGTATGTAATTCAATTTTCAGGACCTCCTTAATGGTCCAAGTTATAGCTATCACTTATCAAAGTTCTCAAAATCATCATAAATATTTAGGGTGGTGCATAATTTTGGATCTTAATGAAGCTCGCCTATAAATTTTTAACACAATTTGATCTCATTAAGTTTATATAATAGTATGAATTGCAATGTCTCTTCTCATTGATTCAATCGATATATATATATATATATATATATATATATATATATATATATATATATATATATATATATATATATATATATATATATATATATATATATATATATATATATATATATATATATCAAAGCCTTGGTCACCAAGGAATAAAATAAGAAAATAGAATCATATAACAACTATAATATCTATCTATTCTGTAGATAATAAAAAATATATTTCCTAAACGTATAATGACTAATAGTCCCCCGCAGTCAAAACGGGAGGTTCACGGACATTGATACCGGAACAAAAATCATTGAAGATAATCTGCGGAAGGCCTTTTGTAAAAATACTGCAATTTGATAACGAGATAGAACATGCATTACCCTAACTTCTCCACGTGCAACCTTTTCCAGAACAAAATGAATATCAAGTTTAATATGTTTAGTGTGCTGATGTTGGATATGATTACTAGACACAAAAATAGCACTAACATTGTGACGACCCGAAAAATTTCGACTAATTTTAAACCAAACTCTCGATACGATTTAATATTTTTGACACGATAAGAAAAGTCTGTTAGGTTGAGTCTCAAAATTTTTGAACTGTTTTCTTGCATTCATTTAACTTCGACCATTTCCGACGATTCACGAACTGTTGTGTGTAAATAAATGTGTATATATGTAAGTATATATATATATATATATATATATATATATATATATATATATATATATATATATATGATGTCTATATAATTAATATTATATATATATATTGTAATATATATAAAATGTATGAATATTAAATATTCAATATATATTAAATATAATTAGTAAATGTTACATAATTAATAAATTGTAATATTAATATATGTAATTAGAAATATAGTTATTACGTTCATTATTTTTATCAATATTAATATTAATATTAAAATTAGTATATTTTATTTTATATATATAATTATTTTCAATATATAACATATTGATATGAAGTTGATATATAAACTGTTATAGTATTATTATTACTAATATTATTATAATCATTAATAATATTAGTATTATTATAATTAATATTATATTATTAATATTAATAATATTATCTTTATAAATTCTATAGTTATTATTATCATATTCATTAATAATAATATTATTATGATTACTAGTATATTAATATAAATTTTTAAGTGTATTATTATTATAGTTATATTTATTAATTAATAAGATTAATCATAATATGTAAATACAAATATATACATATAGATATATAAATACAGATATATATACAGATATATAAAATCAGATATATATATATATATATATATATATATATATATATATATATATATATATATATATATATATATATATATATATATATACAGATACAACATACAAATCAGTATTTTTGTATTAATATTATAATTATTAAATTTAGATTGAATACGGATTAAAACACAGAATCAAATCTGTTTCACGTTCCTATCATCTTTATCCAATTTTTGTTTCATGTCTCTGAAAGAGTTAAACAACCAAATCGATCGTACCATTCTGTTAGAAATCACAATCGACTTTTACAAAAAGTTTTCATCTTCTGCTCATGATTTGTACTATATCTGATTCGTATCGATCTCCATTTGCAGATAAAAAACAAGAATTTTGTTACATATCGTTATCAAACAATCAAATTTTATTCAACTTGCATATATATATTTTTTTATGTGTACCCGTGATGTCAAAGCTAAGGGGTATAAAATACTATTAAATTTTACAAGAAAATACTATTAAATACGATACAATTTTACACAAGATATTTATTTATTTAAAGAATGGATATACTTAAACCTTGCTACAACACTTATAGGCAGCGTACCTAATAGTACAGTAGTGTAGTTTTTAGTAAGTCTGGTTCGTTCCACAGGGAAAATCTTTTAATCAAAGCTTAACACTATATTAGTTTAATTTATAAAAATACAAATATATATATATAAGTAATATTATTATTATAAAGGGGGGTTTTTACCGTTTAATGACCGGTTTGTCGATTTTAAAACTTTAGTCGCAGTTAAAACCAAATGTAAAATATTAAATAAATAAAAGACTTAATTTAAAGCTTAAAGTAAATAACGATAATGAAATTGCGAATAATAAAAGTGCGATAAAATAAACTTGCGATAATTAAAAAGTACGATAATTAAAAGTGCAATTAAATACAATAACAATAAATAAAAATGTGATAATTAGAAGTGCAATTAAATATAAAATAAAGGAAATTAAATATGAAATAAAAGAATTATGCTTATTTAAATTTTCCGTAATCATGATGTTTGATGTGTTGATTTTAGTTTTATGCCCATGGGTTAATTGTCCTTTGTCCTGGATTATTTAATATGTCCGTCTGGTTTTGTCCATAACAGTCCATCAGTCATAAATATAAAGTGCGAGTGTCCTCGTCAAATTATCCTTATACCCGAAGTCAAATATTCCAACTAATTGGGGACTTAAACTGTAACAAGATTTTAATACTTTGTTTAATAATTACACCAGGATGTCGACTGAGTGTAACCCAAGGTTTTAATACTTTATTATCAATCATGCCAAGTGTCCTTGTACATAATTTCACCCATGTTTTAATAATTCTAGTGGCTATTAATCCATTCCCGTGTCCGGTTAAATGAACGATTATTCGTACATATAAATACCCCGCCCATCGTGTCCGATTGAGTGTATATGGTTATTTATAGGGACGTCCAATTGTAAATCTTTATATTAACATTAACAAACTATCATTTAGTTAAACAAATATAAAGCCCATTAATTACCCATAGTCTAATTTCTACAAGTGTCATTCTTTTGTCCAAACCCCAATTATGGTATAAAGCCCAATTACCCAATTTTAGTAATTAGCCCAACATCATGATTACTTCGGATTAAATAAGCATAATAATAACTTAGCTACGAGACATTAAATTAAAAAGGTTGAACATAACTTACAATGATTAAAAATAGCGTAGCGTTACACGGACAGAATTTTGACTTACACCCTTACAACATTCGCTAACATACCCTTATTATTAGAATTAAAATTAAAATTAAAAAATATATATATATTACGTTTACATATAGAGAAAGAGAGATTTTATGGATATTTTTACTCGTCGAACTGCGTTGCTTTTATAGGCTGTTTCAAAATTGGGGGCTCCGCGAGTCGCGGCCCATTTGGTCTTCGAACTCCGCAAGTCGCGGAGTTTCATTTTACAGCTCACTCAACTTTAGCTCTTTGTTTGCAGACGATTATATAAATAAATATAATATATAAATAATTTTAGTAATTATTTAAATATTATATTATATTTATGTGCATAGTTGACTTGTAATTTTTAGTCCGTTGCGTCGAGCGTTGAGAGTTGACTCTGGTCCCGGTTCCGGATTTTCGAACGTCCTTGCGAATAATTTAATATCTTGTACTTTGCGTTTTGAATCTTGTACTCTTGTAATTTTGAGACGTTTCTTATCAATATATGGAACCTCATTGATTGTATTTTGTACTTTTGAGCTTTTTGTTCGTTTGCGTCTTCAATTCGTCGAATCTATCTTTTGTCTTCACCTTTTATTATTTAAACGAATATCACTTGTAAATAGAACAATTGCAACTAAAATATTGTCTTTCTTGAGGAATAATGCTATGAAATATATGTTCGTTTTTAGCATTATCAAATATTCCCACACTTGAGCGTTGCTTGTCCTCAAGCAATATAGTCTTGAAATACTAGAATCACTTCTTTATTCTTCACACTTTGTACATTAGTGATTTCTTTACGGCGGTATAAACAATGGTAGTAACGATGTGGTTTACAGTCCCACATGACTATAAAAATTTAGATCCTTTAAGAAATTGGATCTTTATGAAAACATTTGATCTTTTGAAAATTAAATCTAGTTTTTACCCTATATAAGTTTTCCGGAATAACCCTTCACCGGTGTTTGCAAATTATTTTTGTGGGTTTGGTGGGTTTTAGTTTTGAAAACTTTAGCTCAAAACTTGTGGTTTTGTGTCACCCACTTGCTAACCTTGTATTGGGAAAGCAACACGTCCAGTATACTTGCTCCGAATATTACCTTTCGATAAACTACCGTCCGGTTGTAAAGGAAAGCGTTGAACAAGCAACTGTTAATGCAATGTCCCCTGACATGCTTTTAATTATGGTCTATAAAGTGTCGGACGCAATTACCATCCTTTGTAGGAGCAATAGTAAAGCTCACCCTTATAATTTTCTGGTCTGGCACAAGGTCCTGTCTTCGACCATGCTATGCAACCACCGTTCTTATGGTTGACACCCAATTTGGTTCAGGTGACCTAATGAATTCCAGGTGAATTCCTAGGATTTTATGTTCAGTGGTAATGAACGCATTGAAAATGGGTTTTCAGAAAACAAATCGGTTTATAATTTGATCAAAATATTTTCTCGTTCAAGCTCGAGTTTAGATATCATTGAATTCCATGAGTTTGTAATTCTCAATCTTTAAGGTCAATCTCTAGGATTGAGTAATATCAGTCTTAAAAGCTGATTTTTAATCTTTAAGGAGATTATCCTTTCTGGGGATCTGATTCATTAGTCTTATCCAGCTAATTTGCACGGTGCCCCCCATTTTACGAGATAAATCCTTCTCATGGTTAGGATAAATCTGACCACTTGGCGACCCTGTTTTATGCTGAGGTCCGTGGATTTCCTGCTGATTTTAGAGATGACTTTTCTAGATTTTTCATCAAACTACAGCTGGTCTGGACGACAACTTCATGACCTAAATCAAGAAGCGCGTATCTTTTTCGGAAGACTTTACTTCCTTTTAATGATGGAATTGATTCATCGTGTAGATCCATCTCTTCTTTTCTTTCATCGGGTAAAACAGTTTAGTTTAGTCCAAAGCAAAAATATTTTCAGTTATTTGTTACAGAAATATGTGACATATGTTTAAAATATCTTGGTAAATTTTCCCACACTTGGCTTTTATTTTCCTTTTTATTGTCCTCTATTCCATTTTAAATGAATTTTAACATTTTGGTTTGTTTCTCAATTTATGTCCTTTCCGAGGTAACAATAATTTCGGTGTTAAAACCTAGTTTTATCGTTCATAAATATGTATAAACATGATTTTGAGTTCATTTAATTGAAAATTTTGAAAAATTTTACTAGAATTGGGTAGTCAGTATATAAGACTAGGGATGTTCTTTATTATCAGAGAGCACTAGATTCTAATACAACTACTACTTTACTAGTATTTCTAATGGTAACCAAGTGTTTAAGATAAAAAATTTTAAAAATCCGAAAGAATTTAACCCCTTCCCACACTTAAGATCTTGCAATGCCCTCATTTGCAAGAAATCAGTAACAATTTAAATTATTGAGGGTGATTAGCGTAGAAATGATTAAATTTTACCAAAGTTTCCAAACATATTGTTGTTTGTGTTGAATGATAAATGGTGCACATCATTTGTTCATTCCGTCTTGTTGTTATTTCACATATATTTTGCATCTTGTCGTCAAAATTAGTTGCTTTTGCTGAACTTAATGCCAGTCTTTGAAAATGCGTTGTTTTACCCTGTTGTGTACATAAGATAAACTGCAAACATATATACATATTTTTGAAGTTTGGTATATTACCCCACATTCAAAAATTATTAAAATCTAATAAAAAAATTAGAAAATTATAAAAACTATTACAATATTAACATAAGTATTAAATGTATCAACATTACAAATTATAAAATAAATAAAACTAAGTAGACTAGGGATGATACTGATACCAGTAGGGGTTCCATGCATAACCATATGTGTTATAAAATGCTTCGGCTGGGTTATACGTAGGATACGGTGGTTGGATCTCTATAGACCAGGGAGGAAATACGGGCGATGGAGTAGGAATATAGTTTCTACCTATTTGTTGGCAATAAGCTATGATTTGGTTTTGATGAACTTGCCAATCTTCAAATGCTCGATGTCTAGCATTTTCGTACTCTTGTGGAGCTATAAACCTTTGCAATTCTGTCATTTCATTTCCCCCTCCCACATTACCTGGCTGTTGGTTTCTCTCAACCTGTGGATGTCTACCATGGTATTGTACTGCGGCGTTATTTCGCCTCTTCAAAACCTTCGCACCATGGTATACATTTAAACCTATTGTATCGCGGGGTTCTGGTTCTTCGACTAATAATCTCCCCCGACTTATATCCACACCGAGATATTCAGCAATCAAAGTAATAAATATACCACCTCCTATTATGCTATGCGGTCTCATCCCCCTAACCATAGCTGATAAATAATAACCCACACAATAAGGTATACTTACAGCACTTTGTGGGTCTCGAATACACATGTGGTAAAACAAATCCTGTTCATTTACCTTTTCCTTATTCTTACCTCGTTGTGTAATCGAATTGGCTAAAAACCTATGAATTACTCTTAACTCTGCTCTATCTATATCCAAATATGAGTAATTTCCCCCTTTAAATCGGTGATGGCTAGTCATTTGACTCCATACACCATGCGTATCAAAATTTTCGTCTATCTTTCTACCATTTAGTATCAACCCTCTACAATCGGCATATGCTAACTCCTCAGGCGTATATATACGTAAAGCCTGAGCCATGTCTAGTAAAGACATGTGGCGCATCAAACCTTCTAACAAAAATCTAATAAAAGATCGATCGGTTAAACTAACTACCCGATCATTTATTTCTATACTACACAATAATTCTTCACACCATACTTTATATACAGGTCTACGCATGTTGAATAAACGTACCCAATCGTTAAAAGTAGAATTACCATACCTCTGTGTAAGTAATTCCCTAATTGGCCCGGCCAATTCTACAGCTTCTAACGGTTCCCATTCTATTACCCTAGGTACTTCAACAGCTTTAGAATGAAGAGTATGCAAGCTCCTTTGGTATTTTGGATAATCTATCCAAAGTCTGCCAAATCTCAGGTTCGGGTGCAAATCTTCCAAGTGCATATCTGAAAATGTCATGACTGGATGAGGTATATCTTGTTTGTAGTAGTTATCCACCTTCTGTTGTTCCGTATTCTCAGCAGGAGCATTGCGAGCTTGGGATGAAGATTCACCCCTTTCAGTCTGCAAAACACATCAAACACAATATTTGTGCATCCAAATATGCATTAGTGTCAGCAAAATCATCAATCAAAATAATTAAAATGACATGTTCAATTTATATCAAACATAAGCTCATTTTCATATTTTTATCAAATCTACACTTTTTCAAATAAGCATATACGAAAATGTTCACCAAGTTCATAAGCATTCAACTCAAATAACATGTCAAAATAATCATTACTAGCAATTAAACAAGTTTCAAATGGCATTATCTCTCAAAAATCAAGTTCATGAATTTTAGACTTGAAAAAGTCCACTTTAATTCTCAAAATCATGTTTAGGCTCAAAGTTTGGATCATTTAACTACCTAAACATGTTACACTACTTAATTTAGCAATAATTCATGACAAAAATCGGCCATAACCTGTTTATATCAAAAAGCCCCAAATTTGCTCAAGAACACAAATCCTAGATTACTCAAAATTTGAAGTTTAAGGCTTCTAATCATGTTAAATAGCATCAATCTAGGTTATACAAGCATAATACACAAGCAATTTAAGCATAATTACACTAAAAAGCATTAAAATCGAATTGGGGAAAAAATTGCTCAAGAACACTAATTTTCGGATTAAATGGTGTTTAGGTGTAGAAATTTACCCTTTTTCTTGAGTAATTCCTTGATAGCATCCTTCTCAACATGATTTTAGTAAAAAAATGTGATGAAAAATGGTGAAAAATTGTGAATTTCAGAGGTTTTTGTGTGTGTTTTTCGTGTGTATTTTCGCAGTAATTTTGGGTTGGGTGTGTTGACTGATCTGTTCTGGCCGTTTTATTTTTTTCTGGATTTTGGTCTCTCCGCGAGTCGCGGTGATTTTGTTCTTCAAACTCCGCGACTCACGGTTTTTTTTTTTTTTTTTAATAAGCCTTAACTTATAAAAACAAATATAAAATAAATTTAAAATTTTGTTTTCCTTTGTTTTAGGATGAGGTCGTTTCGGATCGATGTCCTAGTCCGTCCCTCGACAAAATTTTAAAATTTGTCTTTTTCAAGCGATTGTTTTAAAAGCTTAGATTTTTGGGGTTTTTTTTTTTTTTTAATGTTTTTGGCATACTTTAATTCAATAAGATTAAAAATAATGATAATAAAAGTTCTCGTCCCTCCCTCGGGTAAAGCAATTTCGGTTCAAAGATCTAGTCTTCAACTTACGACGAATTTTTAAAAATCATATTTTTAACTTAGCGAAATAAAGTAAATTTTTGTTTTTAAATTCACACCAAACTTAAATTTAAAATGCATAAAATTAAAAATTTACACCAAACTTAATTAAAAATGCATAATATTAAAAAATCACACCAAACTTATATTATATTTTTGTTTTTATACATACAAACTTATATTAAAAATATTAATTTTTCAAATATTGACAAACTTAAATATATTGATTTTACAGAGTTCACAATATTAATTTAAGATTTATATATTAATTTTAAAAGCATGGTAAAAATAAAATTAAAAATCTTTTTGGTCTTTTATTCCACTTTAATCAATCAAATATTATCAAAAATATGCGCCCCTCTTTTCGGTAAAGTAATTTCGGTTCCATGACCTAATTTAACTCATGACGAATTTTTGAAATATTTTGAGTTGATTGATTAAAGATATTTATACCTTAAGAATAAACGTTAAATTTCGCAGTGATGTAATAAATTTTTGAATGATATCAATAATTTCGGTCGCCAAACCTAATTTTATTCAATACCAATTTAATACTTTATAGCGAACAAATTAGCGTTTATTATCAAAAGGTTAAAAATAAAAAATTAAAAAATAAAAACTGTACAGACTTACCTGTGAGATAGTATTCTTAGTTATATGATCTATCCCATTCATAAGATAGTCGGTTTAATTGGTTTTCCATGGCTACATAGGCGTAACCTCGAGCATTCAGTGTTTTTTATTCTAAACATATGAACGGTCCGTCTCTGCATAAAGTAACAAATTCGGTGTTTGAATAGGTTTGATTATTTGAACATTTACCTCCATGTGACCATTTTCCGCATTTGTGACATCTTTCTAGGTGTCGTGCTCTTCTTTTCGCTGCGGATTTTGATTTTCCTTTACCAAATTGTAACTTATTATCTTCGCATCTAGATTCTTTTCTTACTCCATCCCATCTTTCTCTGATTACTGATACTATTTCACTCAGAAGTGTGTCATTATTATGTTTAGTGATCAAAGCGTGTAGCATTAGACCATGGTTTAGTTCACAGGCAGTCTTCATTTCCTAAAAAACTTAAAAATTCAGAATGGGGGGAGAAGACTAGTTCTTTAGGGTCTGCTAGGGAAAGACCATTCGGGTTCCATTTTCGAGAACTACACGAAAACAAAAAATCTAACTCTAACAGAAATACATATTATCCTTTAAAAGACTTGATTCTCCCCACACTTAGTTAGCCGTGGTATCGAAATTGTGATTAACTTCTTTGTCGACTTCCATCGGACTATCTATGTAATGTTTAACTCTGTGACCATTAACTTTAAATTCAATTCCATTTGAATTTATTAATTCTATCGTTCCGTATGGGAAAACTCTTTTGACTATGAATGGTCCAGACCATCTTGATTTCAATTTTCTAGGAAATAGCTTGAATCGTGAATTGAAAAGAAGAACTCTGTGTTCTTCTTTGAATTCTTTTGAACTTCTGATTCTTTTATCATGCCATTTCTTCGTTCTTTCTTTATAGATTAATGAATTTTCGTATGCTTCATGTCTTAATTCTTCTAATTCGTTTAGTTGACTTAACCGTAGACGTCCAGCTTCATGTAAATCAAGATTACATGTCTTCAAAGCCCAAAATGCTTTGTGTTCAATTTCTACTGGAAGATGACATGCTTTTCCATAAATGAGTCTAAAAGGTGTGGTTCCAATTGGAGTTTTGTAGGCTGTTCTAAAAGCCCAGAGTGCATCCTCCAATTTTATGGACCATTCCTTCGGATTTGATCCTACGGTTTTCTCTAGAATACGTTTTAAAGCTCGGTTGGTATTTTCAACTTGTCCACTTGTTTGTGGATGATATGCAGTGGAGATTTTATGAGTTACTCCATATCTTTTAAGAACTTTCTCAAGTTGATTATTACAGAAATGAGTTCCCCGATCACTTATTAAAGCTTTCGGTGTTCCAAACCTTGCAAAAAGACGTTTTAAAAAGTTGACTACAACTCGTGCATCGTTAGTTGGGAGAGCTTGTGCTTCCGCCCATTTAGATACATAATCAATGGCTACGAGAATATAGAGATTATTATGAGATTTTGGAAATGGACCCATAAAGTCAATACCCCAAATGTCAAATACTTCGCATACTTGAATGACATTTTGTGGCATTTCATCACGTTGACTTATTTTTCTGGCCCTTTGACAAGCATCATAGGATTTGCAAAGAAGGTGTGCGTCTTTGTAAATTGTAGGCCAATAGAATCCAGCATCATAAACTTTTCTTGCTGTTAGTTGAGGTCCATAATGCCCTCATGTTGGTCCTGTGTGACAATGGTTTAAAATTTTACTAGCTTCATCTCCGAATACACATCGGCGTATTATTCCATCTGGACAACTTTTAAACAAATGTAGATCTTCCCAGAAATAGTGTTTTATATCACTGAAGAATTTCTTTCGTTTTTGGTGCGACAATCCTTTTTCAAGGTATCCACATACTAAGTAGTTTGCATAGTCTGCAAACCATGGAATTTCATTATAATCTATCTTCAATAGATATTCATCAGGAAAGTTGTCTTGTATGGCCGATTCATTTAGAACTTCTAATTCGGGATTTTCAAGACGAGAAAGATGATCAGCGGCGAGATTTTCTACTCCTCTTTTATCTCGGATTTCAATATCAAACTCTTGTAAGAGTAAGATCCAACGGATTAATCTTGGTTTAGCATCTTGTTTCGAAAATAGGTATCTAAGAGCAGAATGGTCGGTATAGACCACCGTTTTAGCTAGAACGAGATATGATCGAAATTTGTCAAAAGCAAAGACAATAGCAAGGAGTTCTTTTTCAGTAGTTGTGTAATTCGTTTGTGCTCCTTGTAACGTCTTACTAGCATAATATATAGGTTGAAATCGTTTTTCAATCCTTTGTCCTAAAACGGCTCCCATTGCAAAATCACTTGCATCGCACATTAGTTCAAACGGTATATTCCAATTTGGTGTTATCGTGATCGGCGCATTAGTGAGTTTCTCTTTAAGAATATTAAAAGATTTGATACATTCATCTGAAAAGATGAATGGAGCATCCTTTTCTAGGAGTTTATTCATAGGAGTGGTAATTTTAGAAAAGTCTTTTATGAAATGTCGATAAAAACCGGCATGCCCTAGAAAACTCCTAACTCCTCTAACATTGGTGGGACGTGGAAGTTTAGCAATTACATCTACTTTAACTCTATCCACTTCAATTCCTTCCTTTGAAATTTTATGACCAAGAACGATACCTTCTTTAACCATGAAATGGCATTTCTCTCAATTAAGTACTAGATTTGATTGTTCGCATCTAATAAGCATTCGTTCCAGATTAACTAGACATGATTCAAATGTATCACCGAAGACTGAAAAGTCATCCATGAAAACTTCCATGCATTCTTCTATCATGTCGTGAAAAATCGCCATCATACACCTTTGAAAGGTTGTAGGGGCGTTGCAAAGTCCAAATGGCATGCGTTTGTAAGCAAAAGTACCATAAGGGCACGTGAATGTGGTTTTCTCTTGATCTTCGGGTGCTATTGGAATTTAAAAATATCCGGAAAATCCATCAAGAAAACAATAGTAACTATTTCCGGCTAGCCTTTCCAGCATTTGATCAATGAAAGGTAAGGGAAAGTGATCTTTTCTGGTGGCGTCATTTAATTTTCTATAATCAATACATACACACCATCCTGTTACAGTCCTAGTAGGAATAAGCTCATTTTTTTCATTTGTAATGACAGTCATGCCACCCTTCTTAGGCATGCATTGAACTGGGCTTACCTATGGGCTATCAGAAATTGGATAAATTAAACCTGCGTCTAGCAGTTTAATAATTTCTTTTTTAACTACATCTTGCATATTAGGATTTAGTCTTCGTTGGCGTTGCACATACGTTTTATGACCTTCTTCCATAAGGATTTTATGTGTGCAATACGAAGGACTTATTCCTTTAATATCATGAATCTTCCATGCAATGGCTGGTTTATGAGCTTTCAACACAGAAATGAGTTGTGATTTCTCATTTTCAGTAAGAGAAGACGATATTATTACAGGTAATTCAGATTCACCATGCAAATAAGCGTATTCCAAATGGTTTGGAAGTGGCTTTAATTCTAATGTCGGTGGTTCTTCTATCGATGATTTATATCGATATCTGTCTTCTTCTTTTAGCATTTGAATTTCTTCTGTTGTTGGTTCATATCCATTAGCTATTAGTGTAGCTAACATTTCAGCTTCATCAATTGGTTCATTACCTTCTCCTAAAGAACATTCTCATGTTCCTTGTAATTCTGGAAATTCTTCTAACAATTCTGCATGTGAGTCTATAGTTTGAATATAATAGCATGTATCATCTGCAGATTGCGGTTGTTGCATTGCTCTATCAACTGAAAAGGTAACACTCTCGTCCTCTATACTTAGGGTCAATTTCTTACCAAACACGTCTATCATTGCTTTAGCCGTGTTTAAGAATGGTCTTCCTAATATGAGAGGAACTTGAGAATCTTCTTCCATGTCCAGAACAACAAAATCTACTGGAAATACTAAAGTACCAACTTTAACTAGCATGTTCTCCATTATCCCTCTAGGATATTTTATTGATCGATCGGCTAGTTGTATGCTTATTCTTGTTGGTTTCAATTCTCCAAGGTCTAGTTTAGCATATAGTGAATACGGCATTAAATTTATACTAGCACCTAAGTCTGCCAATGCTTCTATTGAACTAAGACTACCCAGAAAACATGGAATTGTGAAACTTCCTGGATCAGATAGTTTTTCTGGTATCTTATTCAACAGCACTGCTGAACAATTAGCATTCATAGTAACAGCCGAGAGTTCTTCCATTTTCTTTCTATTCGAGATTAGATCTTTCAGAAATTTAGCATATCTAGGCATTCCTAAAATCACATCAATGAAAGGAAGATTTACATTTATCTGTTTAAACATATCCAAGAATTTGGATTGCTCGGCTTCAAGTTTCTCTTTCTTCATTTTACTCGGGTAAGGAAGTGGTGATTGGTATGGTTTAACATAAGGTTTATCCTTAGCTGTGTTATCTTCATTAACCTTTTCAACTACCGGTTCTTTTTCCTTATCTTGTTCAGGTTGTGGTTCTTGTGGAGTAGGAATAGCTTCATCAGAAGTTACAGGTATTTCAGGTGGTTTAAGTGTTGTACCACTTCTTGTGGTAATGGCTTTAGCTGTTTCATTCCGGGGGTTTGCATTTGTATCACTAGGTAAACTTCCCGGTTTTCTTTCACCTATTAACCTTGCTAGGTTACTTACTTCTTGTTCCAAGTTTTGAATAGAAGCTTGTTGATTTCTAAATGCTTGAGCATTTTGTTCATTAGTTTGTTTTTGAGATGTGAAAAACTGCGTTTGAGTTTCAACTAGCTTCGTCATCATATCTTCTAAATTCGGCTTTTTATCATCAGTTTGTGGTGGTTTGTTTTGAAATTAGGTCTTTGCTGGTTGTAAGTATTGTTAGATACTTGTTGATTGCTAGGACCTTGTTGGTTGTTGTATGGAATATTTCGGTTATAATTCTGATTTTGATTATAGATCGGTCTTGGCGGTTGATAATTATTCTGATAATTATTTCCAGGCCTTTGGTTTATGTATGAAATATTCTCTCTTTGTTCCATTGTTAGTTCAATACTGAGACAATCTTTTGTCAAATGTGGTCCTCCACACTGCTCACAACTAATTCGTATTGAGTGGATATCTTTAGTCATCTTTTCTATTCGTCTCTCGACAGCATCTATCTTTGCAGAAATGGAATCTAAGTCATGGCTAGAATCGGCTCTAGATGCTTTAGATGATCTAACGATATCTTTTTCTTGGTGCCACTCATGTGAGTGGGAAGCAGTGTTATCAATAATTTTGTAAGCATCAGTTTCGGTTTTCTTCATAATAGAACCACCAGCTGCTATATCGATGTCTTTTCTTGTAGTGATGTCGCATCCTTGGTTGAATATTTGTACTATTTGACAGGTGTCTAAACCATGTTGCGGACATCCTCTTAATAACTTTCCAAATCTTGTCCACGCCTCATATAGAGTTTCATTCGGTTTCTGTGTGAACGTAATAATTTCTCCTTGAAGTCTTACGGCTTTAGATGCAGGAAAGAATTGTTTAAGAAATTTTTCAACTAAAACGTCCCATGTATCAATCGCCCCTTCAGGTAACGATTCTAACCAATCTTTGACTTCTCCCTTTAAAGTCCAGGGAAATAACATGAGATATATCTGTTCATCCTCAACTTCTCTTATTTTAAATAGAGTGCATATCCTATTAAAGGTACGAAGATGTTCATTTGGATCTTCCTTCGGTGCATCACTAAATTGGCATTGATTAGTCACCATGTGTAGAATTTGTCCTTTGATTTCATAATCTGGCGCATTAATGTCTGGATGAGTAATTGCGTGACCTTGGCCAGTACGTTTAGCTCTCATTCGGTCTTCCATACTTAAAGGTTCTAGATTCTCCATAATTGAATTTGTTGAATCCGAATCACTAGAGGATTCTGATTTAATGGTTCATTCCTCAACAATCTCTGTTTGAATGATTGGTGTTTCCGGAGGAAAGTTTAGTGGTTCAGGATCTATGAATCGTCCCTGAATATTCTCCGGATTCTCAATTGTGAGGTCGGGTTCAAAAAATGGATTATCGAAAATTTGAATTGGAGTACTTGGTCGACTGGATGACGATTCTAAAGGAAAATCAACGGTGGTAATATTTGCTAAATGTCTTGATCTAGTTACAGGTGGTGAACGTACAAAAGGTGGTGAACGTCTTGCTCGGTGCATTCACTGAATATCCTATTAGTTTTTAAAAAGGAAAGAAAAATTATATAAGTTATCCAATTAATAGACTTTTCTGATTTTGCCCACGTTTCGAATAGCCAAAAGATGCAGCAGAGGGGCAGGATTCATTTGGTCTCAATATAATTGAGGACTGTTTGGCTCCAATAACCCGGTCCACGTACAAATCCAACTATTACTACGAACCAGAAAATTTTGATGTCTATCAATTTAACCACTTAAAATAAATTTTCGTAATTTTAAGAAATTTAGATAAGAAGTAGAAAAAAAATCTATGTCCTAAAAACTAGAATAGCGAGAAATAAGAAAGAAAAAGAGCGCGTCGAAAAAGAAAAAGAAAAGGGTTGAAAAATAAAAGGTGTCGGAAAATAAGAAATAAAAAGAAACGACTTATAGAACTTAAAAACACTCGACTAACCCAACCTTATTACTATCACTAACTTAAAATTATAATCGCAAATTGAGATTACTAAGTGGAGTGATAATTGATACATAGGTAAAAGGCGTCGAAAAATAAAAATAAGAAAGTAGCGCGTTGAAACTTAAAAAGGCACTAAAAACTAAAAATTAAAAGTTGCTTCTAAAAATATTAAAGCTTACAAGTAAAACTATATCCCAAATGGCAATAACTTAAAAAGAAACTAAAACTTAAAAAGGCGTCGCAAAATTCTAAAGCACCTAAATCTTAGTCTAAAGAAAAAGCACTTAAGGGATTTTACGGCAAGGCCTAAAAATCTATAAATAAAAATAACTATGGCAAAAACTAAGTTTAAAACTAAAAACTAGCGAAAAACACAAATATTACGCTAAAATAATTAAAAAGGAACAAAATATAAAAATATACTAAAAGTTGTAAAAAGTACAATTTTTATAAAAATATTATTTTTATATTATTTATTTTATAAAACTATTAATTTTACAATTTAATTAAACTAAATAAACTAAATATATAAATTAAATAAATAACTAAACAATTAAATAAACTAAACTTAATTAATTAAAAAGTAAAACCTAATTAGGGTTTTTAATTATTAATAATAATAATTACACCGTAATTAATGCCTGATTAGGGTTCTGTGTACCCGTGTCAGAGTGGCTCCGCGAGTCGCGGTTCTAGAAGCTGAAAAACTCCGCAAGTTGCGGGGTTCGAAATTTCAGATTAGGTGCATGCCAAAAATCGTTCGTTTCAGTTTTTTTTATATTTTCTGTTTAAATATTTAAATAAAATATTTATAAAAACTAACTAAAACTTATGTTTTAAAAACTAAAATAAAAATAGAAATACTTTATAATTTTATAAAAATAACAATCTAAAAAAATAGATTTATATAGATTTATTTATTTTTTCGGTTTTTTTAAAATTTTTTATATTTTAAATAAACACAAAATATTTAAATAAAACTTATATTTTTTATAAAATAAAAATAAAGAAACTTTATAAAACTTAAATATTTAACAAACTCTTAAAAATATTTATATTTTTGTTTTTATTTTTATATTTTTGAATATTTAAAACGTATTTTTACAAAAGCGTAATTTTTTATATTAGTAAAAAATAAATTTTTTTTTTATATTAGCGTTGCGCTTCCGGCTTTTAAGCTAGATGTTCCCCGGCAGCGGCGCCAAAAATACTTGATAGTTAAAGCTAAGGGGTATAAAATACTATTAAATTTTACAAGAAAATACTATTAAATACGATACAATTTTACACAAGATATTTATTTATTTAAAGAATGGATATACTTAAACCTTGCTACAACACTTATAGGCAGTGTACCTAATCGTACAGTAGTGTAGTTTTTAGTAAGTCCGGTTCGTTCCACAGGGAAAATCTTTTAATCAAAGCTTAACGCTATATTAGTTTAATTTATAAAAATACAAATATATATATAAGTAATATTATTATTATAAAGGGGGGTTTTTACCGTTTAATGACCGGTTTGTCGATTTTAAAACTTTAGTCGCAGTTAAAACCAAATGTAAAATATTAAATAAATAAAAGACTTAATTTAAAGCGTAAAGTAAATAACGATAATGAAATTGCGAATAATAAAAGTGCGATAAAATAAACTTGCGATAATTAAAAAGTACGATAATTAAAAGTGCAATTAAATACAATAACAATAAATAAAAATACGATAATTAGAAGTGCAATTAAATATAAAATAAAGGAAATTAAATATGAAATAAAAGAATTATACTTATTTAAACTTTCCGTAATCATGATGTTTGACGTGTTGATTTTAGTTTTATGCTCATGGGTTAATTGTCCTTTGTCCTGGATTATTTAATATGTCCGTCTGGTTTTTGTCCATAACAGTCCATCAGTCATAAATATAAAGTGCGAGTGTCCTCGTCAAATTATCCTTATACCCGAAGTCAAATATTCCAACTAATTGGGGACTTAAACTGTAACAAGATTTTAATACTTTGTTTAATAATTACACCAGGATGTCGACTGAGTGTAACCCAAGGTTTTAATACTTTGTTATCAATTATGCCAAGTGTCCTTGTACATAATTTCACCCATGTTTTAATAATTCTAGTGGCTATTAATCCATTCCCGTGTTCGGTTAAATGAACGATTATTCGTACATATAAATACCCCGCCCATCGTGTCCGATTGAGTGTATATGGTTATTTATAGGGACGTCCAATTGTAAATCTTTATATTAACATTAACAAACTATCATTTAGTTAAACAAATATAAAGCCCATTAATTGCCCATAGTCTAATTTCCACAAGTGTCGTTCTTTTATCCAAACCCCAATTATGGTACAAAGCCCAATTACCCAATTTTAGTAATTAGCCCAACATCATGATTACTTCGGATTAAATAAGCATAATAATAACTTAGCTACGAGACATTAAATTAAAAAGGTTGAACATAACTTACAATGATTAAAAATAGCGTAGCGTTACACGGACAGAATTTTGACTTACACCCTTACAACATTCGCTAACATACCCTTATTATTAGAATTAAAATTAAAATTAAAATTAAAATATATATATATTACGTTTACATATAGAGAAAGAGAGATTTTATGGATATTTTTACTCGTCGAACTGCGTTGCTTTTATAGGCTGTTTCAAAATTGGGGGCTCCGCGAGTCGCGGCCCATTTGGTCTTCGAACTCCGCAAGTCGCGGAGTTCCATTTTACAGCTCACTCAACTTTGGCTCTTTGTTTGCTGACAATTATATAAATAAATATAATATATAAATAATTTTAGTAATTATTTAAATATTATATTATATTTATGTGCATAGTTGACTTGTAATTTTTAGTCCGTTACGTCGAGCGTTGAGAGTTGACTCTGGTCCCGGTTCCGGATTTATGAACGTCCTTGCGAATAATTTAATATCTTGTACTTTGCGTTTTGAATCTTGTACTCTTGTAATTTTGAGACGTTTCTTATCAATAATTGGAACCTCATTGATTGTATTTTGTACTTTTGAGCTTTTTGGTCGTTTGCGTCTTCAATTCGTCGAATCTATCTTTTGTCTTCACCTTTTATTATTTAAACGAATATCACTTGTAAATAGAACAATTGCAACTAAAAGCTTGTCTTTCTTGAGGAATAATGCTATGAAATATATGTTCATTTTTAGCATTATCAACCCGATTGATTCTTTTGTCGACCCAATCAAAGCTACGAGACAATCTGTAATCGAATCTTGTGCTGTATATATCATACGAATCTGTTACACATCACTTTCTACTTTCTATTTTTCTTCTTGAGTGATTCTTCTGGTCGATTGCTTTCAAGCTATATAACAAAATCTGTTAGAAATAAATATCTAATAAGCGTACGAATCTGTTGCAAGTCTCATTCTACTTTTATTTTTCTTGTTTTCTTCTTCCTGGCTCGAATACTTATGTCGACAATGATCACCACCTTTCTCCTTATATATGGATATTCATACATGTTACATTAGAGGGGGGAGGGGGGGGGGAGGGGGGGAGAGATATCATCACGGACTACTACAACTTCATCCATTACTACCATCTTCTTCACCACATTCACTACTAAAACACTTTCGAAAACTATTTCATGTTTTTATTACAAACCAACCGTAACCCATATCACCTTGATTAACAACCACAGTAATTCGCGTATGTTTTCTTGTTTCCTTTCATATAACCCACCATGAACACCCTTGCTACAACTGCCTTTGGTAGCCACCACCACATCGAACCCAAACAACCACAATCACATGCTCGATATATTTTTCTTCTTCCTGTTTTGATTCAACAAGAAACCCATCAGTTGCTACGGTTCACTATAACACCGTCTTGAAACCGCTGTGTTCAATCACCATTAAAACATCAAACCATCTTACCCTACACCACCACACCCTTGTTTTATTACAACTCACCACCACCTTTTAGTACTTTAATTCTTCCTGCTGCTGCACGCTGGTATTTTTTTTTATTTGCTACTCAACAATCTGCTGATTTGATATATTTTCAATTGATGAGAAATTTAAACAAAATGAAGGGGATAGGATAGGCTCACGGTTTATAAACGTCAAAATGGGGATAAAGTATATAGTTAGTGCGTTATCAATTACTAGTAGTGGAACAAAAACAACTTTATTTGATGGCCAACAAATTTTTTTGTTGTTGTTTGATTATTTCATCTTCGTGGTGGGACAAAGGAAAACCCACTAAGTTTCTAATCAATTCTGAAAGGACCCGTTCATATACATTATAAACGATTCACAATAGTTGATTACATCGCGAGGTATTTGACCTCTATATGATACATTTTACAAACACTGCATTCGTTTTTAAAAGACAAACTTTCTTTACAACGAAAGTTGGTGGCATGCACACCATTTCATAATACATCCAACTATAATTGGCTTAATAATAATCTTGATGAACTCAATGACTCGAATGCAACGTCTTTCAAAATAAGCCATGAATGACTCCAAGTAATATCCTTAAAATGAGCTAATGCACAGCGGAAGATTTCTTTAATACCTGAGAATAAACATGCTTTAAAGTGTCAACCAAAAGGTTGGTGAGTTCACAGGTTTATCATAACAATCATTTCAATATATTAATAGACCACAAGATTTCCGTTTATAAATATATGTACACTCGCAAGTGTATAAAAGTATTCTATAAGTTGTAGGCACCCGGTAACAAGCCTTAACGTTCATGTTTTACCCTCTGAAGTACACCAGATCAGGTGTGTTTAAAATAACCTCGAAGTACTAAAGCATCTCATAGTCAGGATGGGGTTTGTCAGGCCCAATAGATCTATCTTTAGGATTCGCGCCTACCGTACATAGACAAGTAGTTTAATGTGACCAAGCTAAGGGTATATTTCTGGTTTAAACCCATGTAGAATTAGTTTTAGTACTTGTGCCTATTTCGTAAAACATTTATAAAAACAGCGCATGTATTCTCAGTCCCAAAAATATATATAAAAGGGAGTAAATGAAACTCACAATACTGTATTTCGTAGTAAAAATACATATAACGTCATTTAACAAGTGCAAGGTTAGCCTCGGATTCACGAACGTATCAATATTGAGATTCAATATTGCAGGAAAGTACGTAGACGCAACGGAGATGATAAACACTAGATTGACCTCACGAGCATATCCATGAACCATACCCATCACCTCCATAGCTATAACCCATAATTTCCTTAGCTTCGACTCATTCAAAAAAACTATTTTAAAATCACTCGGACAGCACTCCGTCGTAATATTTTATGTATACTAATAATATCTTGAAATAATACAGAGCAAATATATATATATATATATATATATATATATATATATATATATATATATATATATATATATATATATAAATCGATTGAGAGAGTTTAGAGAAATATATTTTCAAGTTTCTATAAAATAATGAAACCTATTGAATTCTATTTATAATAAATTTTTAAATTATTAAAGTGAATTATTAAAGTATGAATTATTAAAGTAAATTATTAAAGTATGAATTATTAAAGTGAATTATTAAAGTATGAATTATTAAAGTGAATTATTAAAGTATGAATTATTAAAGTGAATTATTAAAGTTAAAGTAAAGTAAAAGTAAAGTAAAGTTAAAGTTAAAGTATAGTAAAAGTATAAAAACTTTGTATGTATAATACGCGTATAAATATATATAATATTAATTTAAATCGTTATATATATTTAATGAAATAAAATATAAATATCGTTATATTTATTATACTGGTTAAGTAATGAGTTGTCAAAAGTGATTCTAGATATTTATAAAAGTTATATACATTTTAATAAAGTTCTTTTTAAAGTGAAAACGTCTTTGTACGTTTGAAAATAGATTAATAGAATATTATGGAAACCAATTCTCCACTAACCTTTGTCTAACTTTCGTAAATGACACTTTTTGTTTTTATTTATAAATAGCTTTAGAAATTATTCTGAATATCATTAAGAGGAATAGATTTTCTCAAATCATAGTGGACCTCTCAATAGAGACTTGTAATCATAATTCAATGTTTCTGATAATTCAATCATTTAATATATTTTTTTAATTTCGTCGAAAATCATATTGAAACAAATACGTTCGTGTAAAGTATTATACGTTTAATACTTTATTAATATTCTCAAGTTATAATATATATATATATATATACATATACATATCTATTTATATATAACGGTTCGTGAATCGTCAGAATTTGGTCGAGGTTATAATGAATGTATGAACACAGTTTTAAATTCTTGAGATTTAACTTAACAAACTTTGCTTATCGTGTCGGAATAATATAAAGATTAAAGTTTAAATTTGGTCGGAAATTTCCGGGTCGTCACAGTACCTACCCGTTAAAGAAATTTCGTCCCCGAAATTTGATAGAGGTCGTCATGACTAACAATGAGAATGTTATTATAACGATTATAGAGTTTTATCATGTTCAAGAAGAATGGATAAAATAATTCGATTACTCGAAGCGTGTGAGTGAAGTTATCGTAAATGAATGAAATAAGATAATAGTGATTCGTCGTATCTTTTGACGTCATCACGATTGATCTCCGAAAAGAAAATCTTTGTAATCTATATTAGATTTGATTATTCAGCGATTAAGGAAATTATTATCCTCTTCGAATTAATGCGATAATCCATTTTGATTTCTCTGTCGGATATTTCACTATAAATCCACCTCATTTGTTTTCTTACAACTCACACCTTCTCAACTCATATTTTAAAGTATTTGTCAATATGCTTCATCCAGTGCTGATTCTTGATATACTCCTCACTTTCATATCTTTCGCTCTTCTTTTTCATCTGCCTCCGGAAGAATCTATTTACTTCTACTATACTCTTGGTTTTATAGTGTTTTTAGTTCTCCCGTGTCTTTATATTGCTATATGCATTGATATATACGGTTTGTGATTTCTGGGTTGTTGTTGGGTTTTATATCTTCCCTTATATTTCAAAGTCCTTGCTTCTTCTATAATCATTATCATCCACAGTTAATGCTCTCTTCTATTTGCTATGATTTATATTCCCATTTCTAGTTCGGAGCTTTGTCCTTTCGTTTCTTTTTCTTGCGATTAAGCACCGCTTGTAATGGTCCAGAATTCGCAGATATAAATTTCGGAATGAACATTGTTAATGTTCTAGGAAGGAAATTGTAATGGCACGATCTTGACTTGTCAAATTACCAGAATACCTCAGAAAAGGCCGAATCATCAAGAAATATTTTCTTGATATTTAGAGATCAAAGAGAATACAAGAGTCGTGTAACATAGCACATGATGACGTTATGATCTGTGAATCATCATGTTCCATTTAGAAACTCAGCATGAATTACTGTAATATAATCACGTTGATCAAGTATCATTATATTATACTAACTCATGCTTCAGCTCCCAACACTTCTTCAAGAATATTCCTATTTTAAACTCGAATGTTTCAGAATTTAGAAACTAAAATAGTTTCTTTTATGATATAATACAGATAGCGCGAAGAGGTAAATGATTTCAGATAAGAATAATTATAAAAGTATCTTCAGAAGTATGGATGATATTTATAATGAAAGATACGATGATGTCTTAGAATGTCTAATATCAGAGGATGATGAAGGATATTGTCCGCAGGGGTTTAGAGTCAGGAGCAAGGTATTCGTTAATGACTTCAGCAAGTACTGAATCATTTGGATTCTTTGAAGGCAGGTTCAGCCTTTATGATTTGTCCACAGCCTCCTTCATACTTTGCTCAATCCGTTTTCCAGTTCCAAAGCTTCTTTTTTTCTGAGCTTTGCCAATATACTATCCTTTATCATCCAACTTTTTACTGTTAAGGTCGTTTACAGTTTTTGCTGCTTCATCAGCATTTTTCAAAATTTCGAGAACTGGTTCGCAGTTTAGGGTGTTTTTCAGAAATTTCTCATTCAAAGAATGTAAGTCTTGGAGGTAGACGTTGTGTGTATATGTAATTGTTGATGTAGACATGCTGCGAGGTTTCAAAATATTGATTGCTAATTCTCAATAATTGGTATGACAATTCTTGTTATAAGGTACGAATGAGTATATGACAGGGTTTCGATAATTATAATGATTTCTTTTTTTGGAAAGTCAAAGATCAGTGAAGTTGTTGGTAAGTTTATTGCTAATGTGGTGAATATAAACGATTCCCCGGTAACGTTGGCGAAAGGGCAACGTATCTAACGAGGTTATAATAAGACTGTTTTGATTGAGAAGTCGAAGTTGACTTGCTGGAGCTGTGACAAAACTGTCTATTTTGAAACGGAATTGAAAAGTTATTTTAGCTAGTAAATGCCAAAGGGTCTAACACGAATACGTGTCTAACTATGACTTGGGTTTTGAGAGTTTTCAGGTGTATAACTGTGGGTAACATGTGGTTGGATCATCATCTCGATTGTTCCTTAGTTGAAGTGTCTTCAGGAATTTCGAAGGGTTTGAGCACATATTGTAATCGTTAATACATATGATGTTCTAACACAGTTTTGAAGTCAAAGTATAGCTTTGAAAGATATAGGAATCTAAGAGTGATGATACTGGTTATATTTCGAATTGAATTATGCGATTTCAAAATCAGAATATGTAATTGAATTTGAATGAGTATGATTGTTTTGATTTATATGAAAGAATGGATATTGTTGTGAAAGTAGGGAGTATAGTTGATGATTGCTGAATCAGTTTCGAAAAATGTAATATATTAATTGTGAATTTATATATCTCTCGGGTATTACCTACCCGTTAAAAATTTTTCACAATTAATATTTTGTACAAAAGAAGTTTATTACAGTCTTTATGAAAATATATGTGTATATTTTCTTTAGATGTAATATAGATTTAATGAGTTAATATTAAATTAAACTCATTTGTTTTATGGTTGGAACTAGAATTGAGTAATCCCTAAAACTTTATAAATTGCATAAGTATTTCTTCAATAATATTGAAATTATGAATCATTACTTTGTTATTTGTTGGTTTTCGTGAAATTCTTGTGAACTTCGCAAGGTACGAATGATGTTATTTGAAAAGTTTCGAGTACATCGATGATGAAAGTGTAAAATCAAACATATATTCGAATAATACACTTGATTTATTATGAATTGGATTTTTATTGAATTGAGACAGAGATTGTAATTAACGATGGTTAAGTTGCGGACGAAGGACGTACATCATTGCATATTTGTAATATGAATTAACTGAGTAGTTAAGATTCACACATAATAGCTTAGTACGGGAAGATTTATTATGGTTTAAAAATTTATAAATATAAAATATACATATAAATCTTTCGATTGGAAATGAGTTAATACTTCATAACTCGTTGATACAATATATTTGTTGTTGATTCGTAATGATGTCCACAATGATTCTTGAACTGACAGAGTTTGTGATGTTACAGGTGCTGTTGATTCTGACGATACTGACGGCACTGACTGTGTTGTTGATGCTACGGTCATGTTGATGCTGTTGGTAAAACAATTCTAGCTTGTAAATCGTACACCATTTTCGATCAAAGTTTCTACTCTACCATCTCCGTTCACTCATCCGATTTACGGTCAGAATTAAATAATCTCTAAGATTTTGGAGATTACATAACTGCCGCAGAGATATCTCTTCAATGAAGTTTATGAATTAATACTTCATCGTTTGTTGTTGTTGATATTCCTGGATATTTACAGGGCGTATGACGTTGATGTTTGAGATACAGATTGTGATGTTGCGGTGTGGGATGTGGATGTTGTTGTTGGTAGTGGTGATGGTACTGTTGGTGTTGCTGATAGTGGTACTGTTTATGCTGCTGGTGCTGCTGCTGGTGTTTGTAACCTTTGCACCATATTCTCCAAAGCCACTACCCGAGCGCGAAGCTCGTTGACTTCTTCTATTACACCGGGGTGATTGTCGGTTCGGACGAGCGGATAAATAAAATCTAGAATTTGGTGTAGTATGTAATCGTGACGAGATACTCTAGAAATAAGAGAGAAAATGGTGTTTCTGATAGGTTCGCCGGTAAGTGCTTCAGGTTCTTCGCCAAGAGGGCAATGTGTTGGATGGAAGGGATCACCTTCTTCTTGTCTCCAATGATTAAGGAGGCTACGAACCCATCCCCAATTCATCCAGAATAGATGATGACTAATTGGTTGATCCATTCCGGTCACACTGCTTTCGGAACTTGAGTGGGATTCCATTTCGGAATCCGAGGGACTTGTGAAATGTCCCGTTCTTATTGATTAAAAACGTTCCATATTAATTGATTTCGTTGCGAGGTTTTGACCTCTATATGAGACGTTTTTCAAAAGACTGCATTCATTTTAAAACAAACCATAACCTTTATTTCATCAATAAAGGTTTAAAAAGCTTTACGTAGATTATCAAATAATGATAATCTAAAATATCCTGTTTACACACGACCATTACATAATGGTTTACAATACAAATATGTTACAACAAAATAAGTTTCTTGAATGCAGTTTTTACACAATATCATACAAGCATGGACTCCAAATCTCGTCCTTATTTAAGTATGCGACAGCGGAAGCTCTTAATAATCACCTGAGAATAAACATGCTTAAAACGTCAACAAAAATATTGGTGAGTTATAGGTTTAACATATATATATCAAATCGTAACAATAGACCACAAGATTTCATATTTCAATACACATCCCATACATAGAGATAAAAATCATTCATATGGTGAACACCTGGTAACCGACATTAACAAGATGCATATATATTTTTAAGAATATCCCCATCATTCCGGGACACCCTTCGGATATGATATAAATTTCGAAGTACTAAAGCATCCGGTACTTTGGATGGGGTTTGTTAGGCCCAATAGATCTATCTTTAGGATTCGTGTCAATTAGGGTGTCTGTTCCCTAATTCTTAGATTACCAGACTTAATAAAAAGAGGCATATTCGATTTCGATAATTCAACCATAGAATGTAGTTTCACATACTTGTGTCTATTTTGTAAATCATTTATAAAACCTGCATGTATTCTCATCCCAAAAATATTAGATTTTAAAAGTGGGACTATAACTCACTTTCACAGATTTTTACTTCGTCGGGAAGTAAGACTTGGCCACTGGTTGATTCACTAACCTATAACAATATATACATATATATCAAAGTATGTTCAAAATATATTTACAACACTTTTAATATATTTTGATGTTTTAAGTTTATTAAGTCAGCTGTCCTCGTTAGTAACCTACAACTAGTTGTCCACAGTTAGATATACAGAAATAAATCGATAAATATTATCTTGAATCAATCCACGACCCAGTGTATACATATCTCAGTATTGATCACAACTCAAACTATACATATTTTGGAATCAACCTCAACCCTGTATAGCTAACTCCAACATTCACATATAGAGTGTATATGGTTGTTCCGAAATATATATAGATGTGTCGACATGATAGGTCGAAACATTGTATACGTGTCTATGGTATCTCAAGATTACATAATATACAATACAAGTTGATGAAGTTATGGTTGGAATAGATTTGTTACCAATTTTCACGTAGCTAAAATGAGAAAAATTATCCAATTTTGTTTTACCCATAACTTCTTCATTTTAAATCCATTTTGAGTGAATCAAATTGCTATGGTTTCATATTGAACTCTATTTTATGAATCTAAACAGAAAAAGTTTAGGTTTATAGTCGGAAAAATAAGTTACAAGTCATTTTTGTAAAGGTAGTCATTTTAGTCGAAAGAACGACGTCTAGATGACCATTTTAGAAAACATACTTCCACTTTGAGTTTAACCATAATTTTTGGATATAGTTTTATGTTCATAATAAAAATCATTTTCTCAGAATAACAACTTTTAAATCAAAGTTTATCATAGTTTTTAATTAACTAACCCAAAACAGCCCGCGGTGTTACTACGACGGCGTAAATCCGGTTTTACGGTGTTTTTCGTGTTTCCAGGTTTTAAATCATTAAGTTAGCATATCATATAGATATAGAACATGTGTTTAGTTGATTTTAAAAGTCAAGTTAGAAGGATTAACTTTTGTTTGCGAACAAGTTTAGAATTAACTAAACTATGTTCTAGTGATTACAAGTTTAAACCTTCGAATAAGATAGCTTTATATGTATGAATAGAATGATGTTATGAACATCATTACTACCTTAAGTTCGTTGGATAAACCTACTGGAAAAGAGAAAAATGGATCTAGCTTCAACGGATCCTTGGATGGCTCGAAGTTCTTGAAGCAGAATCATGACACGAAAACAAGTTCAAGTAAGATCATCACTTGAAATAAGATTGTTATAGTTATAGAAATTGAACCAAAGTTTGAATATGATTATTACCTTGTATTAGAATGATAACCTACTGTAAGAAACAAAGATTTCTTGAGGTTGGATGATCACCTTACAAGATTGGAAGTGAGCTAGCAAACTTGAAAGTATTCTTGATTTTATGTAACTAGAACTTGTAGAATATATGAAGAACACTTAGAACTTGAAGATAGAACTTGAGAGAGATCAATTAGATGAAGAAAATTGAAGAATGAAAGTGTTTGTAGGTGTTTTTGGTCGTTGGTGTATGGATTAGATATAAATGATATGTAATTTTGTTTTCATGTAAATAAGTCATGAATGATTACTCATATTTTTGTAATTTTATGAGATATTTCATGCTAGTTGCCAAATGATGGTTCCCACATGTGTTAGGTGACTCACATGGGCTGCTAAGAGCTGATCATTGGAGTGTATATACCAATAGTACATACATCTAAAAGCTGTGTATTGTACGAGTACGAATACGAGTGCATACGAGTAGAATTGTTGATGAAACTGAACGAGGATGTAATTGTAAGCATTTTTTTTTAAGTAGAAGTATTTTGATAATTGTATTGAAGTCTTTCAAAAGTGTATAAATACATATTAAAACACTACATGTATATACATTTTAACTGAGTCGTTAAGTCATCGTTAGTCGTTACATGTAAGTGTTGTTTTGAAACTTTTAGGTTAACGATCTTGTTAAATGTTGTTAACCCAATGTTTATAATATCAAATGAGATTTTAAATTATTATATTATCATGATATTATCATGTATGAATATCTCTTAATATGATATATATATATATACATTAAATGTCTTTACAACGATAATCGTTACACATATGTCTCGTTTAAAAATCATTAAGTTAGTAGTCTTGTTTTTACGTATGTAGTTCATTGTTAATATACTTAATGATACGTTTACTTATCATAGTATCATGTTAACTATATATATATATATATATCCATATATATGTCATCATATAGTTTTTACAAGTTTTAACGTTCGTGAATCACCGGTCAACTTGGGTGGTCAATTATCTATATGAAACATATTTCAATTAATCAAGTCTTAACAAGTTTGATTGCTTAACATGTTGGAAACATTTAATCATGTAAATATCAATCTCAATTAATATATATAAACATGGAAAAGTTCGGGTCACTACAACTTGAACTAATGACGAATTCCATTTTGTACGATTGAATAAAGAATTTTTCGATATGAAATGATTTTCCGGCTATCGGGTGGTATTCTAATTATATAGAGCAAAAGGTTTCGTAGATTACGGAGGAATTTACGAAATATGTCAGGAAAAGTTTACAGTAACAGATACGCTAAGATATGAATTAGCAGATATGCTAAGATATGAATTTTGTCTATACACTATTCATGCAATCAATGCAATAAGATGTGTCTAGACTAAGAATGATAAACAGGTAATTTCCGACAAAAAATGATGGGCAAAACTTTTGACATGCAGACACGGTCGAAGTCCAGACTCACTAATGCATCCTAACAACTATCAGTTAGACACACTAATGCAGCCTGGTTCGCTAAGACCTCCGCTCTGATACCATCTGAAAGGACCCGTTCATATACATTATAAACGATTCACAATAGTTGATTACATCGCGAGGTATTTGACCTCTATATGATACATTTTACAAACATTGCATTCGTTTTTAAAAGACAAACTTTCTTTACAATGAAAGTTGACGGCATGCACACCATTTTATAATACATCCAACTATAATTGGCTTAATAATAATCTTGATGAACTCAATGACTCGAATGCAACGTCTTTCAAAATAAGCCATGAATGACTCCAAGTAATATCCATAAAATGAGCTAATGCACAGCGGAAGATTTCTTTAATACCTGAGAATAAACATGCTTTAAAGTGTCAACCAAAAGGTTGGTGAGTTCATAGGTTTATCATAACAATTATTTCAATATATTAATAGACCACAAGATTTCCGTTTATAAATATATGTACACTCGCAAGTGTATAAAAGTATTCTATAAGTTGTAGGCACCCGGTAACAAGCCTTAACGTTCATGTTTTACCCTCTGAAGTACACCAGATCAGGTGTGTTTAAAATAACCTCGAAGTACTAAAGCATCTCATAGTCAGGATGGGGTTTGTCAGGCCCAATAGATCTATCTTTAGGATTCGCGCCTACCGTACATGGACAAGTAGTTTAATGTTACCAAGCTAAGGGTATATTTCTGGTTTAAACCCACATAGAATTAGTTTTAGTACTTGTGCCTATTTCGTAAAACATTTATAAAAAAAGCGCATGTATTCTCAGTCCCAAAAATATATATAAAAGGGAGCAAATGAAACTCACAATACTGTATTTCATAGTAAAAATACATATAACGTCATTTAACAAGTGCAAGGTTGGCCTCGGATTCACGAACGTATCAATATTGAGATTAAATATTGCAGGAAAGTACGTAGACGCAACGGAGATGATAAACACTAGATTGACCTCACGAGCATACCCATGAACCATACCCATCACCTCCATAGCTATAACCCATAATTTCCTTAGCTTCGACTCATTCAAAAAAACTATTTTGAAATCACTCGGACAGCACTCCGTCGTAATATTTTATGTATACTAATAATATCTTGAAATAATACAGAGCAAATATATATATATATATATATATATATATATATATATATATATATATATATATATATATATATATCGATTGAGAGAGTTTAGAGAAATATATTTTCAAGTTTCTATGAAATAATGAAACCTATTGAATTCTATTTATAATAGATTTTTGAATTATTAAAGTGAATTATTAAAGTATGAATTATTAAAGTGAATTATTAAAGTATGAATTATTAAAGTATGAATTATTAAAGTATGAATTATTAAAGTGAATTATTAAAGTGAATTATTAAAGTATGAATTATTAAAGTGAATTATTAAAGTATGAATTATTAAAGTGAATTATTAAAGTATGAATTATTAAAGTGAATTATTAAAGTTAAAGTAAAGGAAAAGTAAAGTAAAGTTAAAGTTAAAGTATAGTAAAAGTATAAAAACTATGTATGTATAATACGTGTATAAATATATATAATATTAATTTAAATCGTTATATATATTTAATGAAATAAAATATAAATATCGTTATATTTATTATACTGGTTAAGTAATGAGTTGTCAAAAGTGATTCTAGATATTTATAAAAGTTATATACGTTTTAATAAAGTTCTTTTTAAACTGAAAACGTCTTTGTACGTTTGAAAATAGATTAATAGAATATTATGGAAACCAATTCTCCACTAACTTTTGTCTAACTTTCGTAAATGACACTTTTTGTTTTTATTTATAAATAGCTTTACAAATTATTCTGAATATCATTAAGAGGAATAGATTTTCTCAAATCATAGTGGACCTCTCAATAGTGACTTGTAATCATAATTCAATGTTTCTGATAATTCAATCATTTAATATATTTTTTTAATTTCGTCGAAAATCATATTGAAACAAATACGTTCGTGTAAAGTATTATACGTTTAATACTTTATTAATATTCTCAAGTTATAATATATATATACATATACATATCTATTTATATATAACGGTTCGTGAATCGTCGGAATTTGGTCGAGGTTATAATGAATGTACGAACACAGTTTAAAATTCTTGAGATTTAACTTAACAAACTTTGCTTATCGTGTCGGAATAATATAAAGATTAAAGTTTAAATTTGGTCGAAAATTTCCGGGTCGTCACAAATTAAGTGCCGCATATTCTTTTCTATTTGTTCTTGTCGAGTTCTGGAGAGAACAAGACCGTCCACGAATCTTTTTAATTGGGTTTATGAATTTCCTAAATGGACTGAAGTATTATTGGTGCTCTTGGCTAGCTAGTTTAGTGTTGGTACTTGACCACACCTTCGGTTATTACTAAGCAAGCCGTATTTTTACTTTCTATTCGGTATTGTTAACAGGCTATTAAATTGGGCCAGTTTATGTAGGTTAGTACTTGTTGTTGGGCCGAATTAATATTAGATATCATAGGTGATGAATAGAGCTTATGAGGATGATTATGATGGGAGGTTGATATCGAGTGACGTTTAATGTATGTAATGATAATGATGATCATAATGATATCACAATAATAGTAATATTATGATCTTATGAAATAAAATGAAGATGATGCGATTGGTATGGTAACATGAAAACGATTAATGATGATCGATATGATGCTAGATTAATAACGAAAATATTGATAATGATGGTGAGGATAGTGACGATGAATAGTATCTGTTGGGTTCTACTTCTCTTATTTAAACAGCGAAAATGATCTTTAAGATTGATGATGAAGGATGAAAAATATAAATTAGTGATGAAGTGGATTAGTTAAAGATAACATTAACAAGTTAATGATAATGAATGGTGATGTAATGAGAGGACGATGATGAGATGATTTATTAATTATGATGATGATATTGTTATGCCAAATGGATAGATATAGATGATGATATAGATAGTGATACGTATAAAATTATGATGAAGTATAAAGACGATGATGTTGTAGATAATGTTGATGATGATGGGGGAAAACGTAGAACAATGATGATGATCCTTCGATGATGATTAGGATAAGAATTGATGATGATGATATAGTGATATGTGAAGAAGATGAGTAAGTTTCGATGTGATGACCCGGAAATTTCTGACCAAATTTAAACTTAATCTTTAACATTTCCGACACGATAAGCAAAGCCTATGAAGTTGAATCTCAAAATCTTGAACTATTCAAATACCCTTCGGTTGTTCTCAACGATTCGCGAACCATTATATGTAAATAGATACATATATATACTATAACTTGAAAACGTAACAAAGTTTTAATTGCATGATACCGTACATTAAACTTATTGGTTTATATATCTATTTGAATATATATAATTTCAAGTTATTTAGTAAACGATAGTAACATTTGATTATTGATTCGATTGATATTTAGATAAGTTAACTAAAACGTTTAAGATGAACAAGTAAAACACTAAATTGCTACAGTATTTTCAAATTGCTACAGTACCCAAAATGCTACAGTGTTTTCGAAAATCACTATTTGCTACAGTAAAACACTATTTTAAAATGTATTTTAACAAATAACGAGACGATGATTTATAGAAGTAAATGACCAAAATACTCGAAAGTTTAAGATATACTTTGAGTGGTATAGTTTAGGGTTAATTTAAGGCTATATTTTGACAAAGGTACGAGTCACGAATTGTAAAATGCAAGTTTTCTAAGCGTACGAAAATGCGTTCGAGAAACCGGAACCGGGACATAAGTCGAGTGACGACGTACGACATATCGGAACAAAAATTACAAGTCAACTATGCACGTGAATTTAATATAATATATAATTAATTATATAAATTATATATTAATATTTATATTATGTCGACAAGGATAAAAACAAACGAACCAGGCTGGTGACAGTTGGCCATGCGATCGCATGGCCATATGCCCATGAAACCATGCGATCGCATGGAAGGAGAAATCAGGCCACACTATAAAAGCTCGACCATTTCTACTTCTGATTTAATTTAATTTTACTCCATATTATTTAAATTATTTATATTATTATTATTATTATTATTATTATTATTATTATTATTATTATTATTATTATTATTATTATTATTATTATTATTATTATTATTATTATTATTATTATTATTATTAATAAGATTATTATTAATCTTATTATTTTTATTATTAGTGTTATTATTTTTGATATACAAAAATAATAATGTACATAAAATATTACGACGGAGTGCTGTCCAAGTAATTTTCAAAACGAATTTCCGAGCGAGCTAGAGCTAAGGAAAATATGGGTTATTACCAAGGAAATTATGGGTAATGTTCGGGGGTATTTTTTTGAATCAAACCTCGTGTTTATCATCTCCGATGCGTCTACGTGCTTTCCTGTAATATTGTATATCAATATTAAACAGTTAGTTTCATTGATCCCTTTTTAATTGCTTTTGCAATATATATTTTTGGCTGAGAATACATGCACTTTATTTTAAACGCAATGGATACAAGTACATACTAAATTCTACACTGAGTTTGAACCGAAAATCCCTTAGCTTTGGTAACTAGTAACTGCCAGTTATAAGAACTGGTGGGCGCGAGTAGTGGTATATGGATCCATAGGGCTTGACATCCCCGTCTGTTCCAGGTATAGAAAGAAACTCTAGCCTGAACTATAAAACAGACGTATGCTATTTGAAGTTAGTACACGTTGGATTGCGTGTATTGTACATGTTGGTTGCATGTTAAACGAGGGATACTTATTATAAACGTTAAGGCTTGGTTACCAGGGTGCTCAATTTTGTAGAACCGATTGATAAATGTTTCGGATAAAACAACTGAAATCTTGTGGTCCACCTTTTATGTAAAACCTATTGATAAACGTTTTGAATAAAACAACTGAGATCTTGTGATCAACCTTTACATACAGATGATTTGAAATGTTAAAACATATTGATAAACGTTTTGAATGAAACAACTGAACTTTTGTAATCCACATTGATATACGGATTATGTGTAATATTAAAACTATGAACTCACCAACCTTTGTGTTGACACTTGAAGCATGTTTATTCTCAGGTTTTTAGAAGTCTTCCGCTGTTTGCTTATACGTGATACAAGATATGTGCTTGGAGTCATACATGCTATATACAAGAAACTTGCATTCACCAAACCATTACCATGTACCTTATTTTGACTGTATTGTCAACAGATGTATTATTGTAAACCATTTAAATGGTGATTGTCTATACGTAGAAATCATCAGATGTTAAAAACCTGGAATTTATATATTCATTTATGAAATACCTTCTCAAACGAATGCAATGTTACAAAACGTATCACATAGAGGTCAAAACCTCGCAATGGGACCAGATGTTGATGTATTCGTCCAGGTGGATTAGGACGGGTCATCACATTCGATATGGGATATATGGATTTTATTCAGTATTAAAACAGAAAGAGTTAGATAGAGGAATGGTTTGGGTGTATGCTTGATGAACGGGAGGTCGCGGGTTCGAGCCCGGGCAAGGGCATTTATTTTTTAAGGCTTGTTACATTAAGGTAGTCTTCCTATTATTTTTATTATTATTATTATTATTATTATTATTATTATTATTATTATTATTATTATTATTATTATTATTATTATTATTATTATTATTATTATTATTATTATTATTATTATCATCATCATCATCATCAATATAAGTATCAATATTAGAATTATTATTATTTTTAATATTATCATAATTATTTTATTATTATTAAAAGAACCATTATATTTTTTTTAAATTATCATTTTCATTAAAATTATTAGTATTATCAAAAGTATCATTTGAAATTATCATTTTTTTAAGATTTATATTATTATTATAACTATTATTATTAAAACTACCTTTTTATTTAAAATTTCATTATCATTATTATTATTATATTAATATAACAAATAAATATTTGGTATATAAAAATATATTTATACTAAAATTATATTAACATTACCTATAATTATATATTAAAAATATTAACATTTCTATTATGTATATAAAAAAAAAATACATATATAACATGTAACTTAAGATATAAAATATATTAGAATTTAGTACAAATTATACATAAACTACAACACTAAATATATAAATACTATATAATTAATAGATGGAAAATTATTTGATTTTCATTATATGTTTTAATATATATAACTGATATAGGTTCGTGAATCCGAGGTCAACCCTGCATTGTTCAGTTCCGTTGTATGCATATTTTTACTACAAAATATCGTATTGTGAGTTCATTTGCTCTCTTTTACTCTTTACATTTTTGGGACTGAGAATACATACCCTGTTTTTATAACTGTTTTACAACTGCTTTATTAAATGCCTTTGAAATCTATATTTTTGGACTGAGATACTTTTATAAATGTTTGACGAGATAGACACAAGCAAAACATTCCTCGAATGAATTATTATGCAGACAGAAGTTCTGTGGATTATTATTGAATTAGTTGGACGTGATAATTGCCACTAATTGTTGTGAATGTTTTTCCCCTGATTATTATTGATTGGTAACCTAAGAATTAGAAACGGGCATGGCCCTAATTCACGCAAATCCTAAAGGTAGCTACCGGGTTTAACACCCCCACCCAGAATGTTCACTAGACGGAAGAGCTAGTGGGCGTGGTGTTTAGTACTTCAAAGTTTATATATTATACATACGAGATGTTCTGTTTTGGGGATATTATTGATGCGCATTATATGTTAAGGTCGGTTACCATGTTAAGCAATGAAATCAAATTGAATGTTATGTATCGAGAGAATGATTTTTATACACAAGTTATGTGTATTATATTTTGTACACGAGATATGTGTACGGTTATTAAAAATCGCGAGGCAACCTACGGGGGAGAAAAGGATACGAACCTACTCTGCCAAGCATTATGAAAAATGGTTTTGTACACGAGATAGGTGTAATGTGTTTAAATTTTGTGGTCTATCAAAATGATGAATTTTATTATTTATGATAAACTTATGAACTCACCAACCTTTTGGTTGACACTTGAAAGCATGTTTATTCTCAGGTATGAAAGAAATCTTTCGCAGTGCATTTTCTCATTTTAAAGATATTACTTGGAGTCATTCATGGAATATTTCAAAAGACGTTGCATTCGAGTCGTTGAGTTCATCAAGATTATTATTAAGTCAATTATAGTTGGATGTATTATGAAATGGTATGCATGCCGTCAACTTTCGATGTGATGAAAGTTTGTCTTTTAAAAACGAATGCAATGTTTGTAAAATGTATCATTTAGAGGTCGAATACCTCGCAATGAAATCAACTATTGTGAATCGTTTATAATCGGTATGAACGGATCATTTCCGTTGGTATCAGAGCGGTGGTCTTAGTGAACCAGGTCTTGCATTAGTGTGTCTAACTGATAGTTGTTAGGATGCATTAGTGAGTCTTGACTTCGACCTAGTAGTTGTTAGGATATATTAATAAGTTTGGACTTGGACCTTGTCTGCATGTCAAAAGTTTTGCATATCTTTCCATGTCGAAAAATATCTACTTAACATTTTCAGTCTCGACACGTCTTATTGCAGTTACTGCATAGATGGTGTATAGACAAATTCATATCCCATCACATTAGACCTTGTCTAACACATTTCCTTAATTCCCTCCTTAATCTATGGGATACTCTGTACTATATATAGATATTAGGTATTCTATGAAATTAGAATATCATCTGATATCCGAAAATCATTTCATATCAAAAATCCTTTATCAAACCGTGCAAGATGAATTCTGCAACCAGTTCAAGTTCCTCGGATTCCGACAGCTATTCTGATATGGATTTCCACTCGAACTCCGAAAGCAGTGTAACCGGAATGGAGCAACCAATTAGCCATCATAAATTTTGGATGAATTGGGGATGGGTTCGTGGTCAACTTAATCAATGGAGGAAAGAAGAAGGCGATCCTTTCCACCAACCAAATTTACCTCTTAGCGAATAACATGAAGCACTTACCTGCAAACCAGTCTGAAACACCATTTTCACCCTCATTTCCAGAATATCTCGCAACGATTATATGAAATCTAAAATTCTAAATCTTATTCATCTCCTCGTTCCAACCGCCAATCACCCAGAGTAATAGAAGAAGTCAACGAGCTCCGCGCTCGAGTAACAACTTTGGAGAATATGGTGCACAACTTACAAAACACCAGCATCATCACCGGTATCAACACCAGTACCACCAACAACCCAAGTCTCAACAACACACGCCTCAACATCACATTCTATAACTTGAGCATAATCTTCGTTCTACATATCGTTCTACATCGATTATCTTCGTTCTACATCTTGTTCTACATCAATTTTTTTTCGTTCCACATCTTGTTCTACATCGATTATTTTCATTCTACATATCGTTCTACATCATTATCTTCGTTCTTCATGGCGATTATGTAATCTCTAATGTTTTAGAGATTACGTATTCTGTAGTGACCCGAACTTTTCCATGTTTATATATATTAAATGAAATTGTTATTTGAAATGTCCCGTTCTTATTGATTAAAAACGTTCCATATTAATTGATTTCGTTGCGAGGTTTTGACCTCTATATGAGACGTTTTTCAAAGACTGCATTCATTTTTAAACAAACCATAACCTTTATTTCATCAATAAAGGTTTAAAAAGCTTTACGTAGATTATCAAATAATGATAATCTAAAATATCCTGTTTACACACGACCATTACATAATGGTTTACAATACAAATATGTTACAACAAAATAAGTTTCTTGAATGCAGTTTTTACACAATATCATACAAGCATGGACTCCAAATCTTGTCCTTATTTAAGTATGCGACAGCGGAAGCTCTTAATAATCACCTGAGAATAAACATGCTTAAAACGTCAACAAAAATGTTGGTGAGTTATAGGTTTAACCTATATATATCAAATCGTAACAATAGACCACAAGATTTCATATTTCAATATACATCCCATACATAGAGATAAAAATCATTCATATGGTGAACACCTGGTAACCGACAATAACAAGATGCATATATAAGAATATCCCCATCATTCCGGGACACCCTTCGGATATGATATAAATTTCGAAGTACTAAAGCATCCGGTACTTTGGATGGGGTTTGTTAGGCCCAATAGATCTATCTTTAGGATTCGCGTCAATTAGGGTGTCTGTTCCCTAATTCTTAGATTACCAGACTTAATAAAAAGGGGCATATTCGATTTCGATAATTCAACCATAGAATGTAGTTTCACGTACTTGTGTCTATTTTGTAAATCATTTATAAAACCTGCATGTATTCTCATCCCAAAAATATTAGATTTTAAAAGTGGGACTATAACTCACTTTCACAGATTTTTACTTCGTCGGGAAGTAAGACTTGGCCACTGGTTGATTCACGAACCTATAACAATATATACATATATATCAAAGTATGTTCAAAATATATTTACAACACTTTTAATATATTTTGATGTTTTAAGTTTATTAAGTCAGCTGTCCTCGTTAGTAACCTACAACTAGTTGTCCACAGTTAGATGTACAGAAATAAATCGATAAATATTATCTTGAATCAATCCACGACCCAGTGTATACGTATCTCAGTATTGATCACAACTCAAACTATATATATTTTGGAATCAACCTCAACCCTATATAGCTAACTCCAACATTCACATATAGAGTGTCTATGGTTGTTCCGAAATATATATAGATGTGTCGACATGATAGGTCGAAACATTGTATACGTGTCTATGGTATCTCAAGATTACATAATATATAATACAAGTTGATTAAGTTATGGTTGGAATAGATTTGTTACCAATTTTCACGTAGCTAAAATGAGAAAAATTATCCAATCTTGTTTTACCCATAACTTCTTCATTTTAAATCCGTTTTGAGTGAATCAAATTGCTATGGTTTCATATTGAACTCTATTTTATGAATCTAAACAAAAAAAGTATAGGTTTCTAGTCGGAAAAATAAGTTACAAGTCGTTTTTGTAAAGGTAGTCATTTCAGTCGAAAGAACGACGTCTAGATGACCATTTTAGAAAACATACTTCCACTTTGAGTTTAACCATAATTTTTGGATATAGTTTCATGTTCATAATAAAAATCATTTTCTCAGAATAACAACTTTTAAATCAAAGTTTATCATAGTTTTTAATTAACTAACCCAAAACAGCCCGCGGTGTTACTACGACGGCGTAAATCCAGTTTTACGGTGTTTTTCGTGTTTCCAGGTTTTAAATCATTAAGTTAGCATATCATATAGATATAGAACATGTGTTTAGTTGATTTTAAAAGTCAAGTTAGAAGGATTAACTTTTGTTTGCGAACAAGTTTAGAATTAACTAAACTATGTTCTAGTGATTACAAGTTTAAACCTTCGAATAAGATAGCTTTATATGTATGAATCGAATGATGTTATGAACATCATTACTACCTTAAGTTCCTTGGATGAACCTACTGGAAAAGAGAAAAATGGATCTAGCTTCAATGGATCCTTGGATGGCTCAAAGTTCTTGAAGCAAAATCATGACACGAAAACAAGTTCAAGTAAGATCATCACTTGAAATAAGATTGTTATAGTTATAGAAATTGAACCAAAGTTTGAATATGATTATTACCTTGTATTAGAATGATAACCTACTGTAAGAAACAAAGATTTCTTGAGGTTGGATGATCACCTTACAAGATTGGAAGTGAGCTAGCAAACTTGAAAGTATTCTTGATTTTATGAAACTAGAACTTTTGGAATTTATGAAGAACACTTAGAACTTGAAGATAGAACTTGAGAGAGTTCAATTAGATGAATAAAATTGAAGAATGAAAGTGTTTTTAGGTGTTTTTGGTCGTTGGTGTATGGATTAGATATAAAGGATATGTAATTTTGTTTTCATGTAAATAAGTCATGAATGATTACTCATATTTTTGTAATCTTATGAGATATTTCATGCTAGTTGCCAAATGATGGTTCCCACATGTGTTAGGTGACTCACATGGGCTGCTAAGAGCTGATAATTGGAGTGTATATATCAATAGTACATACATCTAAAAGCTGTGTATTGTACGAGTACGAATACGGGTGCATACGAGTAGAATTGTTGATGAAACTGAATGAGAATGTAATTGTAAGCATTTTTGTTAAGTAGAAGTATTTTGATAAGTGTATTGAAGTCTTTCAAAAGTGTATAAATACATATTAAAACACTACATGTATATACATTTTAACTGAGTCGTTAAGTCATCGTTAGTCGTTACATGTAAGTGTTGTTTTGAAACCTTTAGGTTAACGATCTTGTTAAATGTTGTTAACCCAATGTTTATAATAACAAAAGAGATTTTAAATTATTATATTATCATGATATTATGATGTACGAATATCTCTTAATATGATATATATACATTAAATGTCGTTACAACGATAAACGTTACATATATGTCTCGTTTCAAAATCATTAAGTTAGTAGTCTTGTCTTTACATATGTAGTTCATTGTTAATATAATTAATGATATGTTTACTTATCATAATATTATGTTAACTATATATATAACCATATATATGTCATCATATAGTTTTTTTAAAAGTTTTAACGTTCGTGAATCACCGGTCAACTTGGGTGGTCAATTGTCTATATGAAACCTATTTCAATTAATCAAGTCTTAACAAGTTTGATTGCTTAACATATTGGAAACATTTAATCATGTAAACATCAATCTCAATTAATATATATAAACATGGAAAAGTTCGGGTCACTACAGTACCTACCCGTTAAATAAATTTCGTCCCGAAATTTTAAGCTGTTGAAGGTGTTGACGAATCTTCTGGAAATAGATGCGGGTATTTCTTCTTCATCTGATCTTCACGCTCCCAGGTGAACTCGGGTCCTCTACGAGCATTCCATCGAACCTTAACAATTGGTATCTTGTTTTGCTTAAGTCTTTTAACCTCACGATCCATTATTTCGACGGGTTCTTCGATGAATTGGAGTTTTTCGTTGATTTGGATTTCATCTAACGGAATAGTGAGATCTTCTTTAGCAAAACATTTCTTCAAATTCGAGACGTGGAAAGTGTTATGTACAGCTGCGAGTTGTTGAGGTAACTCAAGTCGGTAAGCTACTGGTCCGACACGATCAATAATCTTGAATGGTCCAATATACCTTGGATTTAATTTCCCTCGTTTACCAAATCGAACAACGCCTTTCCAAGGTGAAACTTTAAGCATGACCATCTCTCCAATTTCAAATTCTATATCTTTTCTTTTAATGTCAGCGTAGCTCTTTTGTCGACTTTGGGCGGTTTTCAACCGTTGTTGAATTTGGATGATCTTCTCGGTAGTTTCTTGTATAATCTCCGGACCCGTAATCTGTCTATCCCCCACCTCACTCCAATAAATCGGAGACCTGCACTTTCTACCATAAAGTGCTTCAAATGGCGCCATCTCAATGCTTGAATGGTAGCTGTTGTTGTAGGAAAATTCTACTAACGGTAGATGTCGATCCCAACTGTTTCCGAAATCAATAACACATGCTCGTAGCATGTCTTCAAGCGTTTGTATCGTCCTTTCGCTCTGCCCATCAGTTTGTGGATGATAGGCAGTACTCATGTCTAGACGAGTTCCTAATGCTTGCTGTAATGTCTGTCAGAATCTTGAAATAAATCTGCCATCCCTATCAGAGATAATAGAGATTGGTATTCCATGTCTGGAGACGACTTCCTTCAAATACAGTCGTGCTAACTTCTCCATCTTGTCATCTTCTCTTATTGGTAGGAAGTGTGCTGATTTGGTGAGACGATCAACTATTACCCAAATAGTATCAAAACCACTTGCAGTCCTTGGCATTTTAGTGATGAAATCCATGGTAATGTTTTCCCATTTCCATTCCGGGATTTCGGGTTGTTGAAGTAGACCTGATGGTTTCTGATGCTCAGCTTTGACCTTAGAACACGTCAAACATTCTCCTACGTATTTAGCAACATCGGCTTTCATACCCAGCCACCAAAAATGTTTCTTGAGATCCTTGTACATCTTCCCCGTTCCAGGATGTATTGAGTATCTGGTTTTATGAGCTTCTCTAAGTACCATTTCTCTCATATCTCCAAATTTTGGTACCCAAATCCTTTCAGCCCTATACCGGGTTCCGTCTTCCCGAATATTAAGATGCTTCTCCGATCCTTTGGGTATTTCATCCTTTAAATTTCCCTCTTTTAAAAATCCTTGTTGCGCCTCCTTTATTTGAGTAGTAATGTTATTATGAATCATTATATTCATAGATTTTACTCGAATGGGTTCTCTATCCTTCCTGCTCAAGGCATCGGCTACCACATTTGCCTTCCCCGGGTGGTAACGAATCTCAAAATCGTAATCATTCAATAATTCAATCCACCTACGCTGCCTCATATTCAGTTGTTTCTGATTAAATATGTGTTGAAGACTTTTGTGGTCGGTATATATAATACTTTTGACCCCATATAAGTAGTGCCTCCAAGTCTTTAATGCAAAAACTACCGCGCCTAATTCCAAATCATGCGTTGTATAATTTTGTTCGTGAATCTTCAATTGTCTAGACGCATAAGCAATCACCTTCGTTCGTTGCATTAATACACAACCGAGACCTTGCTTTGATGCGTCACAATAAATCACAAAATCATCATTCCCTTCAGGCAATGACAATATAGGTGCCGTAGTTAGCTTTTTCTTCAATAACTGAAACGCTTTCTCTTGTTCATCATTCCATTCAAATTTCTTCCCTTTATGCGTTAATGCAGTCAAGGGTTTTGCTATTCTGGAAAAGTCTTGGATGAACCTTCTGTAGTAACCAGCTAGTCCTAAAAACTGGCGTATGTGTTTCGGAGTTTTCGGGGTTTCCCACTTTTCAACAGTTTCTATCTTTGCCGGATCCACCTTAATACCTTCTTTGTTCACTATGTGACCGAGGAATTGAACTTCTTCCAACCAAAATGCACACTTTGAAAACTTAGCGTACAATTCTTCCTTCCTCAATACTTCTAACACCTTTCTCAAATGTTCACCGTGTTCTTGGTCATTCTTTGAGTAAATAAGTATGTCATCAATGAAAACAATGACAAACTTGTCAAGGTATGGTCCACACACTCGGTTCATAAGGTCCATGAACACAGCTGGTGCATTAGTTAAACCAAACGGCATGACCATAAACTCGTAATGACCGTAACGTGTTCTGAAAGCAGTCTTTGGAATATCATCTTCTTTCACCCGCATTTGATGATACCCGGAACGTAAGTCAATCTTTGAATAAACAGACGAGCCTTGTAGTTGATCAAATAAGTCGTCGATTCTCGGTAGTGGGTAGCGGTTCTTGATGGTAAGTTTGTTCAACTCTCGATAGTCGATACACAACCTGAATGTACCATCTTTCTTCTTGACAAACAAAACAGGAGCTCCCCACGGTGATGTGCTTGGTCGAATGAAACCACGCTCTAAAAGTTCTTGTAATTGGCTTTGCAGTTCTTTCATCTCGCTGGGTGCGAGTCTGTAAGGAGCACGAGCTATTGGTGCAGCTCCTGGTACAAGATCTATTTGAAATTCAACGGATCGATGTGGGGGTAATCCCGGTAATTCTTTCGGAAATACATCGGGAAATTCTTTTGCAATGGGAACATCATTGATGCTCTTTTCTTCAGTTTGTACTTTCTCGACGTGTGCTAGAACAGCATAGCAACCTTTTCTTATTAGTTTTTGTGCCTTCAAATTACTAATAAGATGTAGCTTCGTGTTGCCCTTTTCTCCGTACACCATTAAGGGTTTTCCTTTTTCTCGTATAATGCGAATTGCATTTTTATAACAAACGATCTCCGCTTTCACTTCTTTCAACCAGTCCATACCGATTATCACATCAAAACTCCCTAACTCTACTGGTATCAAATCAATCTTAAATGTTTCGCTAACCAGTTTAATTTCTCGATTCCGACATATATTATCTGCTGAAATTAATTTACCATTTGCTAATTCGAGTAAAAATTTACTATCCAAAGGCGTCAATGGACAACTTAATTTAGCACAAAAATCTCTACTCATATAGCTTCTATCCGCACCCGAATCAAATAAAACGTAAGCAGATTTATTGTCAATAAGAAACGTACCCGTAACAAGCTCCGGGTCTTCCTGTGCCTCTACCGCATTAATATTGAAAACTCTTCCACGGCCTTGTCCATTCGTGTTCTCCTGGTTCGGGCAATTTCTAATAATGTGGCCTGGTTTTCCACATTTATAACAAACTACATTGGCATAACTTGCTCCGACACTACTTGCTCCGCCATTACTCGTTCCGACACCATTTGTTCCTTTCGTTCTATTAACCCCTGGTCCGTAGACCTCACACTTCGCCGCGCTATGACCATTTCTTTTACACTTGTTGCAAAATTTGGTGCAGAACCCCGAGTGATTCTTTTCACACCTTTGGCATAGTTGCTTCTGATTGTTGTTGTTGTTGCGGTTATTATTGTTGTTGGGATGATTGTTGTAGTTGCTGTTGTTGTTGTTGTTGTTGTTGTTGGGCCGTTTGTTGTAGTTGCGATTGATGTTGCGATTGTTGGGATAATTGTTGCGATTATTGTTGTAATTGCTGTTGTTGTTGTATTGGTGATTCTTATCACCGTTTTCCTCCCACTTTCTTTTGACTTGCTTCACATTGGCCTCTTCAGCAGTCTGTTCTTTAATTCTTTCTTCAATCTGGTTCACTAGTTTGTGAGCCATTCTACATGCCTGTTGTATGGAGGCGGGCTCGTGTGAACTTATATCTTCTTGGATTCTTTCCGGTAATCCTTTCACAAACGCGTCGATCTTCTCTTCCTCATCTTCGAATGCTCCCGGACACAATAGGCACAATTCTGTGAATCGTCTTTCGTACGTGGTAATATCAAATCCTTGGGTTCGTAACCCTCTAAGTTCTGTCTTGAGCTTATTGACCTCGGTTCTGGGACGGTACTTCTCGTTCATCAAGTGCTTGAATGCTGACCACGGTAGTGCGTACGCATCATCTTGTCCCACTTGCTCTAGATAGGTATTCCACCATGTTAACGCAGAACCTGTGAAGGTATGCGTAGCGTACTTCACTTTGTCCTCTTCAGTACACTTACTTATGGCAAACACCGATTCAACCTTCTCGGTCCACCGTTTCAATCCGATCGGTCCTTCGGTTCCATCAAATTCCAAAGGTTTGCAGGCAGTGAATTCTTTGTAGGTGCATCCTACACGATTTCCTGTACTGCTAGATCCAAGGTTATTGTTGGTATGTAGCGCAGCCTGTACTGCGGCTATGTTTGAAGCTAGAAAAGTACGGAATTCCTCTTCATTCATATTCACGGTGTGTCGAGTAGTCGGTGCCATTTCCTTCAAAATAGTTAAATGGAACAAGTTAATCATACAGAATATTAAGAGTAGTTAATAGTATTTCGTAGCATAATATGAACTCATTTATAAAAGCTTTTTCTTCATATTAGCGTTTTATAAGTTTAAATTCGGGTAGTACCTACCCGTTAAGTTCATACTTAGTAGCTAATATACAATTCAACTACTACAATTCTATATGAAAAACTGATTATAATAATATTTCGCGTTCAAACTTTTATACAATATTTTACAAACTTACAATACCGCTTATTTTACATAAAGCATGAAATATAGCACACAATAACTTTGATACAAGATAGTTGTGAAGACAATTCTAGCTAGTACACAAGTCGTTCAGCAAAGGCAATAAAGACACGTAATTCATACGTCCAGAAACAAGTCATGCATTCTGGTTTTACTAGGACTACTTCCCATCCTTGGTCTTGTGCAACATAACCGTTATGGTCGTTGATAAGATAGCGTGTTGTAACGTCATCAAAGGGACGAGGGTTACGTAATGTCCAACAGTCCCGTAATAATCTAAAAACCTCATTTCTTACCCCAATTACCGACTCCGTCACTTGTGGAAACGTTTTGTTTAATAGTTGTAGCCCGATGTTCTTGTTCTCACTTTGGTGAGAAGCGAACATTACTAATCCGTAAGCATAACATGCTTCTTTATGTTGCATGTTAGCCGCTTTTTCTAAATCACGAAGTCCAATATTCGGATATATTGAGTCAAAATAATTTCTTAACCCGTTGCGTAAAATAGCATTTGGGTTCCCCGCAATATATGCGTCAAAGTAAACACATCGTAACTTATGGGTTTCCCAATGTGATATCCCCCATCTTTCAAACGAAAGTCTCTTATAAACCAAGACATTCTTGGAACGTTCTTCGAATGTCTTACAAACTGATCTCGCCTTAAATAGTTGTGCCGAAGAATTCTGGCCGACTCTAGACAAGATTTCATCAATCATGTCTCCGGGTAGGTCTCTTAAAATATTGGGTTGTCTATCCATTTTGTATTTTTAAACTGTAAAATAGACAAGAGTTAGATTCATAAAAAAAATACTTATTAATACAAGCAATTTTTACATATATCATAAAGCATAAGAACACTATATTCCATATATTACACCACACGAATACAACTATCTTATTCCGACTCGCTCGTTTCTTCTTCTTCGGTTTTGGTTCGTTTTGCCAAGTTTCTAGGGATATATGATGTTCCCCTAATACGAACCGTCGTTGTCCACATTGGTTTAGAAAAACCTGGTGGTTTAGAGGTTCCCGGGTCATTGTTACAACTTAAGGACTTCGGGGGTTGACGATACATATAAAGTTCATCGGGGTTGGAATTAGATTTCTCTATTTTTATGCCCTTTCCCTTATTATTTTCTTTTGCCTTTTTAAATTCAGTTGGGGTAATTTCTATAACATCATCGGAATTCTCGTCGGAATCCGATTCATCGGAGAATTGGTAATCCTCCCAATATTTTGCTTCCTTGGCGGAAACACCATTGACCATAATTAACTTTGGTCGGTTGGTTGAGGATTTTCTTTTACTTAACCGTTTTATTATTTCCCCCACCGGTTCTATTTCTTCATCCGGTTCCGATTCTTCTTCCGGTTCCGATTCTTCTTCCGGTTCCGACTCTTCTTCCGGTTCCTCTTCGGGAACTTGTGAATCAGTCCACAAATCATTCCAATTTACATTTGACTCTTCATTATTATTAGGTGAGTCAATGGGACTTGTTCTAGAGGTAGACATCTATCACATAATATCAAACACGTTAAGAGATTAATATATCACATAATATTCATATGTTAAAAATATATAGTTTCCAACAAAAATGTTAAGCAATCATTTTTTAAAGAAAACACGGTCGAAGTCCAGACTCACTAATGCATCCTAACAAACTCGATAAGATACACTAATGCAAATTTTCTGGTTCTCTAAGACCAACGCTCTGATACCAACTGAAATGTCCCGTTCTTATTGATTAAAAACGTTCCATATTAATTGATTTCGTTGCGAGGTTTTGACCTCTATATGAGACGTTTTTCAAAGACTGCATTCATTTTTAAACAAACCATAACCTTTATTTCATCAATAAAGGTTTAAAAAGCTTTACGTAGATTATCAAATAATGATAATCTAAAATATCCTGTTTACACACGACCATTACATAATGGTTTACAATACAAATATGTTACAACAAAATAAGTTTCTTGAATGCAGTTTTTACACAATATCATACAAGCATGGACTCCAAATCTTGTCCTTATTTAAGTATGCGACAGCGGAAGCTCTTAATAATCACCTGAGAATAAACATGCTTAAAACGTCAACAAAAATGTTGGTGAGTTATAGGTTTAACCTATATATATCAAATCGTAACAATAGACCACAAGATTTCATATTTCAATATACATCCCATACATAGAGATAAAAATCATTCATATGGTGAACACCTGGTAACCGACAATAACAAGATGCATATATAAGAATATCCCCATCATTCCGGGACACCCTTCGGATATGATATAAATTTCGAAGTACTAAAGCATCCGGTACTTTGGATGGGGTTTGTTAGGCCCAATAGATCTATCTTTAGGATTCGCGTCAATTAGGGTGTCTGTTCCCTAATTCTTAGATTACCAGACTTAATAAAAAGGGGCATATTCGATTTCGATAATTCAACCATAGAATGTAGTTTCACGTACTTGTGTCTATTTTGTAAATCATTTATAAAACCTGCATGTATTCTCATCCCAAAAATATTAGATTTTAAAAGTGGGACTATAACTCACTTTCACAGATTTTTACTTCGTCGGGAAGTAAGACTTGGCCACTGGTTGATTCACGAACCTATAACAATATATACATATATATCAAAGTATGTTCAAAATATATTTACAACACTTTTAATATATTTTGATGTTTTAAGTTTATTAAGTCAGCTGTCCTCGTTAGTAACCTACAACTAGTTGTCCACAGTTAGATGTACAGAAATAAATCGATAAATATTATCTTGAATCAATCCACGACCCAGTGTATACGTATCTCAGTATTGATCACAACTCAAACTATATATATTTTGGAATCAACCTCAACCCTATATAGCTAACTCCAACATTCACATATAGAGTGTCTATGGTTGTTCCGAAATATATATAGATGTGTCGACATGATAGGTCGAAACATTGTATACGTGTCTATGGTATCTCAAGATTACATAATATATAATACAAGTTGATTAAGTTATGGTTGGAATAGATTTGTTACCAATTTTCACGTAGCTAAAATGAGAAAAATTATCCAATCTTGTTTTACCCATAACTTCTTCATTTTAAATCCGTTTTGAGTGAATCAAATTGCTATGGTTTCATATTGAACTCTATTTTATGAATCTAAACAAAAAAAGTATAGGTTTCTAGTCGGAAAAATAAGTTACAAGTCGTTTTTGTAAAGGTAGTCATTTCAGTCGAAAGAACGACGTCTAGATGACCATTTTAGAAAACATACTTCCACTTTGAGTTTAACCATAATTTTTGGATATAGTTTCATGTTCATAATAAAAATCATTTTCTCAGAATAACAACTTTTAAATCAAAGTTTATCATAGTTTTTAATTAACTAACCCAAAACAGCCCGCGGTGTTACTACGACGGCGTAAATCCAGTTTTACGGTGTTTTTCGTGTTTCCAGGTTTTAAATCATTAAGTTAGCATATCATATAGATATAGAACATGTGTTTAGTTGATTTTAAAAGTCAAGTTAGAAGGATTAACTTTTGTTTGCGAACAAGTTTAGAATTAACTAAACTATGTTCTAGTGATTACAAGTTTAAACCTTCGAATAAGATAGCTTTATATGTATGAATCGAATGATGTTATGAACATCATTACTACCTTAAGTTCCTTGGATGAACCTACTGGAAAAGAGAAAAATGGATCTAGCTTCAATGGATCCTTGGATGGCTCAAAGTTCTTGAAGCAAAATCATGACACGAAAACAAGTTCAAGTAAGATCATCACTTGAAATAAGATTGTTATAGTTATAGAAATTGAACCAAAGTTTGAATATGATTATTACCTTGTATTAGAATGATAACCTACTGTAAGAAACAAAGATTTCTTGAGGTTGGATGATCACCTTACAAGATTGGAAGTGAGCTAGCAAACTTGAAAGTATTCTTGATTTTATGAAACTAGAACTTTTGGAATTTATGAAGAACACTTAGAACTTGAAGATAGAACTTGAGAGAGTTCAATTAGATGAATAAAATTGAAGAATGAAAGTGTTTTTAGGTGTTTTTGGTCGTTGGTGTATGGATTAGATATAAAGGATATGTAATTTTGTTTTCATGTAAATAAGTCATGAATGATTACTCATATTTTTGTAATCTTATGAGATATTTCATGCTAGTTGCCAAATGATGGTTCCCACATGTGTTAGGTGACTCACATGGGCTGCTAAGAGCTGATAATTGGAGTGTATATATCAATAGTACATACATCTAAAAGCTGTGTATTGTACGAGTACGAATACGGGTGCATACGAGTAGAATTGTTGATGAAACTGAATGAGAATGTAATTGTAAGCATTTTTGTTAAGTAGAAGTATTTTGATAAGTGTATTGAAGTCTTTCAAAAGTGTATAAATACATATTAAAACACTACATGTATATACATTTTAACTGAGTCGTTAAGTCATCGTTAGTCGTTACATGTAAGTGTTGTTTTGAAACCTTTAGGTTAACGATCTTGTTAAATGTTGTTAACCCAATGTTTATAATAACAAAAGAGATTTTAAATTATTATATTATCATGATATTATGATGTACGAATATCTCTTAATATGATATATATACATTAAATGTCGTTACAACGATAAACGTTACATATATGTCTCGTTTCAAAATCATTAAGTTAGTAGTCTTGTCTTTACATATGTAGTTCATTGTTAATATAATTAATGATATGTTTACTTATCATAATATTATGTTAACTATATATATAACCATATATATGTCATCATATAGTTTTTTTAAAAGTTTTAACGTTCGTGAATCACCGGTCAACTTGGGTGGTCAATTGTCTATATGAAACCTATTTCAATTAATCAAGTCTTAACAAGTTTGATTGCTTAACATATTGGAAACATTTAATCATGTAAACATCAATCTCAATTAATATATATAAACATGGAAAAGTTCGGGTCACTACATTATTTACATGATTAAGTGTTTCCAACATGTTAAGCAATCAAACTTGTTAAGACTTGATTAATTGAAATAGGTTTCATATAGACAATTGACCACCCAAGTTGACCGGTGATTCACGAACGTTAAAACTTGTAAAAACTATATGATGACATATATATGGATATATATATATATATATATATATATATATATATATATATATATATATATATATATATATATATATATATATAGTTAACATGATATTATGATATGTAAACATATCATTAAGTATATTAACAATGAACTACATATGTAAAAGCAAGACTACTAACTTAATGATTTTGAAACGAGACATATATGTAACGATTATCGTTGTAACGACATTTAATGTATATATATCATATTAAGAGATATTCATAGATCATATTATCATGATAATATAATAATTTAAAATCTCATTTTATATTATAAACATTGGGTTAACAACATTCAACAAGATCGTTAACCTAAAGGTTTCAAAACAACACTTACATGTAACGACTAACGATGACTTAACGACTCAGTTAAAATGTATATACATGTAGTGTTTTAATATGTATTCATACACTTTTTAAAGACTTTAAGACACTTATCAAAATACTTCTACTTAACAAAAATGCTTACAATTACATCCTCGTTCAGTTTCATCAACAATTCTACTCGTATGCACCCGTATTTGTACTCGTACAATACACAACTTTTAGATGTATGTACTATTGTTATATACACTCCAATGATTAGCTCTTAGCAGCCCATGTGAGTCACCTAACACATGTGGGAACCATCATTTGGCAACTAGCATGAAATATCTCATAAAATTACAAAAATATGAGTAATCATTCATGACTTATTTACATGAAAACAAAATTACATATCCTTTATATCTAATCCATACACCAACGACCAAAAACACCTACAAACACTTTCATTCTTCAATTTTCTTCATCTAATTGATCTCTCTCAAGTTCTATCTTCAATTTCTAAGTGTTCTTCATAAATTCTACAAGTTCTAGTTTTATAAAATCAAGAATACTTCCAAGTTTGCTAGCTTACTTCCAATCTTGTACAGTGATCATCCAACCTCAAGAAATCTTTCTTATTTACAGAAAGATATCTTTCTAATACAAGGTAATACTCATATTCAAACTTTGATTCAATTTCTATAACTATAACAATCTTATTTCGAGTGGAAATCTTACTTGAACTTATTTTTCGTGTCATGATTCTGCTTCAAGAACTTTCAAGCCATCCAAGGATCCTTTGAAGCTAGATCCATTTTTTTCATTTCCAGTAGCTTTATCTAGAAAAATTGAGGTAGTAATTATGTTCATAACATCACTCAATTCATACATATAAAGCTATCTTATTCGAAGGTTTAAACTTGTAATCACTAGAACATAGTTTAGTTAATTCTAAACTTGTTCGCAAACAAAAGTTAATCCTTCTAACTTGACTTTTAAAATTAACTAAACACATGTTCTATATATATATATATATATATATATATATATATATATATATATATATATATATATATGATATGCTAACTTAATGATTTAAAATCTGAAAACACGAAGAACACTGTAAAACCGGACATACGCCGTCGTAGTAACACCGCGGGCTGTTTTGGGTTAGTTAATTAAAAACTATGATAAACTTTGATTTAAAAGTTGTTCTTCTGGAAAAATGATTTTTCTTATGAACATGAAACTATATCCAAAAATCATGGTTAAACTCAAAGTGGAAGTATGTTTTCTAAAATGGTCATCTAGACGTCGTTCTTTCGACTGAAATGACTACCTTTACAAAAACGACTTGTAACTTATATTTCCGACTATAAACCTATACTTTTTCTGTTTATATTCATAAAATAGAGTTCAATATGAAACCATAGCAATTTGATTCACTCAAAACGGATTTAAAATGAAGAAGTTATGGGTAAAACAAGATTGGATAATTTTTCTTTTTGTAGCAACGTGAAAATTGGTAACAAATCTATATTAATCATATCCTAGCTAACTTATATTGTATTATACATGTATTCTAATATATTATGTAATCTTGGGATACCATAGACATGTATGCAAATATTTTGACATATCATATCGACCCATGTGTATATATTATTTGGAACAACCATAGACACTCTATATGCAGTAATGAGGGAGTTAGCTATACAGAGTTGAGGTTGATTCCAGAAATATATATACTTTGAGTTGTGATCTATCCTGAGACGTGTATACACTGGGTCGTGGATTGATTCAAGATAATATATATCAATTTTTTTCTGTACATCTAACGTTGGACAACTAGTTGTAGGTTACTAACGAGGACAGCTGACTTAATAAACTTAAAACATCAAAATATATTAAAAGTGTTGTAAATATATTTTGAATATACTTTGATATATATGTACATATTTTTTATAGGTTCGTGAATCGACCAGTGGCCAAGTCTTACTTCCCGACGAAGTAAAAATCTGTGAAAGTGAGTTATAGTCCCACTTTTAAAATCTAATATTTTTGGGATGAGAATACATGCAGGTTTTATAAATGATTTACAAAATAGACACAAGTACGTGAAACTACATTCTATGGTTGAATTATCGAAATCGAATATGCCCCTTTTTATTAAGTCTGGTAATCTAAGAATTAGGGAACAGACACCCTAATTGACGCGAATCCTAAAGATAGATTTATTGGGCCTAACAAACCCCATCCAAAGTACCAGATGCTTTAGTACTTCGAAATTTATATCATATCCGAAGGATGTCCCGGAATGATGGTGATATTCTTATATATGCATCTTATTAATGTCGGTTACCAGGTGTTCACCATATGAATGAATTTTATCTCTATGTATGGGATGTATATTGAAATATGAAATCTTGTGGTCTATTATTATGATTTGATAATATATAGGTTAACCCTATAACTCACCAACATTTTTGTTGACGTTTTAAGCATGTTTATTCTCAGGTGATTATTAAGAGCTTCCGCTGTTGCATACTAAAATAAGGACAAGATTTGGAGTCCATGCTTGTATGATATTATGTAAAAACTGCATTCAAGAAACTTATTTTTGATGTAATATATTCTTATTGTAGACCATTATGTAATGGTCGTGTGTAAACGTTATATTTTAGATTATCATTATTTGATAATCTACGTAATGCTTTTTAAACCTTTATAGATAAAATAAAGGTTATGGTTATTTTAAAAATGAATGCAGTCTTTGAAAAACGTCTCATATAGAGGTCAAAATCTCGCGACGAAATCAATTAATATGGAACGTTTATAATCAATATGAACGGGACATTTCAGTTGGTATCCGAGCGTTGGTCTTAGAGAACCAGAATTTTGTATTAGTGTGTCTTATCGAGTTTGTTAGGATGTATTAGTGAGTCTGGACTTCGACCGTGTTTACTTGAAAAATGATTGCTTAACAAATTTTGTTGGAAACTATATATTTTTAACATGTGAATATTATGTGATATATTAATCTCTTAACGTGTTTGATATTATGTGATAGGTGTCTACCTCTAGAACAAGTTCCATTGACTCACCTAATAATAATGAAGAGTCAAATATAAATTGGAATGATTCGTGGACTGATTCACAAGTTCCCGAAGAGGAACCGGAAGAAGAGTCGGAACCGGAAGAAGAATCGGAACCGGAAGAAGAAATAGAACCAGTGGGGGAAATAATAAAACGGTTAAGTAGAAGAAAATCCTCAACCAACCGACCAAAGTTAATTATGGTCAATGGTGTTTCCGCCAAGGAAGCAAAGTATTGGGAGGATTACCAATTCTCCGATGAATCGGATCCCGACAAGGATTCCGATGATGTTATAGAAATTACCCCAACACAATTTAATAAGGCAAAAGAGAACAATAAGGGAAAGGGCATAAAAATAAAGAAATTTGATTCCAAACCCGATGAACTTTATATGTATCGTCAACACCTGTATTTCTTAAGTTGTGACAATAACCCGGGAACCTCTAAACCACTAGGTTTTTCTAAACCAATGTGGAAAACGACGGCTCGTATTAGGGAAACATCATATATCCCTAGAAACTTGGCAAAATGAACCAAAACTGAAGAAGAAGAAACGAGCGAGTAGGAATAAGATAGTTGTATTCGTGTGGTGTAATATATGTAATATAGTGTGCTTATGCTTTATGATATATGTAAAAATTACTTGTATTAATAAGTAATTTTTTTATGAATCTAACTCTTGTCTATTTTACAGTATAAAAACACAAAAATGGATAGACAACCCAATATTTTAAGAGACCTACCCGGAGACATGATTGATGAAATCTTGTCTAGAGTCGGTCAGAATTCCTCGGCACAACTATTTAAGGCGAGATCAGTTTGTAAGACATTCGAAGAACGTTCCAAGAATGCCTTGGTTTATAAAAGGCTTTCGTTCGAAAGATGGGGGATATCACATTGGGAAATCCATAAGTTACGATGTGTTTACTTTGACGCATATATTGCGGGGAACCCAAATGCTATTTTACGCAACGGGTTAAGAAATTATTTTGACTCAATATATCCGAATATAGGACTTCGTGATTTAGAAAAAGCAGCTAACATGCAACATAAAGAAGCATGTTATGCTTATGGGTTAGTAATGTTCGTTTCTCACCAAAGTGAGAACAAGAACATCGGGCTACAACTATTAAACAAAATATTCCCACAAGTGACGGAGTCAGTAATTGGGGTAAGAAATGAGGTTTTTAGATTGTTATGGGACTGTTGGACATTATGTAACCCTCGTTCCTTTGACGACGTTACAACACGCTGTCTTATCATTGGCCATAACGGATATATTCCACAAGGCCAAGGATGGGAAGTAGTCCTAGTAAAACCAGAATGCATGACTTGTTTCTGGACGTATGAATTACGTGTCTTTATTGCCTTTGCTGAACGACTTGTGTACTAGCTAGAATTATCTTCACAACTATCTTGTATCAAAGTTATTGTGTGCTATATTTCATGTTATATGTAAAATAAGCGGTATTGTAAGTTTGTAAAATATTGTGAAAATGTTTGAACGCGAAATATTATTATAATCAGTTTTTCATATAGAATTGTAGTAGTTGAATTGTATATTAGCTACTAAGTATGAACTTAACGGGTAGGTACTACCCGAATTTAAACTTATAAAACGCTAGTATGAAAAAAAAGTTTTTATAAATGAGTTTATATTATGCTACGAGATACTATTGACTACTCTTAATATTCTGTATGATTAACTTGTTTCATTTGACTATTTGAAGGAAATGGCACCGACTACTCGACAAACCATGAATATGAGCGAAGAGGAATTTCGTACCTTTCTTGCTGCAAACATAGCCGTAGTACAGGCTGCGCTACATACCAATAATAACTCCGAATCTAGCAATGCAGCTAACGGTGCAAGAAATCGTGTAGGATGCACCTACAAAGAATTCACTGCCTGCAAACCTTTGGAATTTGATGGAACCGAAGGACCGATCGGATTGAAACGGTGGACCGAGAAGGTCGAATCGGTGTTTGCCATAAGTAAGTGTACTGAAGAGGACAAAGTGAAGTACGCTACGCATACCTTCACAGGTACTGCTTTACATGGTGGAATACCTATCTAGAGCAAGTGGGACAAGATGATGCTTACGCACTACCGTGGTCAGCATTCAAGCACTTGATGAACGAGAAGTACCGTCCCAGAACCGAGGTCAATAAGCTCAAGACAGAACTTAGAGGGTTACGAACCCAAGGATTTGATATTACCACGTACGAAAGATGATTCACAGAATTGTGCCTATTGTGTCCGAGAGCGTTCGAAGATGAGGAAGAGAAGATCGACGCGTTTGTGAAAGGATTACCAGAAAGCATCCAAGAAGATATAAGTTCACACGAGCCTGCCTCCATACAACAGGCATGTAGAATGGCTCACAAACTAGTGAATCAGATTGAGGAAAGAATTAAAGAACAGGCGGCTGAAGAGGCCAATGTAAAGCAAGTCAAAAGAAAGTGGGAGAAAAACGGTGATAAGAATCACCAATACAACAACAACAGCAATTACAACAATAATCGCAACAACTATCCCAACAATCGCAATATCAATCGCAACTACAACAAACGGCCCAACAACAACAACAACAACAACAACAACAACAACAACAACAACAACAACAACAACAACAACAACAACAACAGCAACTACAACAATCATCCCAACAACAATAACAACCGCAACAACAACAACAACAACAACAACAATCAGAAGCAGTTATGCCAAAGGTGTGAAAAGTATCACTCGGGGTTCTGCAAGAAATTTTGCGACAAGTGTAAAAGAAATGGTCATAGCGCAGTGAAGTGTGAGGTCTCCGGACCAGGGGTTAACAGAACGAAAGGAACGAATGGTGTCGGAACGAGTAATGGCGGAGCAAGTAGTGTCGGAGCAAGTTATGCCAATGTAGTTTGTTATAAATGTGGAAAACTGGGCCACATTATTAGAAATTTCCCGAACCAGGAGAACACGAATGGACAAGGCCGTGGAAGAGATTTCAATATTAATGCGGCAGAGGCACAGGAAGACCCGGAGCTTGTTACGGGTACGTTTCTTATTGACGACATATCTGCTTATGTTTTATTTAATTCGGGTGCGGATAGAAGCTATATGAGTAGAGAATTTTGTGCTAAATTAAGTTGCCCATTGGCGCCTTTGGATAGTAAATTTTTACTCGAATTAGCAAATGGTAAATTAATTTCAGCAGATAATATATGTCGAAATCGAGAAATTAAACCGGTTAGCGAAACATTTAAGATTGACTTGATACCAGTAGAGTTAGGGAGTTTTGATGTGATAATCGGTATGGACTGGTTGAGAGAAGTGAAAGCAGAGATCGTTTGTTACAAAAATGCAATTCGCATTATACGAGAAAAAGGAAAACCCTTAATGGTGTACGGAGAAAAGAGCAACGCGAAGTTAAATCTTATTAGTAACCTGAAGTCACAAAAACTAATAAGAAAAGGTTGCTATGCTGTACTAGCACACGTCGAGAAAGTCAATTCCGAAGAAAAGAACAACAATGATATTCCCGTCACAAAAGAATTTCCCGATGTATTTTCGAAAGAATTACCGGGACTACCTCCACACCGATCCGTTAAATTTCAAATAGACCTTGTACCGGGAGCTGCACCAATAGCTCGTGCTCCATACAGACTCGCACCTAGCGAAATGAAGGAACTTCAGAGCCAATTACAAGAACTATTAGAGCGTGGTTTAATTCGACCAAGCACATCACCGTGGGGAGCTCCTGTTTTGTTTGTCAAGAAGAAAGATGGTACATTCAGATTGTGTATCGACTACCGAGAGTTGAACAAACTTACCATCAAGAACCGCTACCCACTACCGAGAATCGACGACTTATTTGATCAACTACAAGGCTCGTCTATTTATTCGAAGATTGATTAACGTTCTGGATATCATCAAATGCGGGTGAAGGAGGATGATATTCCAAAGACTGCTTTTAGGACGCGTTACGGTCATTACGAGTTTATGGTTATGCCGTTTGGATTAACTAACGCACCAGCTGTGTTCATGGACCTCATGAACTGAGTGTGTGGGTCATATCTTGACAAGTTTGTCATTGTTTTCATCGATGACATACTTATTTACTCGAAGAATGATCAAGAGCACGAAGAACATTTGAGAAAAGTGCTAGAGTTGCTGAGAAAAGAAAAACTGTAGCTAATTTTTCAAAATGTGCATTTTGGTTGGAAGTAGTTCAATTCCTCGGTCACATAGTGAACAAAGAAGGTATTCAGGTGGATCCAAGCAAAGATCGAAACTGTTGAAAAGTGGGAAACCCCGAAAACTCCGAAACACATACGCCAGTTTTTAGGACTAGCGGGTTACTACAGAAGGTTCATCCAAGACTTTTCCAGAATAGCAAAACCCTTGACTGCATTAACGCATAAAGGGAAGAAATTTGAATGGAAGGATGAACAAGAGAAGGCGTTTTAATTATTGAAGAAAAAGCTAACTACGACACCTATATTATCATTGCCTGAAGGGAATGATGATTTTGTGATTTATTGTGAAGCATCAAAGCAAGGTCTCGGTTGTGTATTAATGCAACGGACGAAGGTGATTGCTTATGCGTCTAGACAATTGAAGATTCACGAGCAAAATTATACGACGCATGATTTGGAATTAGGCGCGGTTGTTTTTGCATTAAAGACTTGGAGGCACTACTTATATGGGGTCAAAAGTATTATATATACCGACCACAAAAGTCGTCAACACATATTTAATCAGAAACAACTGAATATGAGGCGGCGTAGGTGGATTGAATTGTTGAATGATTACGACTTTGAGATTCGTTATCACCCGGGGAAGGCAAATGTGGTAGCCGACGCCTTGAGCAGGAAGGACAGAGAACCTATTCGAGTAAAATCTATGAATATAATGATTCACAATAACCTTACTACTCAAATAAAGGAGGCACAACAAGGAGTTTTAAAAGAGGGAAATTTAAAGGATGAAATACCCAAAGGATCGGAGAAGCATCTTAATATTCGGGAATACGGAACCCGGTATAGGGCTGAAAGGATTTGGGTACCAAAATTTGGAAATATGAGAGAAATGGTACTTAGGGAAGCTCATAAAACCAGATACTCAATACATCCTGGAACGGGGAAGATGTACAAGGATCTCAAGAAACATTTTTGGTGGCCAGGTATGAAAGCCGATGCTGCTAAATACGTAGGAGAATGTTTGACGTGTTCTAAGGTCAAAGCTGAGCATCAGAAACCATCAGGTCTACTTCAACAACCCAAAATCCCAAAATGGAAATGGGAAAACATTACCATGGATTTCATCACTAAATTGCCAAGGACTGCAAGTGGTTTTGATACTATTTGGGTAATAGTTGATCGTCTCACCAAATCAGCACACTTCCTGCCAATAAGAGAAGATGACAAGATGGAGAAGTCAGCACGACTGTATTTGAAGGAAGTTGTCTCTAGACATGGAATACCAATCTCTATTATCTCTGATAGGGATGGCAGATTTATTTCAAGATTCTGGCAGACATTACAGCAAGCATTAGGAACTCGTCTAGACATGAGTACTGCCTATCATCCACAAACTGATGGGCAGAATGAAAGGACGATACAAATGCTTGAAGACATGCTACGAGCATGTGTTATTGATTTCGGAAACAGTTGGGATCGACATCTATCGTTAGCAGAATTTTCCTACAACAACAGCTACCATTCAAGCATTGAGGTGGCACCATTTGAAGCACTTTATGGTAGAAAGTGCAGGTCTCCAATTTGTTGGAGTGAAGTGGGGGATAGACAGATTACGGGTTCGGAGATAATACAAGAAACTACCGAGAAGATCATCCAAATTCAACAACGGTTGAAAACCGCCCAAAGTCGACAAAAGAGCTACGCCGACATTATTGGAGAGATGGTCATGCTTAAGGTTGCACCTTGGAAAGGCGTTGTTCGATTTGGTAAACGAGGTAAATTAAATCCAAGGTATATTGGACCATTCAAGATTATTGATCGTGTCGGACCAGTAGCTTACCGACTTGAGTTACCTCAACAACTCGCGGCTGTACATAACACTTTCCACGTCTCGAATTTGAAGAAATGTTTTGCTAAAGAAGATCTCACTATTCCATTAGACGAAATCCAAATCAACGAAAAACTTCAATTCATCGAAGAACCCGTCGAAATAATGGAACGTGAAGTTGAAAGACTTAAACAAAACAAGATACCAATTGTTAAGGTTCGATGGAATGCTCGTAGAGGACCCGAGTTCACCTGGGAACGAGAAGATCAGATGAAGAAGAAATACCCGCACTTATTTCTAGAAGATACATCAACACCTCCAACTGCTTAAAATTTCGGGACGAAATTTATTTAACGGGTAGGTACTGTAGTTACCCGAACTTTTCCATGTTTATATATATTAAATGAAATTTTTATTTACATGATTAAGTGTTTTCAACATGTTAAGCAATCAAACTTGTTAAGACTTGATTAATTGAAATAGGTTTCATATAGACAATTGACCACCCAAGTTGACCGGTGATTCACGAACGTTAAAACTTGTAGAAACTATATGATGACATATATATGGATATATATATATATATATATAGTTAACATGATATTATGATAAGTAAACATATCATTAAGTATATTAACAATGAACTACATATGTAAAAGCAAGACTACTAACTTAATGATTTTGAAACGAGACATATATGTAACGATTATCATTGTAACGACATTTAATGTATATATATCATATTAAGAGATATTCATAGATCATATTATCATGATAATATAATAATTTAAAATCTCATTTGATATTATAAACATTGGGTTAACAACATTCAACAAGATCGTTAACCTAAAGGTTTCAAAACAACACTTACATGTAACGACTAACGATGACTTAACAACTCAGTTAAAATGTATATACATGTAGTGTTTTAATATGTATTCATACACTTTTGAAAGACTTCAAGACACTTATCAAAATACTTCTACTTAACAAAAATGCTTACAATTACATCCTCGTTCAGTTTCATCAACAATTCTACTCGTATGCACCCGTATTCGTACTCGTACAATACACAGCTTTTAGATGTATGTACTATTGGTATATACACTCTAATGATCAGCTCTTAGCAGCCCATGTGAGTCACCTAACACATGTGGGAACCATCATTTGGTAACTAGCATGAAATATCTCAAAAAATTACAAAAATATGAGTAATCATTCATGACTTATTTACATGAAAACAAAATTACATATCCTTTATATCTAATCCATACACCAACGACCAAAAACACCTACAAACACTTTCATTCTTCAATTTTCTTCATCTAATTGATCTCTCTCAAGTTCTATCTTCAAGTTCTAAGTGTTCTTCATAAATTCTACAAGTTCTAGTTTCATAAAATCAAAAATACTTCCAAGTTTGCTAGCTTACTTCCAATCTTGTAGAGTGATCATCCAAACTCAAGAAATCTTTCTTATTTACAGTAAGATATCTTTCAAATATAAGGTAATACTCATATTCAAACTTTGATTCAATTTCTATAACTATAACAATCTTATTTCGAGTGGAAATCTTACTTGAACTTGTTTTTCGTGTCATGATTCTGCTTCAAGAACTTTCAAGCCATCCAAGGATCCTTTAAAGCTAGATCCATTTTTCTCATTTCCAGTAGCTTTATCCAGAAAACTTGAGGTAGTAATGATGTTCATAACATCATTCGATTCATACATATAAAGCTATCTTATTCGAAGGTTTAAACTTGTAATCACTAGAACATAGTTTAGTTAATTCTAAACTTGTTCGCAAACAAAAGTTAATCCTTCTAACTTGACTTTTAAAATCAACTAAACACATGTTCTATATCTATATGATATGCTAACTTAATGATTTAAAACCTGGAAACACGAAGAACACTGTAAAACCGGACATACGCCGTCGTAGTAACACTGCGGGCTGTTTTGGGTTAGTTAATTAAAAACTATGATAAACTTTGATTTAAAAGTTGTTCTTCTGGAAAAATGATTTTTCTTATGAACATGAAACTATATCCAAAAATCATGGTTAAACTCAAAGTGAAAGTATGTTTTCTAAAATGGTCATCTAGACGTCGTTCTTTCGACTGAAATGACTACCTTTACAAAAATGACTTGTAACTTATATTTCCGACTATAAACCTATACATTTTCTGTTTAGATTCATAAAATAGAGTTCAATATGAAACCATAGTAATTTGATTCACTCAAAGCGGATTTAAAATGAAGAAGTTATGGTTAAACAAGATTGGATAATTTTTCTTGTTGTAGCAACGTGAAAATTGGTAACAAATCTATATTAATCATATCCTAGCTAACTTATATTGTATTATACATGTATTCTAATATATTATGTAATCTTGGGATACCATAGGCACGTATGCAAATGTTTTGACATATCATATCGACCCATGTGTATATATTATTTGGAACAACCATAGACACTCTATATGCAGTAATGAGGGAGTTAGCTATACAGGGTTGAGGTTGATTCCAAAAATATATATACTTTGAGTTGTGATCTAGCCTGAGACGTGTATACACTGGGTCGTGGATTGATTCAAGATAATATATATCAATTTTTTTCTGTACATCTAACGTTGGACAACTAGTTGTAGATTACTAATGAGGACAGCTGACTTAATAAACTTAAAACATCAAAATGTATTAAAAGTGTTGTAAATATATTTTGAATATACTTTGATATATATGTACATATTTGTTATAGGTTCGTGAATCGACCAGTGGCCAAGTCTTACTTCCCGACGAAGTAAAAATCTGTGAAAGTGAGTTATAGTCCCACTTTTAAAATCTAATATTTTTGGGATGAGAATACATGCAGGTTTTATAAATAATTTCAAAATAGACACAAGTACGTGAAACTACATTCTATGGTTGAATTATCGAAATCGAATATGCCCCTTTTTATTAAGTCTGGTAATCTAAGAATTAGGGAACAGACACCCTAATTGACGCGAATCCTAAAGATAGATCTATTGAGCCTAACAAACCCCATCCAAAGTACCGGATGCTTTAGTACTTAAAAATTTATATCATATCCGAAGGGTGTCCCGAAATGATGGGGATATTCTTATATATGCATCTTGTTAATGTCGGTTACCAGGTGTTCACCATATGAATGAATTTTATCTCTATGTATGGGATGTATATTGAAATATGAAATCTTGTGGTCTATTATTATGATTTGATAATATATAGGTTAAACCTATAACTCACCAACATTTTTGTTGACGTTTTAAGCATGTTTATTCTCAGGTGATTATTAAGAGCTTCCGCTATTGCATACTAAAATAAGGACAAGATTTGGAGTCCATGCTTGTAAGATATTATGTAAAAACTGCATTCAAGAAACTTATTCTTGATGTAATATATTCTTATTGTAAACCATTATGTAATGGTCGTGTGTAAACGGTATATTTTAGATTATCATTATTTGATAATCTACATAATGCTTTTTAAAGCTTTATAGATAAAATAAAGGTTATGGTTGTTTTAAAAATGAATGCAGTCTTTGAAAAACGTCTCATATAGAGGTCAAAACCTCGCGACGAAATCAATTAATATGGAACGTTTATAATCAATATGAACGGGACATTTCATATTCTAGTTTTAACAGTAAATCAAATGAGTTAAATATTATATTGACTCATTAAATCCATAATTACATCCGAAGAAAATATATATGTAGATACATTTTCATAAAGATTGTAATTAAAAGTTCTTTTGTACAAACTGTTAACGGTGAAAATATTTTAACGGTTAGGTAATACCTGAGGAATATTTAGATTTCACATTAATAAGTTACACTGTATACTCTTCAGTTCTGATTCAGCGGTCATTAACAATACTGCCCAAATCCACACATATATGTATCCGTTCGCCAAAGAACAACTTTTTTTATTCAAATTCAACTTCATATTCGGATTTTGACCGATCAGAATACAAGTCAAGATTTGACAAGTGGCATAATGAAGAAAATAATGGACAAAATAAAAATTGATTAGTAACAAATTAATTAACTATGTAAAACTTTAAACCTATATTAACCTTGGACAATTAAAAAAATATATTAAAAGAGTAGTTTATATTAATTATAACACATATTGATTTAAAATATCGTTAATAAGTTACATCTACTACAGTTAAATATTTCCTCTAGTTTGCCACTTGATTTCATCTTAAACAATCATATATATATATATATATATATATATATATATATATATATATATATATATATATATATATATATATATATATATATATATATATATATATATATATATATATATATATATATATCCTGAAGATTACAATCTGCGTTCAAACCCTTCAGAATTCTTGAAAACACCTCGGATTGATAACCAATGATTCAGATATAAGAATACTGATGAAGCAGTATAAACGGCTGAATGTCTTAGAAGACAGAAGTTCGATAATAAAAGAATGGTACGTTGGAAAAGCTCGGAAAACGATCGAAACCTTCTTTTCTCATTAGGAATATCTTCAGTATTTCCTTGATATCTTTATATCTTCCCTAGTTGCTACTATCCTTAACATTCTGTAGATATCCTTATATCATTCACATTCGTAAATTATCTTCGCCTTCATTCAATCCTTAGTATATCATATCGAAAACTGCTTTGACTTCTAAATTCTAGTGAAACCCTAGAAGTTTTAAATCCTTGGATATTCTTGAGTAATATTGGAATGAAAGCATGAGTTAATGTAATATAATGACACTTGATCAACGTGATTATATTACAGTAAGTCATGCGGAAGTTCTAATGGAACGTGATGATGGTAATGCTTGATCAACCTTACCATCACCACGAACCGTGTTACTTGACTTACATTCATCATGAACCATGTTACGTGATTTGAATTCATCATGAAACCAAACTCGACCCAAGAAGGGCATTTATAAATCTATCTGCGTATCAATCTCGAAGAAATCGGTAATCTTATCATTTTCTTCTTCGATGAAACATTCTTAGACGATTAAAATCTTTCCTATTAAGAATCTAAGTTTAAATCTGGCACTAAAACATTCTCAATTTCAATTCCAACTGTCATCACTCAAATTTCGGGACAAAATTTCTTTAACGGGTAGGTACTGTGACGACCCGGAAAATTTTGACTAATTTTAAACCAAAATCTCGATACGATATAATATTTTTGACACGATAAGAAAAGTCTGTTAGGTTGAGTCTCAAAATTTTTGAACTGTTTTCTTGCATTCATTTAACTTCGACCATTTTCGACGATTCACGAACTGTTGTGTGTAAATAAATGTGTATATATGTAAGTGTATATATATATATATATATATATATATATATATATATATATATATATATATATATATATATATATATATATATATATGATGTCTATATAATTAATATTATATATATGGTAATATATGGTAATATATATAAAATGTATGAATATTAAATATTCAATATATGTTAAATATAATTAGTAAATGTTACATAATTAATAAATTGTAATATTAATATATGTAATTACAAATATAGTTATTACTTACATTAGTGTTATCAATATTAATATTAATATTAAAATCAGTATATTTTTTTATATATATTATTATTTTCAATATATAACATATTGATATGAAGTTGATATATAAACTGTTATAGTATTATTATTACTAATATTATTATTATCATTAATAATATTAGTATTATTATAATTAATATTATATTATTAATATTAATAATATTATTTTTATAAATTCTATAGTTATTATTATCATATTCATTAATAATAATATTATTATGATTACTAGTATATTAATATAAATTTTTAAGTGTATTATTCTTATAGTTATATTTATTAATTAATAAGATTAATCATAATATGTAAATACAAATATATACATATAGATATATATATTTATATATATATATATATATATATATATATATATATATATATATATATATATATATATATATATATATATATATATATATAAATATATATATACAGATACAACATACAAATCAGTATTTTTGTATTAATATTATAATTATTAAATTTAGATTGAATACGGATTAAAACACAGAATCAAATCTGTTTCACGTTCCTATCATCTTTATCCAATTTTTGTTTCATGTCTCTGAAAGAATTAAACAACCAAATTGATCGTACCATTCTGTTAGAAATCACAATCGACTTTTACAAAATTTCTTCATCTTCTGCTCATAATTTGTACTATATCTGATTCGTATCGATCTCCATTCGCAGATACAAAACAAGAATTTTGTTACATATCGTTATCAAACAATCAAATTTTATTCAACTTATATATATATATTTTTTATGTGTACCCGATTGATTCTTTTGTCGACCCAATCAAAGCTACGAGACAATCTGTAATCGAATCTTGTGCTGTATATATCGTATGAATCTGTTACACATCACTTTCTACTTTCTATTTTTCTTCTTGAGTGATTCTTCTGGTCGATTGCTTCCAAGCTATATAACAAAATATGTTAGAAATAAATATGTAATAAGCGTACGAATCTGTTACAAGTCTCATTCTACTTTTATTTTTCTTGTTTTCTTCTTCCTGGCTCGAATACTTCTGTCAACAACGATCACCACCTTTCTCCTTATATATGGATATTCATACATGTTACATTAGATGGAGAGAGAGATATATCATCAAGGACTACTACAAATTCATCCATCACTACCATCTTCTTCACCACAGTCACCACTAAAACACTTTCGAAAACTATTTCATGTTTCTGTTTACAAACCAACAGTAACCCAGATCACCTTGATTAACAACCACAGTAATTCACGTATGTTTTCTTGTTTCCTGTCAAATAACCCACCATGAACACCCTTGCTACAACCACCTTTTGTAGCCACCACCACATCGAACCCAAACAACCACAATCACATGCTAGATATATTTTTCTTCTTCCTGTTTCGATTCAACATGAAACCCATCAGTTGCTACGGTTCATTGTAAACACCGTCTTGAAACCGTTGTGTTCAATCACCATTAAAACATCAAACCATCTTACCCTACACCACCACACCCTTGTTTTATTACAACTCACCACCACCTTTTAGTACTTTAATTCTTCCTGCTGCTGCACGCTGGTATTTTTTTTTATTTGCTACTCAACAATCTGCTGATTTGATATATTTTCAATTGATGAGAAATTTAAACAAAATGAAGGGGATAGGATAGGCTCACGGTTTATAAACATCAAAATGGAGATAAAGTATATAGTTAGTGGGTTATCAATTACTAGTAGTGGAACAAAAACAACTTTATTTGATGGCCGACAATTTTTTTTTGTTGCTGTTTGATTATTTCATCTTCGTGGTAGGACAAAGGAAAACCCACTAAGTTTCTAATCAATTAAGTGCCGCATATTTTTTTTCTATTTATTCTTGCCGAGTTTTGGAGAGAACAAGACCATCCACGAATCTTTCTAATTGGGTTTATGAAATTCAAAATGGACTGAAGTATTATTGGTGCTCTTGGCTAGCTAGTTTGGTGTTGGTACTTGACCACACCTTCGGTTATTACTAAGCAAGCCGTATTTTTACTTTCTATTCGGTATTATTAACAGGCTGTTAAATTGGGCCAGTTTACGTGGGTTAGTACTTGTTGTTGGGCCGGATTGATATTAGATATCATAGGTGATGAATAGAGCTTATGAGGATGATTATAATGGGAGGTTGATATCGAGTGACGTTTAATGTATGTAATGATCATGATGATCATAATGATATCACGATAGTAGTAATATTATGATCTTATGAAATAAAATGAAGATGATGCGATTGGTATGGTAACATGAAAACGATTAATGATGATCGAGATGATGCTAGATTAATAACGAAAATATTGATAATGATGGTGAGGATAGTGACGATGAATAGTATCTGTTGGGTTCTACTTCTCTTATTTAAACAGCGAAAATGATTTTTAAGATTGATGATGTATGATGAAAAAGATAAATTAGTGATGATGAGGATTAGTTAATGATAATATTAACAAGTTAATGATAATGAATGGCAATGTAATGAGAGGACGATGATGAGATGATTTATTAATTATAATGATGATATTGTTATGTCAAATGGATAGATATATATGATGATATAGAAAGTGATACGTATAAAATGATGATGAAGTATAAAGACTATGATGTTGAAGATAATGTTAATGATGATGGGGGAAAATGAAGAACAATGATGATGATCCTTCGATGATGATTAGGATAAGAATTGATGATGATGATATGGTGATATGTGAAGAAGATGCGTAAGTTTCGATATGGGATATATGGATTTTATTCAGTATTAAAACAGAAAGAGTTAGATAGAGGAATGGTTTGGGTGTATGCTTGATGAACGGGAGGTCGCGGGTTCGAGCTCGGGCAAGGGCATTTATTTTTTAAGGCTTATTACATTAAGGTAGTCTTCCTATTATTTATTATTATTATTATTATTATTATTATTATTATTATTATTATTATTATTATTATTATTATTATTATTATTATGAATATTATTATTATCAATATAAGTATCATTATTAGAATTATTATTATTATTATTATTATTATTTTTAATATTATCATAATTATTTTTATTATTATTAAAAGAACCATTATATTTTTTTTAAATTATCATTTTCATTAAAATTATTAGTATTAACAAAAGTATCATTTAAAATTATCAATTTTTTTAAGATTTATATTATTATTATTATAACTATTATTATTAAAAATACCTTTTTATTTAAAATTTCATTATCATTAATATCATTATATTATTATAACAAATAAATATTTGGTATATAAAAATATATTTATACTAAAATTATATTAATATTACCTATAATTATATATTAAAAATATTAACATTTCTATTATGTATATACAAAATAAATACATATATAACATGTAATTTAAGATATAAAATATATTAGAATTTACTACAAATTATACATAAACTACAACACTAAATATACAAATACTATATAATTAATAGATGGAAAATTATTTGATTTTCATTATATGTTTTAATATATATAACTGATATAGGTTCGTGAATATGAGGTCAACCCTGCATTGTTCAGATCCGTTGTATGCATATTTTTACTACAAAATATCATATTGTGATTTCATTTGCTCCCTTTTACTCTTTATATTTTTGGGACTGAGAATACATGCGCTGTTTTTATAACTGTTTTACAACTGCTTTAATAAATGCCTTTGAAATCTATAATTTTTGGACTGAGATACTTTTATAAATGTTTGACGAGATAGATACAAGCAAAACATTCCTCAAATGAATTATTATGCAGACAGAAGTTCTGTGAATTATTATTGAATTAGTTGGACGTGATAATTGCCACTAATTGTTGTGAATATTTTTCCCCTGATTATTATTGCTTGGTAACCTAAGAATTAGAAACGGGTATGGCCCTAATTCACGCGAATCCTAAAGGTAGCTACCGGGTTTAACACCCCCACCCAGAATGTTCACTAGACGGAAGAGTTAGTAGGCGTGGTGTTTAGTACTTCGAAGTTTATATATTATACAGACGAGATGCTCTATTTTGGGGATATTATTGATGCGCATTATGCGTTAAGGTCGGTTACCATATTGAGCAATGAAATCAAATTGAATGTTATGTATCGAGAGAATGATTTTTATACACAGGTTATGTGTATTATATTTTGTACACGAGATATGTGTACGGTTATTAAAAATAGCGAGGCAACCTACGGGGGAGAAAAGGATACGAACCTACTCTGCCAAGCATTATGAAAAATGGTTTTGTATACGAGATAGGTGTACTGTGTTTAAATCTTGTGGTCTATCAAAATGATGAATTTTATTATTTATGATAAACTTATGAACTCACCAACCTTTTGATTGACACTTGAAAGCATGTTTATTCTCAGGTATGAAAGATATCTTCCGCTGTGCATTTGCTCATTTTAGAGATATTACTTGGAGTTATTCATGGCATATTTCAAAAGATGTTGCATTCGAGTCGTTGAGTCATCAAGATTATTATTAAGTCAATTATAGTTGGATGTATTATGAAATGGTATGCATGCCGTCAACTTTCGATGTGATGAAAGTTTGTCTTTTAAAAATGAATGCAATGTTTGTAAAATGTATCATTTAGAGGTCAAATACCTCACAATGAAATCAACTATTGTGAATCGTTTATAATCGGTATGAACAGGTCATTTCAAACATTATCACAGTATACAATAGTCGCTTTTTGAATTGGTTTTCGAAGTTCAAGTAGCGGGTTACGTAGCCAACAGGACTCTGAGATAACGTACTTCAGCACTGGAGCGAGAAAGAGTGGGTTGCCATTTAGATGACTAGGAAACAATATTATTACCGAAGTAGACACAATATCCGGAAGTGTAGCGCCATGTATTCGAATATCCTGCCCAATCAGCATTGGTATATGAATTAAGGGTATTCGATACCTTTTTTATAATATGTAATCCATAGTGAAGTGTTCCCTGAATATACCATAAAATACGCTTAAGAGCACCCATATGACCGACATGCGAAGCATGCATATAGAGGCAAATCTGTTGAACTGCATATGAAATATCTGGACGGGTGAACGTGAGATATTGCAAAGCACCAGCTAAACTTCGAAACTCAGTGTATGGAGAACCTACGTGTGACCCTAACTTGGATTTAGTATCCACAGGAGTTTTAGATGGTTTACACGTAGTCATGCATGCTCGTTCAAGAATCTCACGACCATATTTAGCTTGACTGAGAAACAATCCCTCGCGTGTACGGGTGACTAAAATGCCAAGAAAATAATGCAATTGTCCTAAATCTTTCATGTCAAATTCACCGGAGAGTTGCTTAATAATAGTACGTCATAATAGACCTGAAGACGCGCTAATGATTATCATCGACATATAGTAAGATATGCCATGTCACAACTAAAATGGTGAATAAAGAGTAAATGGTCACACTTACTATGTGTGAAACTGAGGGTGAAAAGTAAATCTGCGAACCGTTGGTACCAAACTCTTGGAGCTTGCTTAAGGCCACATAATGATGTCTTCAAATGACAAACATAATCAGGCAAGGATCACGAAAACCCATAGGCTGATGCCTGAAGACTGTCTCACAAAGATTACCATGTAAATTTTTTATTTTTTTTTTAACATCCAGCAGATGTATAGCCCAAGACTGTGAAAGAGCTAAAGAAAGTACCACCTGAATCGTTGCAGGCTTAACCACAGGACTAAAAGTTTCGATGCAATCAATGTCAACCTGCTCTGACCTGCCATCACCAACCAAACGAGCCTTATAACGCTCGAAAGAACCATCAGCACGAAACTTATGTTTAAAAATCCACATAGGTCGAATAATATGCATATTATGTGTACGTGGTACGAGTTCCCAAGTCCCAAATTTAATAAGTGCATTAAAGTCATCGGTCATGACATACATCTAATTAAGATCATTAAGGGCGTCTTTGGGAGTACGAGTAATGGGAGTAGGTGTGGTCACAGTATGTAGATTAAAAGGGATTTTTGTTTTAACTATACCAGACATACTATGGGTGGTCATCGTACGAATGGGAGGTAACGGTGTGTGATCATGTGCAGAAGTTTGAGACAAAGGAGAAGAACATGACTCAACAACAGGTTGTGTGGAAAGAGTGGGCTGTTCGAACGAGGCCAATGGGAACTTGGCCGAGGGATATGGAGGGGAGGGTGGGTCGGAAGCTAGTGGAGGTTGAGATGGCTATTCAAAGTGCCGTAGATTGCACCTGTGATCCAGGAATTTGGTGTGGATATTGATTCGAAGGTGTACTGGCGATGGAACCGGAAGTGTTAGTTGTAGATAATTGGGATGAAGAGGACGAGGTATGCCCAGTAGTGGTGGATGACGGTTGATGGGTTGTAGGATTTAAAACATACCCATAGGGTGTAACGAAATTGGGTGGTGGAAGAAGGAGAAGAGTATCATGTAGGAAAGAGTAATTATCGGGATTAGAGGGTTGAGGATTTACGAAAGGAAAAACTTGTTCATCGAAACGAACATGACGTGAGAGGATGATTTTTCTAGATTTGAGATCGTAACATTGATAACCTTGATGATACTTTGGGTAGCCGAGAAAAACACACGGTGTGGAACGAGGGTGTAGTTTGTGGATCGTAATGGAAGGAAGAAAAAGATAACATAGGCAACCAAACACGCGAAGATGAGTGTAGGTAGGTTGGCGTTTATAGAGAACATGAGCGGAGAAAGATTATTTAAAAGGTTACTAGGTAATATGTTGATAATATAGGTAGACATAGATAAAACATAATGCCAAAAATTAGGTGGCACAAATGAACGGGCAAGGATGATGCGAATGATATTATTAATTGCCCGGATGTTACGTTCGGATTTTCCATTTTGAGAAGAGGTATAAGGACAAGAAAATCGGAAAATGATTTCATGTTGTTGGAAAAATTTATGAAAAGATGAATTATTGTACTTAGTGTCATTATCACATTGTAAGGCTTTAATAGTATAAGAGAATTGAGTTTTTACATATTTATAGAAAACTAAGAATGTATTAAAGACTTCAGCTTTGTTTCTAATTCGAAAGGTCCATAAGAAATTTGTCTAGTCGTCCAAAAAGAACACATATTAACGGTGTCCCGCGGAACTAACAATTGGGAAGCCCATACATCACTATGTATAATTTCAAAGGGAGAAGTAGTTTGTGAAGACGAATCAAAAAAGGGTAATTTACTATGCTTTCCATAAACATGAGATTCACATAAAGGTGAGTTATTATTTCAAATACAACTAATGAACTTTTTATTACTAAGAAAACATAAAATACTGGTGTCGGGATGTCTTAAAGTCTTGAGTAAAAGCAACAAAGGAAGATGGAGGAGAAAGTTGTTGAAGTGCAGAAGTTATGAGTGGATAAAGGTCCCTAGTACCATCACATCTCATGAGCGGGATCCCGATGTTGAAATCCTTCACAGAAAAAATAAAAGGGTCAAAAGATATGGATATATAATTATCGGTAGTTAAACTTCAGACATGAATTAAATTTTTAATAAGATTTAGTGAATGAAGGACATTGTTTAGTAACAAAGTGGGATGTGGTGGAGGTAAAATTGTATGCCCTTGCCCTTTAATTGGGAATGTATGACCATTATCAACAATAATATTTTTATTAATACACGAATTAAAATATGGAGATAGAATACCTCGTGAGCTTGTCATGTGGGATGAGACATCGGTGTCCGTATAACAATTATCGTCCGGTGAATTTAACTACATGGTATACAATGCTTGATAAAGGTCCGTTGGTATGTAAGAGGATGGTCCATATGAAGAGGGGGGTACGCATGCCAAATTTGCTTGAGGCCGTGGCCCAAGAATTCCAGGAGATCCACTAGTTCCAGTAGGCCAGTTTCAAGGTGTTGTGGGATATGGGCATGGAGAGCTAGAGGTCCACTGAGAATTCTGAGTAGCCCAATGAGTGTGTGAATTGTTCCAAGCCCACTGAGTGTTGTTTCAAGCTCCTACACGTGGCCCAAATTGATTATAACGTGGGTTGTAACCATTAAATAGGCTCAATTATCAGGGTTAGATGATGCATTGATGGACCTGCCTCTTCCACGCCCTCTTCCACCTTGTCATGTGCGTCTGCCTCTGCTGTGATTATTATTATTATTCCGGTACACTGGTGTGGTAGACTGACCGGTTTGATTGGGTGATTCAGAAGAGTCTGTCGTGGTAATTAATGTAGTAGTTGTGATTCAGATGGAATTTTGAAGAAGAAAAGAAGGAAATCAAAGTTGTTTTTTGGGAATCGTAATGTTTTTAGGGAATTTTGAGAGAGATGTGTTAGGTCTTGATACCATATAAAGTATGAATCGCAATCCCTCTTCTCATTGATTCAATTGATATATATACGCACAACAAAGCCTTGGTCACCAAGGAATGTAAATAAGGAAATATAATCCTATAACAACTATGATATCTATCTATTATATACATAATAACAAATATGTTTTCTAAACGTATAATGAGTAATAGTTTATAGTGCATTCATCATTCATTAAAGCAAGTGGAATGGTGACATTTTTACTTAAATGTTCACAACGCTCAATTGAAAAAGTAGAGTGGATGTCATTGTTCAGTGTTTATGAGTTAAAATGAGTCCACAATCACATATTATATAAATTGATAAGAATAAAAAATATTAGAAAAAAGATAATTTATTATTTTCACCGTTCATGGAAGAACTTCAGGCGGGAACAACAAGACGAACATCAAAACATAGTAAGTTAACGTAGGTTATCGGCGTTCCATAAGAAACGATGACATGATATGCTTTCACTTTGCTCTTAGAGTATTTGTTACAATGATGCAGGTGAGCTTGTGGTGTGAGTTTTTTTTACACTTTTTTGCTGACTAGACGGTGTGGGTTTTTAATGTGAAGATAGACCATTCCCATCGGTTAGTTATTCAACCGTGATTCCCATCACCATCCACCACAAACGAAGGTATTCAATCGTCATCGGTTTGTTAACCAGATTTGGTGATCGAGCATGTGGTGAGAAAACATATAGGGTGAGGATGATAATGCTTAATTTTTTAGTTTTATTTAAGTTCTTATGTTCGATTCTTTTATTTAAAAAGTAATTCTTTAATTGTAAAATAATATCTTATTTATTATGAAGGTGCGTCATGGATGAGAATGGTCTTATGTTGGTGTGGATTTTTAGTGTTGGTTGAAGATGAGATGGTGATCTGGTATTTAATTTTTTATTTTTTAAATAAGAATATATAATAATTAATATTAATTGTCATAATCAATTATAAATATTAAAATTTAACAAACTATAAAAACATAAAAAGGTACATATCGTTATCTTCTTGAATCATGTTGTGAAATATAACACAAGCATACATATGTCTTCTAATTTTGTTGAAGTCGAAAGACCTCTTCGGAGTTTTTAACTTGCAAATCTACCCTGAAGTACTCCGAATGTACGCTCGATATCCTATACTTCCTTCCACTTTCTTGGAACATTTTGAATTTTCTTTGACCAATCTAGGTATATACCATCACCAAGGTAATAGTATCTCTCTCTCGTAGTGATGCTCGCTTACATCAAATGGTGGAAGTGGAACAGTGTCACCTTTTTATAGTGTTAAGCAACAGAGAATAATTTAAAACATTAATGTCGTTGTTTGCACGTGACCTACCAAAGAATGCATGTCATATCCACATATCTCGAGAAGTGGCTGTTTCAAGCATAATTGATGGGGCTTTTTTTTATCACCCCTAGTATATTGTCCATGCTACGTAACGGAAAAATTCTTCCACTCCCAATGCATACAGTACAAGTACAGTCAATACTACCAAGCATACCCAATGAACCATGTTGTTGTGCATGAAAATTATAAAGTCGGACAATATCTTCAGCAATTAGTTTTTTCAAATCATATATACGACGAATATTTAGTGGTGGCTTGGGATGTGTTGGAAACAGCATGAGCGTAATCATGTTGGGTTTCATACATCAGAGTATGGGGTTGGATTATTCGCCCTTCGGGGTGGTCCGAACAGGGAATACCTTCTTCCTTCATATCCGGACATATTCCATACGCCTTTTGACATATGGCAGATGTGCACTTTTGTATTGTTGTCAAACTTTGTCGACCACTTGCATCGGGGCCTTCTCTAAAAGCCCAAAAGATTCGGGAATATTACTACTAGAAAAGTTGGTTAGACCTTTGACGATTCGAAGAAATAATTGACTACTCATACGATAACGTCGTTTAATTGTGTATGTTGAGTACTTTGGTGTTTCCGAGAAATAATAATCGTATAACCTTTCTGCGACAAATTCACGATCCCTTGGAATATAAATGCATTTTTGAGATATATGTGAACTACTAGCCTCTTGGGTGATTAGATTGACAAATTAAACAATTTCTTCATCTTCAGAATCAGAATTGAGAGGAAACTTAAACATTTTGTATGTTTTATTCATTGCGAAATATAAATTTGTATATAATTTGAGAAAAATGAAAGATAATATGTTTTGTGTGGTGAAAATGAGTGAATATGTGGGGGGTAAAATTGGGTTTTAATTTTTTTTTAAACTCAATATTCAAATGGTAATAATGCTCGAACCAGTCCAAAAAAATGTCATGTGTTACTCACGATCTTGACTCTACATGTGGGATTCCAACCCACAACACGTCTCATGCCCATTCCCATGAACCGTAACCTCTTGATGGGGCATGGGTTTCCGTCAAGGTTAGCACTCACAGTGTAGGCTATCAACCGCAACTCATGGTCTAATACTTTTGTGTGTAGCATTTTAGATTTGTCGTTTATTTAATAGGAGTAATTAAAATACTCTGTAAGTAGTTAGGGTGCAATTGAAAATATCTAAAACTGCTCATAATACTATAAAAGGTTGTAACACCGTAATTTTTACATACACATTTTTTTAAGATACTCACAACAGAAGACTTATTAATTTACATATCATACATTATATACGGAAACATATGATTACACAAAAAACTGGTGTTACGTTATTACTACAACCATTCAAACATATTGTTTATTACAAAAATATCAGAGTGACACTGTGTCAAACATCTTCAGTTGTCCCGCAAAGCCCACCAAAAGCTGCTAATACACCTGCAGGGCAAAACATTGTGGGGGAATTAGTATAACGCTAAGTGAATGGCAATATCTAGGTGGACATCACTACAAGCATCAAACACAGCTTAAAGGCACTGGTCACTAATCACTTAAAGCCATACACAAGAGGACCGGCAACCCATAGCTGATCAAGCTAGAATATACCGATAGTCCACACTACTGAGTCACTGGTATAGTCTTCCAGACGTGACGCACTCATCATTCATACTATACCACTAATTAGTAACACTTGGACCCAATACTATCACCCAAAATACACAAGGTAAATAGCATTGACCTCTTATGTCGGAATTCACCATCGACATTCACCGGTGCGCACATAATCACATATAGTCACAATACTGGTCAAAGACTCATTACATAGTCTAATTATAAGCATGGCATAGATCACTATACTTGTCACTGTATAATCACATCCATAAAGATAATCCCACTCACCTAGAAGCAGAATCACTCAGTTGTCTTATATCACTGAGTATTCTCTGTTCCTTTATTACCTGAGAATATCATATCTCAAGTTAGCACATATCCAATCAATAATATCATCAATTCATACTCTAAACAACATCATATAGCCTAATATATCAATATATGACAAGTTTACATGGTTCCCCATTCAATTGCAACTATCACACGCGTGTAAAACGAGGCATACACGCTATCCCATCATTTTGACCCAAAACAAAGTTTGATTCAGTGTTTTAAAACTTCACCATTAGAAAGTAGACCTCATTAGGTTTCCAACTGTAGTTTATTCATCAAAAACGGAGTTACGGTTTGAAGGTTACGGCCAAAACAAGTTTTCCAAAAAGCTGACAAACTGCAACCGCCCGGTTGTACCAGCAACCGCCCGGTTGCACCCAAAATGGCCCGGATACACCCCGTAACCGTATAGATGCATCTTGCAACCGTAAAGGAGCTATTCATCAGCACCAGGTCGCTGTTTTTGTCATTTTGAGCTCCAAATCTTGTTTTTGCACTGTTTTGACTCTAAAAATCACTTAGAGAACATACATAACTCATATACAAACGTTTTCTAACATCTATGGGTGTTTATAACACCTCAAAATACCATTTTGATTTCAAAACCCATTTTCTATAAAACTTGAACAAAATCATCAAATTCAATTCGATTTAGACATGAAATCGTTTGTAATTTCCTTGTTTAAGCTAATGAAATCCCAAGGACGGATTTCCCAACTTTAATTTGACACAAAAACAAGAATCAAAGATTAGGGTTTATGAGAATTGAAGTGTGTAGGTTCGGTGCATAGATATTTCCAAAAATGGAAATAAAGGAAAGTCGGGTATTTTAAGTCATAAGGGTTTCCTTCACATGAGGGAAACCTACTCCGTGTATCACACGAGTATTTACCAGTTATCTGAAATATGAAATCCTTAATAACTTATTCATTTTGAGTCCAATTCAGAAAAGGAAATATGTTCTGTGACCCTTGTCACAAAACGCACACTATCCCATACACAATAATTATAAAACACATAATTATTAAAATCACTATATTAGCACAGAAGGGTAAATAGGTCATTACCTACTAGGCCCAAAGCTAGGCTGTTACAAATCTACCCCCTTAAAGGAGATTTCGTCCTCGGAATCTGGTCAAGGTTAAACAAATGAGGGTATCTAGAGGTCATCAACTCCTCGGTCTCCCATGTCAGATTGGTGTCTAAACTATGCTTCCATTCCACAAGCACCATTGAAATCTGTTTCTTGCGCAACTTACTCACTTTTCTGTCAACGATTCTCACTGGTTCTTCCACCAATTTCTTACTAGAATCTACTTTAAGATCTTGTAGAGGAAGAATCTGACTTTCATCGTCCACTTTACACTTACGAATATAGCTGATGTTGAACGTGTCATGAATACCAGCTAACTCTGGAGGAAGATCTAACACTATGGTTTGATCGTTTAGCTCTTGACGGATTCTAAAAGGACCAATGTACCTTGAAGCTAGTTTTCCTCGTTTACCGAACCGAATTACACCATTTCACGGTGACACTTTTAAATACACACGTTCACCCATGGTAAATGTCGTTATTCATTGACGAGGATCTGCATGCATCTTCTGTCGATCTCTAGCAGCCTTCAGCTTTTCACGTGCGAAAGCCACTTTTTCTGCAGTTTGTTGCACAATTTCTGGACCTGCAAACTGTTTCTCACCTGCCTCCAACCAGCACGATGGAGTTCTACACTTTCTACCATACAACAATTCATATGGCGGCATGCCTATACTCGAATGATAGGAGTTGTTGTACGCAAATTTGACCAATGGCAGATGATAATCCCACGATCCACCTTATTCTAACACACAAGCCCTTAACATATCCTCTAAAGTATGAATAGTTCATTCACTTTGACCATCGGTCTGAGGATGATAGGCTGTACTAAGGTTGACACGAGTACCCAAATTTTCTTGTAGACTATTCCAGAAACTAGACACAAATCGGGAATCTCTATCTGACACAATAGACAACGGTATCCCATGTCGCGATACTATTTCATTCAGGTACAACTGAGCTAATTTGGTCAACGAAGCTATTTCATTAGTAGCTAGAAATTGCGCACTTTTGGTTAAACGGTCTACTATTACCCAAATCATGTCATTTCCTTTCTGGGTTCTGGGTAGTTTTGTCACAAAATTCATGGTGATATGTTCCCATTTCCACTCTGGAATCTCTAATTGACGCAAAGACCCATATGGTTTCTGGTGTTATGCTTTCACTTGGGCGTAAATATGACACTTTTCCACGTATTGCGTGATGTCTGCTTTCATAGTTGACCACCAATATAACACTTTAAGATCATGGTACATTTTTGTACTACCAGGATGCACAGATAATCTCGATTTATGTGCTTCATTTAAGATTAAATCCCTCAATCCTCCAAGTAACGGCACCCAAACTCGTCCACGATTTTTAATCCTCGAGATTCATTCGTCAATTCTTCTTTTCTTTTCACCATTAACTCAGATTTCAAATGTTCATCTTGTAATGCTTCGAGTTGATTTATCCTTAGTCGATCCACTAAATCAGACACAATCTCAATTCGTATAAACTTTACATTGTCAGCGAATTTCTTACGACTTAACGCATCAGCCACGACGTTTGCCTTGCCAGAATGATATCTGATCCCACAGTCGTAATCCTTAACTAGTTCTTGCAACCGTCTATGGCGCATGTTCATCTCTTTCTGTGAAAAGATATACTGTAAACTTTTATGACCGGTGCAGATAACACAATGCGTACCATAAAGATAATGTCTCCATAACTTTAACGCGAACACTTCTGCAGTCATTTCTAGGTCATGTACTGGATAATTCTTTTCACTTGGTTTTAAATGTAGAGATGCATACGCAATTACACGATCTCTTTGCATTAATGCACAGCCCAAACCAGATAAAGACGCGTCGCAATACACAACGAAGTCATCGGATCCCTCAGGTAAGGCTAACACTGGTGCTTGACACAACAAACTTTTCAAAGTCTGAAACACAGTTTCATGTTCATTACCCCACTGAAAAGACACATCCTTTCTAGTTAACTTTGTCAAAGAACTTGCAATTTTTGAAAACTCTTTAATAAATCGTCGGTAGTAACCGGAAAATCCTAGAAAACTTTTGATTTCTGTCGGATTCTTTGGTGAATTCCAATTCATCACAGCTTCAATTTTAGACGGATCCACTTTTATACCTTTCGCACAGATAATATGACCCAAAAATTGAACTTCACGTAACCAGAACTCATACTTTGAAAATTGTGCATACAATTGTTCACGTCTTAAGAGTTCTAACACTTTTCTTAAATTTTCAGCATGCTCGGATTCGGTTTTAGAATATACTAAGATATCATCAATGAACACGATAACAAACTTATCCAAAAACGGTTTACACACCCTATTCATAAAATCCATGAAAATTGCTAGAGCGTTGGTTACCCTAAACGGCATCACTAAAAACTTATAATGACCATAACGAGTACGAAATGCGGTCTTAGGAATGTCAGATTCAGCAACACGAACCTGGTGATATCCCGAACGTAGATCTATTTTCGAAAAGAACGAAGCTCCTTGAAGCTGATCGAATAAGTCATCTATCCTTGGAAGCGGATACTTATTCTTCACTGTTCTTTTATTTAGTTCACGATAATCTATACACATTCAGAGTGTACTGAAATGTCCCGTTCTTATTGATTAAAAACGTTCCATATTAATTGATTTCGTTGCGAGGTTTTGACCTCTATATGAGATGTTTTTCAAAGACTGCATTCATTTTAAAACAAACCATAACCTTTATTTCATCAATAAAGGTTTAAAAAGCTTTACGTAGATTATCAAATAATGATAATCTAAAATATCCTGTTTACACACGACCATTACATAATGGTTTACAATACAAATATGTTACAACAAAATAAGTTTCTTGAATGCATTTTTTACACAATATCATACAAGCATGGACTCCAAATCTCGTCCTTATTTAAGTATGCGATAGCGGAAGCTCTTAATAATCACCTGAGAATAAACATGCTTAAAATGTCAACAAAAATGTTGGTGAGTTATAGGTTTAACCTATATATATCAAATCATAATAATAGACCACAAGATTTCATATTTCAATACACACCCCATACATAGAGATAAAAATCATTCATATAGTGAACACCTGGTAACCGACATTAACAAGATGCATATATAAGAATATCCCCATCATTCCGGGACACCCTTCGGATATGATATAAATTTCGAAGTACTAAAGCATCCGGTACTTTGGATGGGGTTTGTTAGGCCCAATAGATCTATCTTTAGGATTCGCGTCAATTAGGGTGTCTGTTCCCTAATTCTTAGATTACCAGACTTAATAAAAAGGGGCATATTCGATTTCGATAATTCAACCATAGAATGTAGTTTCACGTACTTGTGTCTATTTTGTAAATCATTTATAAAACCTGCATGTATTCTCATCCCAAAAATATTAGATTTTAAAAGTTGGACTATAACTCACTTTCACAGATTTTTACTTCGTTGGGAAGTAAGACTTGGCCACTGGTTGATTCACGAACCTATAACAATATATACATATATATCAAAGTATGTTCAAAATATATTTACAACACTTTTAATATATTTTGATGTTTTAAGTTTATTAAGTCAGCTGTCCTCGTTAGTAACCTACAACTAGTTGTCCACAGTTAGATGTACAGAAATAAATCGATAAATATTATCTTGAATCAATCCACGACCCAGTGTATACGTATCTCAGTATTGATCACAACTCAAACTATATATATTTTAGAATCAACCTCAACCCTGTATAGCTAACTCCAACATTCACATATAGAGTGTCTATGGTTGTTCCGAAATATATATAGATGTGTCGACATGATAGGTCGAAACATTGTATACGTGTCTATGGTATCTCAAGATTACATAATATACAATACAAGTTGATTAAGTTATGGTTGGAATAGATTTGTTACAAATTTTCACGTAGCTAAAATGAGAAAAATTTTCCAATCTTGTTTTACCCATAACTTCTTAATTTTAAATCCGTTTTGAGTGAATCAAATTGCTATGGTTTCATATTGAACTCTATTTTATGAATCTAAACAGAAAAAGTATAGGTTTATAGTCGGAAAAATAAGTTACAAGTCGTTTTTGTAAAGGTAGTCATTTCAGTCGAAAGAACGACGTCTAGATGACCATTTTAGAAAACATACTTCCACTTTGAGTTTAACCATAATTTTTGGATATAGTTTCATGTTCATAATAAAAATCATTTTCTCAGAATAACAACTTTTAAATCAAAATTTATCATAGTTTTTAATTAACTAACCCAAAACAGCCCGCGGTGTTACTACGACGGCGTAAATCCGGTTTTACGGTGTTTTTCGTGTCTCCAGGTTTTAAATCATTAAGTTAGCATATCATATAGATATAGAACATGTGTTTAGTTGATTTTAAAAGTCAAGTTAGAAGGATTAACTTTTGTTTGCGAACAAGTTTAGAATTAACTAAACTATATTCTAGTGATTACAAGTTTAAACCTTCGAATAAGATAGCTTTATATGTATGAATTGAATGATGTTATGAACATCATTACTACCTTAAGTTCCTTGGATAAACCTACTGGAAAAGTGAAAAATGGATCTAGCTTCAATGGATCCTTGGATGGCTCGAAGTTCTTGAAGCAGAATCATGACACGAAAACAAGTTCAAGTAAGATCATCACTTGAAATAAGATTGTTATAGTTATAGAAATTGAACCAAAGTTTGAATATGATTATTACCTTGTATTAGAATGATAACCTACTGTAAGAAACAAAGATTTCTTGAGGTTGGATGATCACCTTACAAGATTGGAAGTGAGCTAGCAAACTTGAAAGTATTCTTGATTTTATGTAACTAGAACTTGTAGAATATATGAAGAACACTTAGAACTTGAAGATAGAACTTGAGAGAGATCAATTAGATGAAGAAAATTGAAGAATGAAAGTGTTTGTAGGTGTTTTTGGTCGTTGGTGTATGGATTAGATATAAAGGATATGTAATTTTGTTTTCATGTAAATAAGTCACGAATGATTACTCATATTTTTGTAATTTTATGAGATATTTCATGCTAGTTGCCAAATGATGGTTCCCACATGTGTTAGGTGACTCACATGGGCTGTTAAGAGCTGATCATTGGAGTGTATATACCAATAGTACATACATCTAAAAGCTGTGTATTGTACGAGTACGAATACGGGTGCATACGAGTAGAATTGTTGATGAAACTGAACGAGGATGTAATTGTAAGCATTTTTGTTAAGTAGAAGTATTTTGATAAGTGTATTGAAGTCTTTCAAAAGTGTATAAATACATATTAAAACACTACATGTATATACATTTTAACTGAGTCGTTAAGTCATCGTTAGTCGTTACATGTAAGTGTTGTTTTGAAACCTTTAGGTTAACGATCTTGTTAAATGTTGTTAACCCAATGTTTATAATATCAAATGAGATTTTAAATTATTATATTATCATGATATTATCATGTATGAATATCTCTTAATATGATATATATACATTAAATGTCTTTACAACGATAATCGTTACGTATATGTCTCGTTTAAAAATCATTAAGTTAGTAGTCTTGTTTTTACATATGTAGTTCATTGTTAATATATTTAATGATATGTTTACTTATCATAGTATCATGTTAACTATATATATATCCATATATATGTCATCATATAGTTTTTACAAGTTTTAACGTTCGTGAATCACCGGTCAACTTGGGTGGTCAATTGTCTATATGAAACATATTTCAATTAATCAAGTCTTAACAAGTTTGATTGCTTAACATGTTGGAAACATTTAATCATGTAAATATCAATCTCAATTAATATATATAAACATGGAAAAGTTCGGGTCACTACAGTACCTACCCGTTAAATAAATTTCGTCCCGAAATTTTAAACAGTTGAAGGTGTTGACGAATCTTCTAGAAATAGATGCGGGTATTTCTTCTTCATCTGATCTTCATGCTCCCAGGTGAACTCGGGTCCTCTACGAGCATTCCATCGAACCTTAACAATTGGTATCTTGTTTTGCTTAAGTCTTTTAACCTCACGATCCATTATTTCGACGGGTTCTTCGATGAATTGAAGTTTTTCGTTGATTTGGATTTCATCTAACGGAATAGTGAGATCTTCTTTAGCAAAACATTTCTTCAAATTCGATACGTGGAAAGTGTTATGTACAGCCGCGAGTTGTTGAGGTAACTCAAGTCGGTAAGCTACTGGTCCGACACGATCAATAATCTTGAATGGTCCAATATACCTTGGATTTAATTTCCCTCGTTTACCAAATCGAACAACGCCTTTCCAAGGTGCAACTTTAAGCATGACCATCTCTCCAATTTCAAATTCTATATCTTTTCTTTTAATGTCAGCGTAGCTCTTTTGTCGACTTTGGGCGGTTTTCAACCGTTGTTGAATTTGGATGATCTTCTCGGTAGTTTCTTGTATAATCTCCGGACCCGTAATCTGTCTATCCCCCACTTCACTCCAACAAATCGGAGACCTGCACTTTCTACCATAAAGTGCTTCAAACGGCGCCATCTCAATGCTTGAATGGTAGCTGTTGTTGTAGGAAAATTCTGCTAACGGTAGATGTCGATCCCAACTGTTTCCGAAATCAATAACACATGCTCGTAGCATGTCTTCAAGCGTTTGTATCGTCCTTTCGCTCTGCCCATCAGTTTGTGGATGATAGGCAGTACTCATGTCTAGACGAGTTCCTAATGCTTGCTGTAATGTCTGCCAGAATCTTGAAATAAATCTACCATCCCTATCAGAGATAATAGAGATTGGTATTCCATGTCTGGAGACGACTTCCTTCAAATACAGTCGTGCTAACTTCTCCATCTTGTCATCTTCTCTTATTGGCAGGAAGTGTGCTGATTTGGTGAGACGATCAACTATTACCCAAATAGTATCAAAACCACTTGCAGTCCTTGGCAATTTAGTGATGAAATCCATGGTAATGTTTTCCCATTTCCATTCCGGGATTTCGGGTTGTTGAAGTAGACCTGATGGTTTCTGATGCTCAGCTTTGACCTTAGAACACGTCAAACATTCTCCTACATATTTAGCAACATCGGCTTTCATACCCGGCCACCAAAAATGTTTCTTGAGATCCTTGTAGATCTTCCCCGTTCCAGGATGTATTGAGTATCTGGTTTTATGAGCTTCTCTAAGTACCATTTCTCTCATATCTCCAAATTTTGGTACCCAAATCCTTTCAGCCCTATACCGGGTTCCGTCTTCCCGAATATTAAGATGCTTCTCCGATCCCTTGGGTATTTCATCCTTTAATTTTCCCTCTTTTAAAACTCCTTGTTGCGCCTCCTTTATTTGAGTAGTAAGGTTATTATGAATCATTATATTCATAGATTTTACTCGAATGGGTTCTCTGTCCTTCCTGCTCAAGGCATCGGCTACCACATTTGCCTTCCCCGGGTGGTAACGAATCTCAAAGTCGTAATCATTCAACAATTCAATCCACCTACGCTGCCTCATATTCAGTTGTTTCTGATTAAATATGTGTTGAAGACTTTTGTGGTCGGTATATATAATACTTTTGACCCCATATAAGTAGTGCCTCCAAGTCTTTAATGCAAAAACAACCGCGCCTAATTCCAAATCATGCGTCGTATAATTTTGTTCGTGAATCTTCAATTGTCTAGACGCATAAGCAATCACCTTCGTTCGTTGCATTAATACACAACCGAGACCTTGCTTTGATGCGTCACAATAAATCACAAAATCATCATTTCCTTCAGGCAATGACAATATAGGTGCCGTAGTTAGCTTTTTCTTCAATAACTGAAACGCTTTCTCTTGTTCATCATTCCATTCAAATTTCTTCCCTTTATGCGTTAATGCAGTCAAGGGTTTTGCTATTCTGGAAAAGTCTTGGATGAACCTTCTGTAGTAACCAGCTAGTCCTAAAAACTGGCGTATGTGTTTCGGAGTTTTCGGGGTTTCCCACTTTTCAACAGTTTCTATCTTTGCCGGATCCACCTTAATACCTTCTTTGTTCACTATGTGACCGAGGAAATGAACTTCTTCCAACCAAAATGCACACTTTGAAAACTTAGCGTACAATTCTTCCTTCCTCAATACTTCTAACACCTTTCTCAAATGTTCACCGTGTTCTTGGTCATTCTTTGAGTAAATAAGTATGTCATCAATGAAAACAATGACAAACTTGTCAAGGTATGGTCCACACACTCGGTTCATAAGTTCCATGAACACAGCTGGTGCATTAGTTAAACCAAACGGCATGACCATAAAATCGTAATGACCGTAACGTGTTCTGAAAGCAGTCTTTGGAATATCATCTTCTTTCACCCGCATTTGATGATACCCGGAACGTAAGTCAATCTTTGAATAAACATATGAGCCTTGTAGTTGATCAAATAAGTCATTGATTCTCGGTAGTGGGTAGCGGTTCTTGATGGTAAGTTTGTTCAACTCTCGGTAGTCGATACACAACCTGTATGTACCATCTTTCTTCTTGACAAACAAAACAGGAGCTCCCCACGGTGATGTGCTTGGTCGAATGAAACCACGCTCTAAAAGTTCTTGTAATTGGCTTTGCAGTTCTTTCATCTCGCTGGGTGCGAGTCTGTAAGGAGCACGAGCTATTGGTGCAGCTCCTGGTACAAGATCTATTTGAAATTCAACGGATCGATGTGGGGGTAATCCCGGTAATTCTTTCGGAAATACATTGGGAAATTCTTTTGCGATGGGAACATCATTGATGCTCTTTTCTTCAGTTTGTACTTTCTCGACGTGTGCTAGAACAGCATAGCAACCTTTTCTTATTAGTTTTTGTGCCTTCAAATTACTAATAAGATGTAGCTTCGTGTTGCCCTTTTCTCCGTACACCATTAAGGGTTTTCCTTTTTCTCGTATAATGCGAATTGCATTTTTGTAACAAACAATCTCTGCTTTCACTTCTTTCAACCAGTCCATACCGATTATCACATCAAAACTCCCTAACACTACTGGTATCAAGTCAATCTTAAATGTTTCGCTAACCAGTTTAATTTCTCGATTCCGACATATATTATCTGCTGAAATTAATTTACCATTTGCTAATTCGAGTAAAAATTTACTATCCAAAGGCGTCAATGGACAACTTAATTTAGCACAAAAATCTCTACTCATATAGCTTCTATCCGCACCCGAATCAAATAAAACGTAAGCAGATTTATTGTCAATAAGAAACGTACCCGTAACAAGCTCCGGGTCTTCCTGTGCCTCTGCCGCATTAATATTGAAAACTCTTTCGCGGCCTTATCCATTCGTGTTCTCCTGGTTCGGGCAATTTCTAATAATGTGGCCCGGTTTTTCACATTTATAACAAACTACATTGGCATAACTTGCTCCGACACTACTTGCTCCACCATTACTCGTTCCGACACCATTTGTTCCTTTCGTTCTATTAACCCCTGGTCCGTAGACCTCACACTTCGCCGCGCTATGACCATTTCTTTTACACTTATTGCAAAATTTGGTGCAGAACCCCGAGTGATACTTTTCACACCTTTGGCATAGCTGCTTCTGATTGTTGTTGTTGTTGCGGTTATTATTGTTGTTGGGATGATTGTTGTAGTTGCTGTTGTTGTTGTTGTTGTTGTTGTTGTTGGGCCGTTTGTTGTAGTTGCGATTGATGTTGCGATTGTTGGGATAATTGTTGCGATTATTGTTGTAATTGCTGTTGTTGTTATATTGGTGATTCTTATCACCGTTTTCCTCCCACTTTCTTTTGACTTGCTTCACATTGGCCTCTTCAGCAGTCTGTTCTTTAATTCTTTCTTCAATCTGGTTCACTAGTTTGTGAGCCATTCTACATGCCTGTTGTATGGAGGCAGGCTAGTGTGAACTTATATCTTCTTGGATTCTTTCCGGTAATCCTTTCACAAACGCGTCGATCTTCTCTTCCTCATCTTCGAACGCTCCCGGACACAATAGGCACAATTCTGTGAATCGTCTTTCATACGTGGTAATATCAAATCCTTGGGTTCGTAACCCTCTAAGTTCTGTCTTGAGCTTATTGACCTCGGTTCTGGGACGGTACTTCTCGTTCATCAAGTGCTTGAATGCTGACCACGGTAGTGCGTACGCATCGTCTTGTCCCACTTGCTCTAGATAGGTATTCCACCATGTTAACGCAGAACCTGTGAAGGTATGCGTAGCGTACTTCACTTTGTCCTCTTCAGTACACTTACTTATGGCAAACACCGATTCGACCTTCTCGGTCCACCGTTTCAATCCGATCGGTCCTTCGGTTCCATCAAATTCCAAAGGTTTGCAGGCAGTGAATTCTTTGTAGGTGCATCCTACACGATTTCCTGTACTGATAGATCCAAGGTTATTGTTGGTATGTAGCGCAGCCTGTACTGCGGCTATGTTTGAAGCTAGAAAAGTACGGAATTCCTCTTCATTCATATTCACGGTGTGTCGAGTAGTCGGTGCCATTTCCTTCAAAATAGTCAAATGGAACAAGTTAATCATACAGAATATTAAGAGTAGTTAATAGTATTTCGTAGCATAATATGAACTCATTTATAAAAGCTTTTTCTTCATATTAGCGTTTTATAAGTTTAAATTCGGGTAGTACCTACCCGTTAAGTTCATACTTAGTAGCTAATATACAATTCAACTACTACAATTCTATATGAAAAACTGATTATAATAATATTAAGCGTTCAAACTTTTATACAATATTTTACAAACTTACAATACCGCTTATTTTACATAAAGCATGAAATATAGCACACAATAACTTTGATACAAGATAGTTGTGAAGATAATTCTAGCTAGTACACAAGTCGTTCAGCAAAGGCAATAAAGACACGTAATTCATATGTCCAGAAACAAGTCATGCATTCTGGTTTTACTAGGACTACTTTCCATCCTTGGTCTTGTGGAACATAACCGTTATGGCCGTTGATAAGACAGCGTGTTGTAACGTCGTCAAAGGGACGAGGGTTACGTAATGTCCAACAGTCCCGAAACAATCTAAAAACCTCATTTCTTACCCCAATTACCGACTCCGTCACTTGTGGGAACATTTTGTTTAATAGTTGTAGGCCGATGTTCTTGTTCTCACTTTGGTGAGAAGTGAACATTACTAATCCGTAAGCATAACATGCTTCTTTATGTTGCATGTTAGCCGCTTTTTCTAAATCACGAAGTCCAATATTCGGATATATTGAGTCAAAATAATTTCTTAACCCATTGTGTAAAATAGCATTTGGGTTCCCCGCCATATATGCGTCAAAGTAAACACATCGTAACTTATGGATTTCCCAATGTGATATCCCCCATCTTTCGAACGAAAGCCTTTTATAAACCAAGGCATTCTTGGAACGTTCTTCGAATGTCTTACAAACTGATCTCGCCTTAAATAGTTGTGCCGAAGAATTCTGACCGACTCTAGACAAGATTTCATCAATCATGTCTCCGGGTAGGTCTCTTAAAATATTGGGTTGTCTATCCATTTTGTGTTTTTATACTGTAAAATAGACAAGAGTTAGATTCATAAAAAAAATACTTATTAATACAAGCAATTTTTACATATATCATAAAGCATAAGCACACTATATTACATATATTACACCACACGAATACAGCTATCTTATTCCGACTCGCTTGTTTCTTCTTCTTCGGTTTTGGTTCGTTTTGCCAAGTTTCTAGGGATATATGATGTTCCCCTAATACGAGCCGTCGTTATCCACATTGGTTTAGAAAAACCTGGTGGTTTAGAGGTTCCCGGGTCATTGTTACAACTTAAGGACTTCGGGGATTGACGATACATATAAAGTTCATCGGGGTTGGAATTAGATTTCTCTATTTTTATGCCCTTTCCCTTATTATTTTCTTTTGCCTTTTTAAATTCAGTTGGGGTAATTTCTATAACATCATCGGAATTCTCTTCGGAATCCGATTCATCGGAGAATTGGTAATCCTCCCAATATTTTGCTTCCTTGGCGGAAACACCATTGACCATAATTAACCTTGGTCGGTTGGTTGAGGATTTTCTTTTACTTAACCGTTTTATTATTTCCCCCACCGGTTCTATTTCTTCATCTGGTTCCGATTCTTCTTCCGGTTCCGATTCTTCTTCTAGTTCCGACTCTTCTTCCGGTTCCTCTTCGGGAACTTGTGAATCAGTCCACGAATCATTCCAATTTACATTTGACTCTTCATTATTATTAGGTGAGTCAATGGGACTTGTTCTAGAGGTAGACATCTATCACATAATATCAAACGCGTTAAGAGATTAATATATCACATAATATTCACATGTTAAAAATATATAGTTTCCAACAAAATTTGTTAAGCAATCATTTTTCAAGTAAACACGGTCGAAGTCCAGACTCACTAATGCATCCTAACAAACTCGATAAGACACACTAATGCAAAATTCTGGTTCTCTAAGACCAACGCTCTGATACCAACTGAAATGTCCCGTTCTTATTGATTAAAAACGTTCCATATTAATTGATTTCGTTGCGAGGTTTTGACCTCTATATGAGACGTTTTTCAAAGACTGCATTCATTTTAAAACAAACCATAACCTTTATTTCATCAATAAAGGTTTAAAAAGCTTTACGTAGATTATCAAATAATGATAATCTAAAATATCCTGTTTACACACGACCATTACATAATGGTTTACAATACAAATATGTTACAACAAAATAAGTTTCTTGAATGCATTTTTTACACAATATCATACAAGCATGGACTCCAAATCTCGTCCTTATTTAAGTATGCGACAGCGGAAGCTCTTAATAATCACCTGAGAATAAACATGCTTAAAATGTCAACAAAAATGTTGGTGAGTTATAGGTTTAACCTATATATATCAAATCATAATAATAGACCACAAGATTTCATATTTCAATACACACCCCATACATAGAGATAAAAATCATTCATATGGTGAACACCTGGTAACCGATATTAACAAGATGCATATATAAGAATATCCCCATCATTCCGGGACACCCTTCGGATATGATATAAATTTCGAAGTACTAAAGCATCCGGTACTTTGGATGGGGTTTGTTAGGCCCAATAGATCTATCTTTAGGATTCGCGTCAATTAGGGTGTCTGTTCCCTAATTCTTAGATTACCAGACTTAATAAAAAGGGGCATATTCGATTTCGATAATTCAACCATAGAATGTAGTTTCACGTACTTGTGTCTATTTTGTAAATCATTTATAAAACCTGCATGTATTCTCATCCCAAAAATATTAGATTTTAAAAGTGGGACTATAACTCACTTTCACAGATTTTTACTTCGTCGGGAAGTAAGACTTGGCCACTGGTTGATTCACGAACCTATAACAATATATACATATATATCAAAGTATGTTCAAAATATATTTACAACACTTTTAATATATTTTGATGTTTTAAGTTTATTAAGTCAGCTGTCCTCGTTAGTAACCTACAACTAGTTGTCCACAGTTAGATGTACAGAAATAAATCGATAAATATTATCTTGAATCAATCCACGACCCATTGTATACGTATCTCAGTATTGATCACAACTCAAACTATATATATTTTGGAATCAACCTTAACCCTGTATAGCTAACTCCAACATTCACATATAGAGTGTCTATGGTTGTTCCGAAATATATATAGATGTGTCGACATGATAGGTCAAAACATTGTATACGTGTCTATGGTATCTCAAGATTACATAATATACAATACAAGTTGATTAAGTTATGGTTGGAATAGATTTGTTACAAATTTTCACGTAGCTAAAATGAGAAAAATTTTCCAATCTTGTTTTACCCATAACTTCTTAATTTTAAATCCGTTTTGAGTGAATCAAATTGCTATGGTTTCATATTGAACTCTATTTTATGAATCTAAACAGAAAAAGTATAGGTTTATAGTCGGAAAAATAAGTTACAAGTCGTTTTTGTAAAGGTAGTCATTTCAGTCGAAAGAACGACGTCTAGATGACCATTTTAGAAAACATACTTCCACTTTGAGTTTAACCATAATTTTTGGATATAGTTTCATGTTCATAATAAAAATCATTTTCTCAGAATAACAACTTTTAAATCAAAGTTTATCATAGTTTTTAATTAACTAACCCAAAACAGCCCGCGGTGTTACTACGACGGCGTAAATCCGGTTTTACGGTGTTTTTCGTGTCTCCAGGTTTTAAATCATTAAGTTAGCATATCATATAGATATAGAACATGTGTTTAGTTGATTTTAAAAGTCAAGTTATAAGGATTAACTTTTGTTTGCGAACAAGTTTAGAATTAACTAAACTATGTTCTAGTGATTACAAGTTTAAACCTTCGAATAAGATAGCTTTATATGTATGAATTGAATGATGTTATGAACATCATTACTACCTTAAGTTCCTTGGTTAAACCTACTGGAAAAGTGAAAAATGGATCTAGCTTCAATGGATCCTTGGATGGCTCGAAGTTCTTGAAGCAGAATCATGACACGAAAACAAGTTCAAGTAAGATCATCACTTGAAATAAGATTGTTATAGTTATAGAAATTGAACCAAAGTTTGAATATGATTATTACCTTGTATTAGAATGATAACCTACTGTAAGAAACAAAGATTTCTTGAGGTTGGATGATCACCTTACAAGATTGGAAGTGAGCTAGCAAACTTGAAAGTATTCTTGATTTTATGTAACTAGAACTTGTAGAATATATGAAGAACACTTAGAACTTGAAGATAGAACTTGAGAGAGATCAATTAGATGAATAAAATTGAAGAATGAAAGTGTTTGTAGGTGTTTTTGGTCGTTGGTGTATGGATTAGATATAAAGGATATGTAATTTTGTTTTCATGTAAATAAGTCATGAATGATTACTCATATTTTTGTAATTTTATGAGATATTTCATGCTAGTTGCCAAATGATGGTTCCCACATGTGTTAGGTGACTCACATGGGCTGCTAAGAGCTGATCATTGGAGTGTATATACCAATAGTACATACATCTAAAAGCTGTGTATTGTACGAGTACGAATACGGGTGCATACGAGTAGAATTGTTGATGAAACTGAACGAGGATGTAATTGTAAGCATTTTTGTTAAGTAGAAGTATTTTGATAAGTGTATTGAAGTCTTTCAAAAGTGTATAAATACATATTAAAACACTACATGTATATACATTTTAACTGAGTCGTTAAGTCATCGTTAGTCATTACATGTAAGTGTTGTTTTGAAACCTTTAGGTTAACGATCTTGTTAAATGTTGTTAACCCAATGTTTATAATATCAAATGAGATTTTAAATTATTATATTATCATGATATTATCATGTATGAATATCTCTTAATATGATATATATACATTAAATGTCTTTACAACGATAATCGTTACATATATGTCTCGTTTAAAAATCATTAAGTTAGTAGTCTTGTTTTTACATATGTAGTTCATTGTTAATATATTTAATGATATGTTTACTTATCATAGTATCATGTTAACTATATATATATATATCCATATATATGTCATCATATAGTTTTTACAAGTTTTAACGTTCGTGAATCACCGGTCAACTTGGGTGGTCAATTGTCTATATGAAACATATTTCAATTAATCAAGTCTTAACAAGTTTGATTGCTTAACATGTTGGAAACATTTAATCATGTAAATATCAATCTCAATTAATATATATAAACATGGAAAAGTTCGGGTCACTACATGTACCATCTTTCTTTTTCACGAATAACATTGGTGCACCCCACGGCGAAGAACTCGGACGAATGAACCCTCGGTCCAACAGTTCTTGAATTTGGGACATCATTTCACGAATTTCTGAAGGAGCTAATCTATACGGAGCTTTAGCAACCGGCGTAGCCCCTGGCACTAACTCGATCTTATATTCCGCTTCCCTGATCGGCGGTAAGCCTGGCAATTTATCTGGGAACACTTTCGGATATTCAAATACCACCGAAATATCGGACACTACTTTCTTTTCCTTCTTTACATCGATCACATAAGCTAAGAAAGAATCACATCCATTCGCCAAAGATTTATGAGCTTTCATCATCGACAATAATGGACAATGGAACCCGCCGCGATCACCACGAGCCACTACCCGTTTTTCACCGACCACCGAAAAAGAGATAAATTTTCTATCGCACTTAATACTGGCATTATGGACACTAAGCCAATTCATGCCTAGCACTACATCAAAGCTTGGTATATGCATCACTAGGCAAGTCACAGGGAAAAGACTACCTTCTATGTCAATAGTAATTCCAGAAACAAACTTTGTGACTGGAACAGTTCTACCGTCACCCACTTCGACACTTAAGGGTTCATTTATTACACTAATAGGCACATTTAACTTAGCAAAAAATGTAGTTGATACAAATGAGCGATTGGCTCCACAGTCAAATAGTAAACGAGCCAGCACAGATTTTACTAAGAACATATTGGTGATTGCATCGTCGGTAGCAGTGGAAGCGTCTACCGACATCTGAAAGGCTCTAGCTTCAGGTGGTGGAGGATTCTTGCGCTTCTGCCCCACAGAGGAAGCATATGATCCCCCAGCTGACACAACACGTACCCCTGACCTGGACCCCGCCCCGGAATAACTCTTTCTTGCAGCCGGACACTCTGCGAATCTGTGACCCTCTTTATGACAGTTCCAACACACATTATTCTTAAATGAACAATCTTGAGGCTCATGTCCCACTATACCACAACGCAAACACCGTTTCGTTAATGTTGAGCACTGCCCACTGTGCGAAGACTTACACGTTCTACACCATGTCTTCTGACTGCTTGACACTGACCCACACTGGCTAGATTGTCCTTTTGGCTTAAACCGACTTGATTTCTTTGATTGCTGGCTAGACTGGCTTGCCGCTGGTTTCACTTGTGATACACTTTCAGTTTTCACACTTATGGCCGCCTTAATATTACTTTCAGTTATCTTTACCAACATATGCGCTTGTGACAAAGTAGTAGCAAGTCTTGCAATCGTGCGATACTCAGGTCGCAAAATTTCTACAAACCGTTGCACTCTGGACTGTTCGTCAGGTATCCACCAATGCACGAACCTTAACTTGTCCATAAACTGCTCAAACGCTTCATCGACTATCATGTCTTCAGTCATCATCATTTGCATGAACTCTTGCTTCAATCGATTGATATCAAATGCAGTGCAGTACTGCTCCTGAACCTTTACAGTAAATTGTTCTCATGTGACCTGATTGAGTTGCTCTTCGAACAATGGAGAAGTAATTGTATCTCACCAAACAATAGCTTGATTCTTTAACAGTCGGCTGGCATAAGTTACCCGCAATTCTGGTTCACATTGACAGGCTTTCAGTGCCCGTTCAACTTCCCTTAGCCAATTCATTGTCACAATCGAATCGCGATGATCCGAATACTCAGCGGGCTTGCAGTCCATAAACTGCTTGAACGTACACTTTTTCTTCTCCTTCACCACTTGCTGAAACAAAGGAGTTTGAAATGGATTCGTTGTTGCGTACTGATATTGAAGAGGGTATTGGTATTGTTGGGACAATTGATATGGCATTTGAGGTTGAACTTGAGGTTGAGACTGAGGCGGTTGAGAAGCACTACCTGACGGGCCAGATGTATACTGAGTACCAGTAAACCCTGGAGGTATCGGTGGATCACTAGCTTCAGACACCACAGCTGAATGCCTGATGTGGGCCTCCAATTCCTTTACCTTTTCTCGAGTTTCCTGTAATTGACTTCCTAGCTGATGAACATATTCATCTGGATCACTTTCTGGACTGTGTTCTACTGATGGCGCTCTAAATATTTCGGGTCCGGGAGTCACCGGGGCATCGTTAGTTCTGGTCTGGTCAGCCATACCTGTCTGCAAACACATCATCTCACAAAAGCTTAGTTGATAACCTGTTAGCACCTATCACAAAGCACAATCACCTAGGCACATATCTCTACATTCGCTTATTCCCTACTCGAATGTTTGGCACGACACATTCATTAGTTTGGGAGTAAGTCACTTACACAGTGCACATACTGCCAAACCTATGCTCTGATACCAACTTGTAATACCGTACTTTTTACATATACATTTTTTTTAAGATACTCACAGCGGAAGACTTATTAATTTACATATCATATATTATATACAGAAACATATGATTACACAAAACACTGGTGTTACGTTATTACTACAACCATTCAAACATATTGTTTATTACAAAAACATCAGAGTGACACTGTGTCAAACATCTTCAGTTGTCCCGCAAAACCCACCAAAAGCTGCTAATACACACCTGTAGGGCAAAACATTGTGGGGGAATTAGCATAATGCTAAGTGAATGGCAATATCTAAGTGGACATCACCACAAGCATCAAGCACAGCTTAAAGGCACTGATCACTAATCACTTAAAGTCATACACAAGAGGACCGACAACCCATAGCTGATCAAGCTAGAGTATACCGATAGTCTACACTATAAGTCACTGGTATAGTCTTTCAGACGTGACGCACTCGTCATTCATACTATACCACTAATAAAAAACACTTGGACCCAATACTACCACCCTAAATATACAAGGTAAATAGCATTGACCTCTTACGTCAGAATTCACCATCGACGTTCACTGGTGCGCACATAATCACATATAGTCACAATACTGGTCAAAGACTCATTACACAGTCTAATTATAAGCATGACACAGATCACTATACTTGTCACTGTATAATCACATCCATAAAGATAATCCCACTCACCTGGAAGCATAAGCACTCAGTTGTCTTATATCACTGAGTCTTCTCCTTTCTTTTATTACCTGAGAATATCATATCTCAAGTTAGCACATATCCAATCAATAATATCATCAATTCATACTCTAAACAGCATCATATAGCCTAATATATCAATATATGACAAGTTTACATGGTTCCCCCATTCAATTGCAACTATCACACGCATGTAAAACGAGGCATACACGTTATCCCATCATTTTGACCCAAAATAAAGTTTGATTTAGTGTTTTAAAACTTCACCATTAGAAAGTAGACCTCATTATATTTTCAACGGTAGTTTATTCATCAAAAACGGAGTTACGGTTTGAAAGTTACGGTCAAAACAAGTGTTCCAAAAAGCTAACAGACTGCAACCGCCCGGTTGCACCCAAAATGGCTCGGATACACCCCGTAACCGTACGGATGCATCAACCATACGAGAGCTGTTCATCAGCACCAGGTCGCTGTTTTCGTCATTTAGAGCTCCAAATTTCGTTTTTGCACTGTTTTGACTTTAAAAATCACTTAGAGAACATACATAATTCATATACAAACGTTTTCTAACATCTATGGGTGTTTATAACACCTCAAAAGACCATTTTGATTTCAAAACCCATTTTCTATAAAACTTGAACAAAATCATCAAATTCAATTCGATTTAGACATGAAATCGTTTGTAATTACCTTGTTTAAGCTACTGAAATCACAAGGACTGATTTCCCAACTTCAATTTAACACAAAAACGAGAATCAAATATTAGGGTTTATGAGAATTGGAGTGTGTAGGTTCGGTGCATAGATATTTCCAAAAATGGAAATAAAGGAAAGTCATGTATTTTAAGTCATAAGGGTTTCCTTCATATTGAGGAAAACCTACTCCGTGTATCACACGGGTATTTACCAGTTATCTTAAATACAAAATCCTTAATAACTTATTCATTTTGAGTTCAATTCACAAAAGAAAATATGTTCTGTGACCCTTGTCAGAAAACACACACTATCCCATACACAATAATTATAAAACACATAATTATTAAAATCACTATATTAGCACAGAAGGGTAAATAAGTCATTACCTACTAGGCCCAAAGCTAGGCTGTTACAAAGGTATTTAATATTCAAGTCCCACTTGGGACAATTCGTGGTTGTAAATATTCGTGTTAATGGTGTGTGTTTTCTTTTTTTTTTTTAAATAAAAAAAAGTTATGCAACTTGTACAAAATTTATAAAAGTTACTCTTAGCTGATAGTTTAACCCACAGTACAAATTCAGGGAAGGGGTAGGAAGGGGGAAAAAAAACATGTGGCATTTAAGTTTGAGGTGTTGATTTGTACACAACCTACTTTTATTCATACACAACCAAATTAATATTTTGGATCATTTTACCCTGTTCATCATGTATGGGTAAAATGGTGGTGTATGATTGTGAAGGGTAAAATGATCCAAAATATTAATTTGGTTGTGTATGACTAAAAAAAAGTTGTGTACATATCAATATCCTTAAGTTTGCGTATAACTTTTGGTTTCGGAGGTACGTGATGCGGTCTGGCCCGATATTGCAATAGGGAGACACCCGAATACCCGATGAAGCTTATCTGTTGTTTAACCACGTCATATCAAAAACAATTTTAGTATGTAAAAATATTTTTGACATAAGATGATTCTACTAACACAGAGGGACAAAAAATTTGAACAAATTTATTGATGCCCGGATCAATTTTATAAAAATCAGAAAATGTGTTTAGATAAACTTTAATCTGGGACCTTGAAGTTTGAACATGTAGATAACTATTTTTAGTTTCATATCGTTTCTAAATGTATAGTACGTAATAAGTTTTTGCAAAAGATTTAGGGGCGGGGCCAGGATTCGTCGTTGGTGGAATTTGAACAACGTGACATACAACAACATGGATGAGCTGTTCAAAGGAATAAAAGACCTATCTCTACCGGGCACAATATCAAAATTATGGCAAGATATCGAATGGATTTGCGGTTACTCAATTTGATACAGTTGAAATCAGACTGTTTTTCAATCCAAGAAAGGAAACGGGCCAATGTTTTTAAATGAGATTCAAGTAAAATCGTTCGAATGGATTTCTAGACGGTCGAAACAAATCAAGCTATATTGGTCTCAATGGCTTCTAAACCTGAATTCTTTTGATGATCATGGATGAATTCCATATACATCCTGATTTGCTTCGTTTCTACATATTTGCTCATGCATTTGCTTGTTTGTAATTTTGTTTTTTTTACGCTTCGGGTATGCTCTCGCATCTCTACATGTACATTTCCTATCTATTAATAATATTGCTTTGCCTTTCAAAAAAAATATAAAAACTAAACTAAATATAGATATGTGTGCGTATTATTGTTTGGAATTTTTGTTTTTAACATAAGTAAAAGATAGTGAAAGTTAATAGTTAACTTGTTGACATGCAATCAACAAAAATGTTTAATTTAAATTTGATTATATGCTCATTTCTTTTTCTTTTCCGTTCTTCTAAAACGTAAGAGTCGTAAAAGACTAGGAAAGTCAAACACGACTAATAAGAATCAAACTAATTAACTCATGAGATTCAAGTTTATATGAGTTGGGTCCAAATAGCCTCATTTTTATGGATTTTTTGCTCTATTCGTCTTACTTAAGAGTCTAACAACTATAATTATACCTTATTCATGCATTATTAGTTCATTCACAATCACTATTTATACACTTGAGCACTATAAGTTAACCGACAAATCAAATGACTACTCTAATATCTTTACTACTCCCTCCGTCCCTAAATTATTGTCCAGTATTCCATTTTGGGATGTTCCAAATTAATTGTCTACTTCCATAAATAGAAAGGAAAGGAGATATTTCATTGGTGGATCTGGAGAGAGAAGATATTTCATTGGTGGAGAAATAAAGTTAGTGGGATTTCCTAAAACTGTGTGTTTTTTGTCTGGGGACAATTAATCTGGGACGGAGGGAGTATTATTGACCCTGATTATTCATTCTTAAAGCAACTTTACCTTTTGTACCTTCAAATGAACGTTTTTCCATTATTGAGTCTATAGCTTTATCCATCAAAACTTAAAAGGATGGTGCATAAGTTGTTGTACATAAGGTCGTCAAAAGACACGCCAACCTTTTGATATGAATTAAAAGTAGCAAATAATATAATACTCATTTTTCTTTATGGTCATTTGGACCCCTTAAGATAACCATATGACAATGGTTTGCCACTAACCTAAGAAAAGACACATGGTTATGGGCCCTTTTGGCATCTTTTCTTTGTAAGGCTCTAGCAACCAAATGCCTCCCACTTATTATCATTATATTCAATATTTAATTCGAAGCAAATCATCTCATTATGTTTTAGATAAATAAATTGCGTGGTAGTTAAAACGGGTTTTCAGGATTTGATTAATATAAGGGGTCTTTGGTTGAGGGTAATAGAGAATCCAAAATGGTAATTGTAATGACTCATGATATTACTCTCACTTGGCGACACTTGTGTAATCTAAAATGGCATAATTCAGGAAAGGGTGTATCTAATCAGGGCTGGATACTAGGGTGTACAAGATTTATATTTGCATATGACCTGATATTCGAAGGGGTCTGAAAAATATAGCTTAACAATATCTATATTTGAACCATTTATCTATTAAAGTTTAAAAAATGAAAATTAAACACTTAAAACATAAAGTAGCTAACACATTCTCGACTTGTCTTTCGTATCTCCTCCTCAATTCCTACGTTAGTCTTCATTAATTCATCTCTAAACTTGTTAGGTGTTAATTATTTTTTTTTTTTTACGAGGAACCCCACTATGGGCCAGAGCACATTGGCCCCCCCACCGCAGGTAAACCCCGGGTAAACGGCAAGCCAGCCCTCCACCGCTACCAGGTAAGGCATTCTCCAGTTTGGTCATTAAATGCGGGCACCCCTTAGGATTGAACCCGAGACCTCCCCTTCACTGAAAGTGCTGGTGGCCACCCAGGCTAGGCCTGGATGGTTAATGTTAATTATTATTTACTTATTGACATGACCAATAAAATTTAACATAACAGCCCAGTATCTAATCATTAGAATTTACTCGGGCTGGATGACACTTGTAAAATAGTTTAAATGTCCCAATGACCCAAAAAAAACTACAAAATTAAAAGATTATCATAAATATGCAAAGAATACAAAACAAGCATTTGAAGTACTATAAGGATGTTAGGTGTTCGTTAAAAATTCAGCAACACCATTTTACATAAATAAAATCTAAAGAATTATGCATGCATGTGTGATGTGACACAATATGATCACGGAATACCACGATATGTGAGCATGAAAAAGATCAGTGTTGTAAAAAATCCGATTACTCACCGATTAATCCCCGATTAATCATTTTTAGGAGCAATCCGTTCCGATTTCTAAAAATTCATTTAATTAAACGGTAACGTCAATTGATGGTTCAAAATCGAATTTGGTAATCAAAGTCAGTCAAAGTAAAAAATGGTTAACATTTTAACATGAATTTAAACTAGAATTTTAGAGTTTTGAATCAAAATGAACAATTTTAGACAATTATGTTAAAAATAATCTTTATATTTATGATTTTTTTTCTATAGTTACACATGTAATTTTTAAAATTAAAAATTTAAATGTATACAATACAATCCGTTTAATGTCGGATTAATCTCCGAATTGTCGATTAATCCTTCCAAAGTCCCGACCGATTAATCCCCAAATAGCGAATTTTGCAACCTTGAAAAAAGATTATCCACTATTTGTCTTCCTATGAGATCAATTCAAACTCCGGTTGAAATGCAAACAAAGAACAATGAGATTCGTGCATGCATCAATATTCTTAAATTTGTTTATTGAATACATTTGGAATTTTTCATCTAATCACCATGTTAATTTGAAATTACTCACAAGTACGCCCTTCTAACAATCCTAAAAAATTTAGAAAACGAAGAATAGCTTTACCTAATTTGTGTTAATAATGTTTAGTTTATATAACAATTAATTTTATAATTTAATGTTACTTGATTTTTTGTTTTCTAGTTATGTCGTATTCAATATATTAGTGTAATGTTTAATTTTAATTTTTTATTTAATGTAATTTTAATTTATCAAAGTATTTTTTTTATTCAAATAAATGTTGTATTTGTTATAATTCAATAGGCTTATAACTACCTTTAGTGGTTTGATTCTTGATGTTATAATTCAGTAGGCTTATAACTACCTTTAGTGGTTTGATTCTTGATGTTATAATTCAGTAGGCTTATAACTACCTTTAGTGATTTGATTCTTGATTTAGAATACTAATAATGAAGTGTAAGAACAAAGATGATAATGGAGAGAAAGAAAGAAACACTTTGTAAGTGTGAGAAATGGTGCAAGTTTAATGCTTGCATTCATGAGTATTTATAGCCTAAAATCTCAATAAAAATACATACTTTGTGTACCAAAATTGACTATATGTATACACCAAAATTGACTATCCATATCTATATTATTATTATTATAACACTCCCCCTTGGATAGCAATTTTATTTTGTTGAAGATCAACTATAAATTACTGCCTCGTTAAAAACCTTGCTAAAGAAAATCCAGTGGGAAAAAAACTTTAGCTAAGGGAAAAAGAGTGCAGCATGGAGTTGACTCCCCCTCAAGTAGACATCGCTTCAGCTGTTACATCTTTTGAACATGTCTCATGCCAATGTTATGAACGTGTGTTCTGAAAATAGCAGTTGGAAGTGCTTTCGTGAAAAGATCAGCAGAGTTTTTGCTAGATTGCACATATCTCATTTCAATCTGGTTGTCCTTAATGACATCAAGAATAAAGGTAGTTGATCTAGCAAAGTATTAGAGTGTTAGTATTCTAAATCAAGAGATATATTTTGGTAGTTATATGAATTGAGAAGTATATAAATTTTAAGCAAGTCTTTGTAACCAGGCTGTTATAGAGAACTACCTTTTTGTTATTATAATTTTATATACTTATGTAAAATGTAAATTGCTAATTAAAAATATCACTACCTTTCCAGTTGTTGGACCAGAAGTACCATATCTTAGTGCTCCATAACGACCCTCATTTTTCCATTCTATATTTTTCCAATATTAAATGCCCAAACAATATAATCAAAACTTAATGATTAAACTTTAATCAACAATTGTTAAGTATTAAGAGTTAGAAAACATATTAATTAACTTTGTGCAATAATTGACAAGTTAATAAAAGATGAAAATAATAAACTGTTAGTCGACACTCACTGCTAATTAAAATTTATGCATTTATGTAATATTATAACTGATAACCTATAAGTAATAAATAAAAATTGACATTTATATAAATAATAAAACAATTGAGAACTAAATATATACAAGTCATGAATTAGTAAAAAGAAAATAATACTTATCATGTAGTAAATGTAAAAAATAATAATAGTAATAATAGTAATAATAATGAGACTAAAGAATCTTAAACAATTACATCCTTATGTTGACTAAAAATTAAAATAATACATATATAAACTAGTACCACCTATTGTTGACTAAAAATTATAAAATAAAATAAAATCATTAATTAGAACATCCTTATGTTGACTAACACTCTAATACTTGCACTATATAAACTCCTAGTTTCTCATTCACAAATCACACCAAAATCCTCTCTCAAAAACAATCTCTCCCTCTCCCTCTCTTGTGGTATTCGGATCTTCAAGCTTGTTCTTCGTGTTCTTCAAGAATCTTCAAGGAGTTCTTCAAGATTTTCAAGGCTTTGATCTTCCATCTTCATCGTGTTCATCTTTTCTTTGTTAATTATCTTGAATCTTCAAAGGTATAACATAAACCCTAAACTATTTACATAAACTTTAATCTTTGTTAATTCATATTCATATTATAAACTTGTTATCCATAAACACACCTAGATTTATATATACATATATACATGTAAAAAAAAATATATTTTTATATATACATATACATATTAAAACCTTAAACCCTAATACTACTTATACTAGTACTTAACATGTATATACTATTACTATTACTAGCACCTATAACCTACTACTTATATTGTAGCACACAAACATTTTGGGATATGTATTAGAGATGTATAGATCTTCGAACTTTCTTGACGAATGGTTTCTACGAGATTCTAGGCAGAGGGTTTGGACTTCCGATTTAAAGGGTCCTATGGCTCAAGCCCCTAGATCTAAATTAGCCATTCGAAGGGAAAGGGGTGATTGGAAGCTTATCTAATACGGCAAGTATCCTAAAATGGAAACACTCATAAAAGTAGAAACTCTCTAGTCATAGAAACTTAGTAAAATAAGAAACTTTCTAAAAATAGAAACTTTATAAAAATAGTAACTTACTAGGAATAGAAACTTAGTAAAACAAACTATACTTAAACACATACTTAAACTTAAACATGGGCAAAACACTTAACTACTCTTAAATGTCAATAGGTTGACTTTCCTGCTCACTCGTTCAACTCTCTATTCTGAGGAATAACTCTCTCTCTACTTACTAAGGTGAATTTCATAGCCCCACTTTTTACTATTTCATTACTGTTTTGAAACTATGGGGTGAGACACATGCTTGATTTTTAAATTTTTAACATGCAATATTTTAATAACTGTTTTACAATATTTATATACGTGAATTCATAGCCCCACTTTTTACTGTTTCATAACTGTTTTATAACTTTTGGGGTGAGAATACATGCACAACTTTTATAACTGTTTTACAAGTATTAACTATTAAATTGTGATATGTTGGGCTATGACCAGCAAGCCCTCAACCGATAAGTATAAACGATAACTTGTTACGGGGTAAACTTAAAAGTCTAGTCTAAATATCAGTACTTACACGTATCAACTATTAAACTGTGATATGTTAGGCTATGACCACCAAGCCCCCAACCGACAAGTATAAACGATAACTTGACACGGGGTAAACTTGAAAGTCTAGTCTAAATATCAGTACCAACTACTAAAACTATGCTATACCCGGCTATGTCCGACTAAGTCCCTACAGTGATATTTTTAATTGCTGCGGCATGCTTAATTATTGGGGGTAGGCCTATCGGGAGTAACGTCCCCGATACATTTGACTAAGTCTTTGTATTACTTGATAATGATATAAAACTGACAAGGACAAACACAACTTGTCATGGGGCAAACTTGAATGTTTAGTCTAAATATCACGCACTGGCATAACTTTTGGATCTGCGAGATCTACTTTTTGATCCTGCGGGAGATCAACCTTACAAATTAAATCTTGTGGTCTAAAACAAACGGTCAAACTTATTTGTTAAACCTATGAACTTCACTCAACCTTTTGGTTGACACTTTAGCATGTTTTGTCTCAGGTGCTGTTTGATTCAAGCTCTTATACTTACTGCTTATGTGATGCTACTTGGACATAGGATCAAGAGATATCGCATTTATTACTTCTGCATGTGAACATTTCCATTATTGTTATTCCTATCATTGTAACTACGTTTCATTTTCCGCTGCGTGCTCAATAAAGTTTGTTTTATCATTTAGTATTGTTCTCGTATATTATAATATGTTGGTTGATTTGATATTAAGTCACATTTCACCCAGGCCCTAACTGGGGGTGTGACAGATTGGTATCAGAGCAAACCAGGCTGTTATAGAGAACCAGGATTGCATTTTTATGTGTGCCTTACTTGTTAGCTAGGGTGCCTTAGCAATCTAGGAAACTATAACCTTTCCTGCCTTGGACTTAAAGCACTTAGGATTGTCGTATAATCTTAACAATTATACTTTAATAAACTTGACTCAAAGATTCTAATCAAGGTCTCTTTCCTAATGATAGGATGTCAAGCTCAAGCGTTAACAAGTCCAACAAAGCAACTCACAACCCTACCACCGAAGTAGGTGTTGGACACTCTTCAACTTCGAGACCAGTTCGAAGTCCTCTTTATAGTCCTACTTCACCACCACTGAATTATAGCCCGAATACTATTTTAGATTCACATGGGTCTCCTCAATACTACCCAACTCCGAGAACCCAAGATAAGGGAAAACGGCATGAAGAAGTTGGTCCATCAAGGAAGAGAGCCCGATCTCCTTTTTATGATGGTCCTAAGTATGAAATCATGAGATTACGAAACGATACCGAGAGAAACATTGGAGGTCTACTTCGCCACATGGAAAGAGTGGATCGTCGAATGAAGAAACTTATGAAAGAAAACGTCGAGCTAAGAAAGGAGTTGCTGATGCTAAAGTGCGAGGAAGAACGAAACACTCGCTGGGGAAAGCAATCACTTGCTTACCTCAAGGAGGATGTTGATGTCCGAATGAAAATGGAGAAAGGTCGAGTCGACGAACAACTTGCCATAAGAGAGTACAACACTAATGCCTTAAACAGTCGTGTTACCAACCTTTATGACAACTTCGAGTATCTCTATGAGAAACAAAAGTCGAAAAATGAGAAAGTTAAGGAGTTTATGAAGAAGGTTGGAGACGAAATATGAAGACTACTTCAATCTTAATATTTCCTAGTTATTTTTCCTATTTCCATCTATGTAAAGGCTGTGCCTTAAACAATTTCTATTTCCGAATCGTGTAATAAAGGCTTATTTAATGCCTCGTTCTAATAATATAAAGTGTTTTATTAATATCATGCGATATCAATACTTTAGTTTATTCATACTTGTGATTACTCAAACTTATAACTTGTTAAACTTATCAAACATATGTTCACTTTTATGTAGTGACATCATGGTTCGTTCAGCTGCACCTACCGTTAACAACGTTGTGTTAACTACTGAGCAATTCCAACAGTTACTCGCTGCTGCCCAAGGCAACGCCCAAGCTAATCATGCTAATACTCAACCAAAACCTTGTTCCTACAAGGACTTTACAAACTGTCACCCTCCCGCTTTTAAGGGAAACGAAGAAGCTGTCGAACTAGTTCGTTGGTTCGAAAAGATGGAATCTATTTTCCGTATTTGCAACTGTGGTGATGATGATCGAGTAAAGTATGCCACTAGCTCGTTGGGTGGTAATGCTTTAACTTGGTGGACTGCTTATGCCAAGTCCGTAGGAATTGATAATGCTAATGCAATTCCATGGGACGAACTCAAAAGTATGATGGTCAACAAATTCTGCCCAAGGAGTCAAGTTCAGAAGCTTGAAGCTGAGTTCTGGGAACTCAGGGTCAAGGGTACTGACATTGAGAATTATACCAATCGTTATCTGGAGCTTTCTACTCTATGTCCTGAAATGTTTCCTACTGAAGCTAGAAGAATTGAGCGGTATATTGAAGGTCTTCCCGAGGATGTTCAAGGGAATGTTATTGCTGCTGAGAAGGTTACTTTGGATGCTGTGATTCTCATGGCACAAAATCTCATGTTGGCCAAGAGAAGAAGGGCGTCGGCCAATAAGCAAGTTGAAACCAAGGGTAATGATGGTAAGAGGAAGTTTGAGCCGTCTCAAGGTTCAAATCAGAATGTTAGTAAAAAGCTTATGGATAGTACAAGTACGAATTATAAGGGCACTTATCCTTTTTGTGTTCGTTGTGAAAGGCATCACCCGGGGCAGTGCACTGCCACTTGTTCGTTGTGTAAGAAAGTGGGACACGTAGCTAAGACGTGTAGGACTCCTCCAAAGAATAAATCTATTGTTCCTGCCAAAGCTCCTCCTACTTGTTATACTTGTGGGGAAAAGGGACACATTAGTCCAAATTGCCCTAAGAAGAGAGATAATCCTGCTACTGGAGCCAATACTACTGCTGCAAAGGGTCGTGCATTTGTTATTACTGCTGCTGAAGCCCGAGATGAAGATGAGGTCATCACGGGTACGTATCTCGTCAATAATTGCTACGCAACTATTTTATTCGATACTGGTGCCGACCGAAGTTACGTATCTAATGAATTTTGTACCCTATTTACTGAAAAGCCTCAACCCTTAGAAACTAAACGATTAGTAGAAGTAGCCAATGGAAAGATCATGAAAGTTGATAAAATTTATAAAAACTGCAACCTAATCTTAGCCAGCAAAGAATTTAAGATAGACCTTTTGCCGGTCGAGCTAGGAAGTTTCGATGTCATAGTTGGAATGGATTGGTTACGTCCATTAAGAGCTGCGATCATGTGTTACGATAAAACCGTTCATGTTCCATTAGGAAATGGAGAGACTCTTATTATCCAAGGTGAAAAGAGTGGTTCCAATCTCAATATTATCTCCTGTATTAAAACCCGCAAATACCTTATGAAAGGTTATCCAGTTATTCTAGCCCACGTTAATCTGATTGAATCGAAAGAGAAGCGAATTGAAGATGTACCAGTAGTTAAAGACTTTCCCGATGTGTTTCCCGAAGATCTTCCGGGTATTCCACCTCCTCGACAAGTTGAATTCCAAATTGATTTAACTCCTGGTGCTGCTCCTGTTGCTAAAGCACCATACCGTTTAGCACCTTCCGAAATGAAGGAATTATCCAACCAACTCCAAGAACTATTGGATAAAGGTTTCATTCGTCCAAGCTCGTCCCCTTGGGGAGCTCCTATTCTGTTTGTTAAAAAGAAGGATGGTACATTAAGGATGTGCATTGATTACCGTGAACTTAACAAGCTTACTATCAAGAACCGTTATCCGTTGCCACGTATTGATGATCTATTTGACCAACTTCAAGGGTCAAGTGTTTATTCAAAGATTGATTTAAGATCCGGTTATCACCAACTCAAGGTCAAGGAATCCGATATTCCTAAGACTGCTTTTCGCACTCGTTATGGGCACTATGAATTCTGTGTCATGCCTTTTGGTTTAACTAATGCTCCTGCCGTGTTCATGGACCTCATGAATCGTGTTTGTAAACCGTATCTTGACAAATTTGTCATCGTATTCATTGACGACATCTTGATCTATTCGAAGAATGAGAAAGAGCATGAGCAACATTTGCGCATGATTCTTGAACTCTTACGAAAGGAACAACTTTATGCTAAATTTTCTAAGTGCGAGTTTTGGCTCAAAACCGTACAATTTCTCGGACATGTTGTTGATAGAAACGGAATACATGTCGATCCAGCTAAGATTACTGCTATTCAGAACTGGGAGATACCAAAGACTGCAAAGCATATTCGTCAATTTTTGGGACTTGCCGGTTACTATCGAAGGTTTATAAAAGATTTTTCTCTCATTGCCAAACCTCTTACAAAGCTGACTCAAAAAGGGAAGAAATTTGAGTGGTCCGAAGAACAGGAATCTGCTTTCAAGATTCTGAAGGAGAAGTTGACCACAGCCCCGATTCTTTCTTTACCTGAAGGTACCGACGACTTTGTTGTTTACTGCGATGCCTCAAAGCATGGCTTTGGTTGTGTTTTAATGCAACGAGAGAAGGTTATCGCCTATGCATCTAGACAGTTGAAGAAACATGAAGTAAACTATACCACACATGACCTAGAGTTAGGTGCCGTGGTATTTGCATTAAAGATATGGAGACATTATCTCTATGGTAATCACTTTACGGTGTACACTGACCATAAAAGTCTTCGACACATCTTTGATCAAAAACAGCTGAATATGAGGCAAAGTCGATGGCTCGAGACATTGAACGATTATTATTGTGAGCTGAAATATCATCCTGGCAAGGCGAATGTAGTTGCCGATGCCCTTAGTCGAAAAGACGATATTAAACGTGTTCGTGCTTTAAACCTAAAAATCAAATCGAATCTTATTTCACGAATCTGTGAAGCTCAATTGGAAGCTATTAGACCGACACTTATCGAAGGTGAAGGACCTATTGGTTTTGAGAACCAACTTCAAGTGAAAGCTAATGGTACACGGTACTTTGGCAATAGAATCTGGGTTCCTCGTTTTGGTAATCTTCGCGAACTAGTCTTGGATGAAGCACATAAGACTAGATATTCTATCCATCCCGGTTCCAGTAAGATGTATCACGATGTGAAGGAATTCTACTGGTGGCCTAACATGAAAGCCGATATTGCTACTTATGTTAGTAAGTGTCTCACTTGTTTGAAAGTCAAGGCCGAACATCAAAAGCCTTCTGGTCTGTTGACACAACCCGACATTCCGCAGTGGAAGTGGGAAGGTATCACTATGGACTTCGTTACTAAGTTACCTAAGACTTCGAACGGTAACGATACTATTTGGGTCATAGTTGATCGTCTTACTAAATCTGCACATTTCATACCAATCAAGGAAACCGACAAGATGGAGAGATTAGCACAGCTTTATATTAAAGAAATCGTCTCACGTCATGGTGTTCCTATCTCGATCATTTCTGATCGCGATAGTCGATTTGTTTCTAGATTTTGGAAAACTTTACAATCTGCTCTTGGAACTCAACTCGACATGAGTACAGCTTATCATCCGCAAACCGATGGTCAAAGTGAACGAACCATTCAAACTATGGAGGATATGCTACGTGCTTGTGCAATCGATTTCGGCAAAGGATGGGATAGACATCTACCTTTGGTTGAATTTTCTTATAATAACAGTTATCACTCCAGCATTAAGGCTGCACCTTTTGAAGCTTTATATGGACGGAAGTGTCGATCTCCTTTGTGTTGGGATGAACTTGAGGACAGACATTTAACTGGTCCTGAAATTATTCACGAAACTACCGAAAAGATCGTTCAAATCAAGCAACGTTTAGAAACTGCCCGTAGCCGACAGAAAAGCTATGCCAATAAGAAACGAAAAGACATCGAATACCAAGTTGGAGATAAAGTCATGTTGAAAGTATCCCCTTGGAAAGGTGTTGTCCGCTTCGGTAAGCGAAGTAAACTCAGTCCACGATATGTTGGACCATTCACAATCACTGAAAGAGTCGGTCCCGTGGCATACCGATTAGAACTGCCAACCGAACTTAGTCAAGTACATGATGTGTTTCATGTCTCAAATCTTAAACGGTGTCTTGCCGATGACACACTCGTTATTCCTCTGGATGATGTCCGCATTGATGAGCAAATGCACTTCGTTGAAGAACCTATAGAAATCATGGAAGGAGAGATCAAACAAACGCGTAAAAGCAATATACCTATCGTTAAAGTCCGGTGGAATTCGCGTAGAGGCCCCGAATATACCTGGGAACGCAAAGACCATATGAAACGGAAATATCCCCATCTCTTCTCAACTGCTGATGCAAACGAGAAAACTACCTAAAAACTTCGGGACGAAGTTTTCAATAACGGGGAGGTACTATAACGACCCTCATTTTTCCATTCTATATTTTTCCAATATTAAATGCCCAAACAATATAATCAAAACTTAATGATTAAACTTTAATCAACAATTGTTAAGTATTAAGAGTTAGAAAACATATTAATTAACTTTGTGCAATAATTGACAAGTTAATAAAAGATGAAAATAATAAACTGTTAGTCGACACTCACTGCTAATTAAAATTTATGCATTTATGTAATATTATAACTGATAACCTATAAGTAATAAATAAAAATTGACATTTATATAAATAATAAAACAATTGAGAACTAAATATATACAAGTCATGAATTAGTAAAAAGAAAATAATACTTATCATGTAGTAAATGTAAAAAATAATAATAGTAATAATAGTAATAATAATGAGACTAAAGAATCTTAAACAATTACATCCTTATGTTGACTAAAAATTAAAATAATACATATATAAACTAGTACCACCTATTGTTGACTAAAAATTATAAAATAAAATAAAATCATTAATTAGAACATCCTTATGTTGACTAACACTCTAATACTTGCACTATATAAACTCCTAGTTTCTCATTCACAAATCACACCAAAATCCTCTCTCAAAAACAATCTCTCCCTCTCCCTCTCTTGTGGTATTCGGATCTTCAAGCTTGTTCTTCGTGTTCTTCAAGAATCTTCAAGGAGTTCTTCAAGATTTTCAAGGCTTTGATCTTCCATCTTCATCGTGTTCATCTTTTCTTTGTTAATTATCTTGAATCTTCAAAGGTATAACATAAACCCTAAACTATTTACATAAACTTTAATCTTTGTTAATTCATATTCATATTATAAACTTGTTATCCATAAACACACCTAGATTTATATATACATATATACATGTAAAAAAAAATATATTTTTATATATACATATACATATTAAAACCTTAAACCCTAATACTACTTATACTAGTACTTAACATGTATATACTATTACTATTACTAGCACCTATAACCTACTACTTATATTGTAGCACACAAACATTTTGGGATATGTATTAGAGATGTATAGATCTTCGAACTTTCTTGACGAATGGTTTCTACGAGATTCTAGGCAGAGGGTTTGGACTTCCGATTTAAAGGGTCCTATGGCTCAAGCCCCTAGATCTAAATTAGCCATTCGAAGGGAAAGGGGTGATTGGAAGCTTATCTAATACGGCAAGTATCCTAAAATGGAAACACTCATAAAAGTAGAAACTCTCTAGTCATAGAAACTTAGTAAAATAAGAAACTTTCTAAAAATAGAAACTTTATAAAAATAGTAACTTACTAGGAATAGAAACTTAGTAAAACAAACTATACTTAAACACATACTTAAACTTAAACATGGGCAAAACACTTAACTACTCTTAAATGTCAATAGGTTGACTTTCCTGCTCACTCGTTCAACTCTCTATTCTGAGGAATAACTCTCTCTCTACTTACTAAGGTGAATTTCATAGCCCCACTTTTTACTATTTCATTACTGTTTTGAAACTATGGGGTGAGACACATGCTTGATTTTTAAATTTTTAACATGCAATATTTTAATAACTGTTTTACAATATTTATATACGTGAATTCATAGCCCCACTTTTTACTGTTTCATAACTGTTTTATAACTTTTGGGGTGAGAATACATGCACAACTTTTATAACTGTTTTACAAGTATTAACTATTAAATTGTGATATGTTGGGCTATGACCAGCAAGCCCTCAACCGATAAGTATAAACGATAACTTGTTACGGGGTAAACTTGAAAGTCTAGTCTAAATATCAGTACTTACACGTATCAACTATTAAACTGTGATATGTTAGGCTATGACCACCAAGCCCCCAACCGACAAGTATAAACGATAACTTGACACGGGGTAAACTTGAAAGTCTAGTCTAAATATCAGTACCAACTACTAAAACTATGCTATACCCGGCTATGTCCGACTAAGTCCCTACAGTGATATTTTTAATTGCTGCGGCATGCTTAATTATTGGGGGTAGGCCTATCGGGAGTAACGTCCCCGATACATTTGACTAAGTCTTTGTATTACTTGATAATGATATAAAACCGACAAGGACAAACACAACTTGTCATGGGGCAAACTTGAATGTTTAGTCTAAATATCACGCACTGGCATAACTTTTGGATCTGCGAGATCTACTTTTTGATCCTGCGGGAGATCAACCTTACAAATTAAATCTTGTGGTCTAAAACAAACGGTCAAACTTATTTGTTAAACCTATGAACTTCACTCAACCTTTTGGTTGACACTTTAGCATGTTTTGTCTCAGGTGCTGTTTGATTCAAGCTCTTATACTTACTGCTTATGTGATGCTACTTGGACATAGGATCAAGAGATATCGCATTTATTACTTCTGCATGTGAACATTTCCATTATTGTTATTCCTATCATTGTAACTACGTTTCATTTTCCGCTGCGTGCTCAATAAAGTTTGTTTTATCATTTAGTATTGTTCTCGTATATTATAATATGTTGGTTGATTTGATATTAAGTCACATTTCACCCAGGCCCTAACTGGGGGTGTGACAGATAATCTGTCACACCCCCAGTTAGGGCCTGGGTGAAATGTGACTTAATATCAAATCAACCAACATATTATAATATACGAGAACAATACTAAATGATAAAACAAACTTTATTGAGCACGCAGCGGAAAATGAAACGTAGTTACAATGATAGGAATAACAATAATGGAAATGTTCACATGCAGAAGTAATAAATGCGATATCTCTTGATCCTATGTCCAAGTAGCATCACATAAGCAGTAAGTATAAGAGCTTGAATCAAACAGCACCTGAGACAAAACATGCTAAAGTGTCAACCAAAAGGTTGAGTGAAGTTCATAGGTTTAACAAATAAGTTTGACCGTTTGTTTTAGACCACAAGATTTAATTTGTAAGGTTGATCTCCCGCAGGATCAAAAAGTAGATCTCGCAGATCCAAAAGTTATGCCAGTGCGTGATATTTAGACTAAACATTCAAGTTTGCCCCATGACAAGTTGTGTTTGTCCTTGTCGGTTTTATATCATTATCAAGTAATACAAAGACTTAGTCAAATGTATCGGGGACGTTACTCCCGATAGGCCTACCCCCAATAATTAAGCATGCCGCAGCAATTAAAAATATCACTGTAGGGACTTAGTCGGACATAGCCGGGTATAGCATAGTTTTAGTAGTTGGTACTGATATTTAGACTAGACTTTCAAGTTTACCCCGTGTCAAGTTATCGTTTATACTTGTCGGTTGGGGGCTTGGTGGTCATAGCCTAACATATCACAGTTTAATAGTTGATACGTGTAAGTACTGATATTTAGACTAGACTTTCAAGTTTACCCCGTAACAAGTTATCGTTTATACTTATCGGTTGAGGGCTTGCTGGTCATAGCCCAACATATCACAATTTAATAGTTAATACTTGTAAAACAGTTATAAAAGTTGTGCATGTATTCTCACCCCAAAAGTTATAAAACAGTTATGAAACAGTAAAAAGTGGGGCTATGAATTCACGTATATAAATATTGTAAAACAGTTATTAAAATATTGCATGTTAAAAATTTAAAAATCAAGCATGTGTCTCACCCCATAGTTTCAAAACAGTAATGAAATAGTAAAAAGTGGGGCTATGAAATTCACGTATATAAATATTGTAAAACAGTTATTAAAATATTGCATGTTAAAAATTTAAAAATCAAGCATGTGTCTCACCCCATAGTTTCAAAACAGTAATGAAATAGTAAAAAGTGGGGCTATGAAATTCACCTTAGTAAGTAGAGAGAGAGTTATTCCTCAGAATAGAGAGTTGAACGAGTGAGCAGGAAAGTCAACCTATTGACATTTAAGAGTAGTTAAGTGTTTTGCCCATGTTTAAGTTTAAGTATGTGTTTAAGTATAGTTTGTTTTACTAAGTTTCTATTCCTAGTAAGTTACTATTTTTATAAAGTTTCTATTTTTAGAAAGTTTCTTATTTTACTAAGTTTCTATGACTAGAGAGTTTCTACTTTTATGAGTGTTTCCATTTTAGGATACTTGCCGTATTAGATAAGCTTCCAATCACCCCTTTCCCTTCGAATGGCTAATTTAGATCTAGGGGCTTGAGCCATAGGACCCTTTAAATCGGAAGTCCAAACCCTCTGCCTAGAATCTCGTAGAAACCATTCGTCAAGAAAGTTCGAAGATCTATACATCTCTAATACATATCCCAAAATGTTTGTGTGCTACAATATAAGTAGTAGGTTATAGGTGCTAGTAATAGTAATAGTATATACATGTTAAGTACTAGTATAAGTAGTATTAGGGTTTAAGGTTTTAATATGTATATGTATATATAAAAATATATTTTTTTTTACATGTATATATGTATATATAAATCTAGGTGTGTTTATGGATAACAAGTTTATAATATGAATATGAATTAACAAAGATTAAAGTTTATGTAAATAGTTTAGGGTTTATGTTATACCTTTGAAGATTCAAGATAATTAACAAAGAAAAGATGAACACGATGAAGATGGAAGATCAAAGCCTTGAAAATCTTGAAGAACTCCTTGAAGATTCTTGAAGAACACGAAGAACAAGCTTGAAGATCCGAATACCACAAGAGAGGGAGAGGGAGAGATTGTTTTTGAGAGAGGATTTTGGTGTGATTTGTGAATGAGAAACTAGGAGTTTATATAGTGCAAGTATTAGAGTGTTAGTCAACATAAGGATGTTCTAATTAATGATTTTATTTTATTTTATAATTTTTAGTCAACAATAGGTGGTACTAGTTTATATATGTATTATTTTAATTTTTAGTCAACATAAGGATGTAATTGTTTAAGATTCTTTAGTCTCATTATTATTACTATTATTACTATTATTATTTTTTACATTTACTACATGATAAGTATTATTTTCTTTTTACTAATTCATGACTTGTATATATTTAGTTCTCAATTGTTTTATTATTTATATAAATGTCAATTTTTATTTATTACTTATAGGTTATCAGTTATAATATTACATAAATGCATAAATTTTAATTAGCAGTGAGTGTCGACTAACAGTTTATTATTTTCATCTTTTATTAACTTGTCAATTATTGCACAAAGTTAATTAATATGTTTTCTAACTCTTAATACTTAACAATTGTTGATTAAAGTTTAATCATTAAGTTTTGATTATATTGTTTGGGCATTTAATATTGGAAAAATATAGAATGGAAAAATGAGGGTCGTTATAGTACCTCCCCGTTATTGAAAACTTCGTCCCGAAGTTTTTAGGTAGTTTTCTCGTTTGCATCAGCAGTTGAGAAGAGATGGGGATATTTCCGTTTCATATGGTCTTTGCGTTCCCAGGTATATTCGGGGCCTCTACGCGAATTCCACCGGACTTTAACGATAGGTATATTGCTTTTACGCGTTTGTTTGATCTCTCCTTCCATGATTTCTATAGGTTCTTCAACGAAGTGCATTTGCTCATCAATGCGGACATCATCCAGAGGAATAACGAGTGTGTCATCGGCAAGACACCGTTTAAGATTTGAGACATGAAACACATCATGTACTTGACTAAGTTCGGTTGGCAGTTCTAATCGGTATGCCACGGGACCGACTCTTTCAGTGATTGTGAATGGTCCAACATATCGTGGACTGAGTTTACTTCGCTTACCGAAGCGGACAACACCTTTCCAAGGGGATACTTTCAACATGACTTTATCTCCAACTTGGTATTCGATGTCTTTTCGTTTCTTATTGGCATAGCTTTTCTGTCGGCTACGGGCAGTTTCTAAACGTTGCTTGATTTGAACGATCTTTTCGGTAGTTTCGTGAATAATTTCAGGACCAGTTAAATGTCTGTCCTCAAGTTCATCCCAACACAAAGGAGATCGACACTTCCGTCCATATAAAGCTTCAAAAGGTGCAGCCTTAATGCTGGAGTGATAACTGTTATTATAAGAAAATTCAACCAAAGGTAGATGTCTATCCCATCCTTTGCCGAAATCGATTGCACAAGCACGTAGCATATCCTCCATAGTTTGAATGGTTCGTTCACTTTGACCATCGGTTTGCGGATGATAAGCTGTACTCATGTCGAGTTGAGTTCCAAGAGCAGATTGTAAAGTTTTCCAAAATCTAGAAACAAATCGACTATCGCGATCAGAAATGATCGAGATAGGAACACCATGACGTGAGACGATTTCTTTAATATAAAGCTGTGCTAATCTCTCCATCTTGTCGGTTTCCTTGATTGGTATGAAATGTGCAGATTTAGTAAGACGATCAACTACGACCCAAATAGTATCGTTACCGTTCGAAGTCTTAGGTAACTTAGTAACGAAGTCCATAGTGATACCTTCCCACTTCCACTGCGGAATGTCGGGTTGTGTCAACAGACCAGAAGGCTTTTGATGTTCGGCCTTGACTTTCAAACAAGTGAGACACTTACTAACATAAGTAGCAATATCGGCTTTCATGTTAGGCCACCAGTAGAATTCCTTCACATCGTGATACATCTTACTGGAACCGGGATGGATAGAATATCTAGTCTTATGTGCTTCATCCAAGACTAGTTCGCGAAGATTACCAAAACGAGGAACCCAGATTCTATTGCCAAAGTACCGTGTACCATTAGCTTTCACTTGAAGTTGGTTCTCAAAACCAATAGGTCCTTCACCTTCGATAAGTGTCGGTCTAATAGCTTCCAATTGAGCTTCACAGATTCGTGAAATAAGATTCGATTTGATTTTTAGGTTTAAAGCACGAACACGTTTAATATCGTCTTTTCGACTAAGGGCATCGGCAACTACATTCGCCTTGCCAGGATGATATTTCAGCTCACAATAATAATCGTTCAATGTCTCGAGCCATCGACTTTGCCTCATATTCAGCTGTTTTTGATCAAAGATGTGTCGAAGACTTTTATGGTCAGTGTACACCGTAAAGTGATTACCATAGAGATAATGTCTCCATATCTTTAATGCAAATACCACGGCACCTAACTCTAGGTCATGTGTGGTATAGTTTACTTCATGTTTCTTCAACTGTCTAGATGCATAGGCAATAACCTTCTCTCGTTGCATTAAAACACAACCAAAGCCATGCTTTGAGGCATCGCAGTAAACAACAAAGTCGTCGGTACCTTCAGGTAAAGAAAGAATCGGGGCTGTGGTCAACTTCTCCTTCAGAATCTTGAAAGCAGATTCCTGTTCTTCGGACCACTCAAATTTCTTCCCTTTTTGAGTCAGCTTTGTAAGAGGTTTGGCAATGAGAGAAAAATCTTTTATAAACCTTCGATAGTAACCGGCAAGTCCCAAAAATTGACGAATATGCTTTGCAGTCTTTGGTATCTCCCAGTTCTGAATAGCAGTAATCTTAGCTGGATCGACATGTATTCCGTTTCTATCAACAACATGTCCGAGAAATTGTACGGTTTTGAGCCAAAACTCGCACTTAGAAAATTTAGCATAAAGTTGTTCCTTTCGTAAGAGTTCAAGAATCATGCGCAAATGTTGCTCATGCTCTTTCTCATTCTTCGAATAGATCAAGATGTCGTCAATGAATACGATGACAAATTTGTCAAGATACGGTTTACAAACACGATTCATGAGGTCCATGAACACGGCAGGAGCATTAGTTAAACCAAAAGGCATGACACAGAATTCATAGTGCCCATAACGAGTGCGAAAAGCAGTCTTAGGAATATCGGATTCCTTGACCTTGAGTTGGTGATAACCGGATCTTAAATCAATCTTTGAATAAACACTTGACCCTTGAAGTTGGTCAAATAGATCATCAATACGTGGCAACGGATAACGGTTCTTGATAGTAAGCTTGTTAAGTTCACGGTAATCAATGCACATCCTTAATGTACCATCCTTCTTTTTAACAAACAGAATAGGAGCTCCCCAAGGGGACGAGCTTGGACGAATGAAACCTTTATCCAATAGTTCTTGGAGTTGGTTGGATAATTCCTTCATTTCGGAAGGTGCTAAACGGTATGGTGCTTTAGCAACAGGAGCAGCACCAGGAGTTAAATCAATTTGGAATTCAACTTGTCGAGGAGGTGGAATACCCGGAAGATCTTCGGGAAACACATCGGGAAAGTCTTTAACTACTGGTACATCTTCAATTCGCTTCTCTTTCGATTCAATCAGATTAACGTGGGCTAGAATAGCTGGATAACCTTTCATAAGGTATTTGCGGGTTTTAATACAGGAGATAATATTGAGATTGGAACCACTCTTTTCACCTTGGATAATAAGAGTCTCTCCATTTCCTAATGGAACATGAACGGTTTTATCGTAACACATGATCGCAGCTCTTAATGGACGTAACCAATCCATTCCAACTATGACATCGAAACTTCCTAGCTCGACCGGCAAAAGGTCTATCTTAAATTCTTTGCTGGCTAAGATTAGGTTGCAGTTTTTATAAATTTTATCAACTTTCATGATCTTTCCATTGGCTACTTCTACTAATCGTTTAGTTTCTAAGGGTTGAGGCTTTTCAGTAAATAGGGTACAAAATTCATTAGATACGTAACTTCGGTCGGCACCAGTATCGAATAAAATAGTTGCGTAGCAATTATTGACGAGATACGTACCCGTGATGACCTCATCTTCATCTCGGGCTTCAGCAGCAGTAATAACAAATGCACGACCCTTTGCAGCAGTAGTATTGGCTCCAGTAGCAGGATTATCTCTCTTCTTAGGGCAATTTGGACTAATGTGTCCCTTTTCCCCACAAGTATAACAAGTAGGAGGAGCTTTGGCAGGAACAATAGATTTATTCTTTGGAGGAGTCCTACACGTCTTAGCTACGTGTCCCACTTTCTTACACAACGAACAAGTGGCAGTGCACTGCCCCGGGTGATGCCTTTCACAACGAACACAAAAAGGATAAGTGCCCTTATAATTCGTACTTGTACTATCCATAAGCTTTTTACTAACATTCTGATTTGAACCTTGAGACGGCTCAAACTTCCTCTTACCATCATTACCCTTGGTTTCAACTTGCTTATTGGCCGACGCCCTTCTTCTCTTGGCCAACATGAGATTTTGTGCCATGAGAATCACAGCATCCAAAGTAACCTTCTCAGCAGCAATAACATTCCCTTGAACATCCTCGGGAAGACCTTCAATATACCGCTCAATTCTTCTAGCTTCAGTAGGAAACATTTCAGGACATAGAGTAGAAAGCTCCAGATAACGATTGGTATAATTCTCAATGTCAGTACCCTTGACCCTGAGTTCCCAGAACTCAGCTTCAAGCTTCTGAACTTGACTCCTTGGGCAGAATTTGTTGACCATCATACTTTTGAGTTCGTCCCATGGAATTGCATTAGCATTATCAATTCCTACGGACTTGGCATAAGCAGTCCACCAAGTTAAAGCATTACCACCCAACGAGCTAGTGGCATACTTTACTCGATCATCATCACCACAGTTGCAAATACGGAAAATAGATTCCATCTTTTCGAACCAACGAACTAGTTCGACAGCTTCTTCGTTTCCCTTAAAAGCGGGAGGGTGACAGTTTGTAAAGTCCTTGTAGGAACAAGGTTTTGGTTGAGTATTAGCATGATTAGCTTGGGCGTTGCCTTGGGCAGCAGCGAGTAACTGTTGGAATTGCTCAGTAGTTAACACAACGTTGTTAACGGTAGGTGCAGCTGAACGAACCATGATGTCACTACATAAAAGTGAACATATGTTTGATAAGTTTAACAAGTTATAAGTTTGAGTAATCACAAGTATGAATAAACTAAAGTATTGATATCGCATGATATTAATAAAACACTTTATATTATTAGAACGAGGCATTAAATAAGCCTTTATTACACGATTCGGAAATAGAAATTGTTTAAGGCACAGCCTTTACATAGATGGAAAATAGGAAAAATAACTAGGAAATATTAAGATTGAAGTAGTCTTCATATTTCGTCTCCAACCTTCTTCATAAACTCCTCAACTTTCTCATTTTTCGACTTTTGTTTCTCATAGAGATACTCGAAGTTGTCATAAAGGTTGGTAACACGACTGTTTAAGGCATTAGTGTTGTACTCTCTTATGGCAAGTTGTTCGTCGACTCGACCTTTCTCCATTTTCATTCGGACATCAACATCCTCCTTGAGGTAAGCAAGTGATTGCTTTCCCCAGCGAGTGTTTCGTTCTTCCTCGCACTTTAGCATCAGCAACTCCTTTCTTAGCTCGACGTTTTCTTTCATAAGTTTCTTCATTCGACGATCCACTCTTTCCATGTGGCGAAGTAGACCTCCAATGTTTCTCTCGGTATCGTTTCGTAATCTCATGATTTCATACTTAGGACCATCATAAAAAGGAGATCGGGCTCTCTTCCTTGATGGACCAACTTCTTCATGCCGTTTTCCCTTATCTTGGGTTCTCGGAGTTGGGTAGTATTGAGGAGACCCATGTGAATCTAAAATAGTATTCGGGCTATAATTCAGTGGTGGTGAAGTAGGACTATAAAGAGGACTTCGAACTGGTCTCGAAGTTGAAGAGTGTCCAACACCTACTTCGGTGGTAGGGTTGTGAGTTGCTTTGTTGGACTTGTTAATGCTTGAGCTTGACATCCTATCATTAGGAAAGAGACCTTGATTAGAATCTTTGAGTCAAGTTTATTAAAGTATAATTGTTAAGATTATACGACAATCCTAAGTGCTTTAAGTCCAAGGCAGGAAAGGTTATAGTTTCCTAGATTGCTAAGGCACCCTAGCTAACAAGTAAGGCACACATAAAAATGCAATCCTGGTTCTCTATAACAGCCTGGTTTGCTCTGATACCAATCTGTCACACCCCCAGTTAGGGCCTGGGTGAAATGTGACTTAATATCAAATCAACCAACATATTATAATATACGAGAACAATACTAAATGATAAAACAAACTTTATTGAGCACGCAGCGGAAAATGAAACGTAGTTACAATGATAGGAATAACAATAATGGAAATGTTCACATGCAGAAGTAATAAATGCGATATCTCTTGATCCTATGTCCAAGTAGCATCACATAAGCAGTAAGTATAAGAGCTTGAATCAAACAGCACCTGAGACAAAACATGCTAAAGTGTCAACCAAAAGGTTGAGTGAAGTTCATAGGTTTAACAAATAAGTTTGACCGTTTGTTTTAGACCACAAGATTTAATTTGTAAGGTTGATCTCCCGCAGGATCAAAAAGTAGATCTCGCAGATCCAAAAGTTATGCCAGTGCGTGATATTTAGACTAAACATTCAAGTTTGCCCCATGACAAGTTGTGTTTGTCCTTGTCGGTTTTATATCATTATCAAGTAATACAAAGACTTAGTCAAATGTATCGGGGACGTTACTCCCGATAGGCCTACCCCCAATAATTAAGCATGCCGCAGCAATTAAAAATATCACTGTAGGGACTTAGTCGGACATAGCCGGGTATAGCATAGTTTTAGTAGTTGGTACTGATATTTAGACTAGACTTTCAAGTTTACCCCGTGTCAAGTTATCGTTTATACTTGTCGGTTGGGGGCTTGGTGGTCATAGCCTAACATATCACAGTTTAATAGTTGATACGTGTAAGTACTGATATTTAGACTAGACTTTCAAGTTTACCCCGTAACAAGTTATCGTTTATACTTATCGGTTGAGGGCTTGCTGGTCATAGCCCAACATATCACAATTTAATAGTTAATACTTGTAAAACAGTTATAAAAGTTGTGCATGTATTCTCACCCCAAAAGTTATAAAACAGTTATGAAACAGTAAAAAGTGGGGCTATGAATTCATGTATATAAATATTGTAAAACAGTTATTAAAATATTGCATGTTAAAAATTTAAAAATCAAGCATGTGTCTCACCCCATAGTTTCAAAACAGTAATGAAATAGTAAAAAGTGGGGCTATGAAATTCACGTATATAAATATTGTAAAACAGTTATTAAAATATTGCATGTTAAAAATTTAAAAATCAAGCATGTGTCTCACCCCATAGTTTCAAAACAGTAATGAAATAGTAAAAAGTGGGGCTATGAAATTCACCTTAGTAAGTAGAGAGAGAGTTATTCCTCAGAATAGAGAGTTGAACGAGTGAGCAGGAAAGTCAACCTATTGACATTTAAGAGTAGTTAAGTGTTTTGCCCATGTTTAAGTTTAAGTATGTGTTTAAGTATAGTTTGTTTTACTAAGTTTCTATTCCTAGTAAGTTACTATTTTTATAAAGTTTCTATTTTTAGAAAGTTTCTTATTTTACTAAGTTTCTATGACTAGAGAGTTTCTACTTTTATGAGTGTTTCCATTTTAGGATACTTGCCGTATTAGATAAGCTTCCAATCACCCCTTTCCCTTCGAATGGCTAATTTAGATCTAGGGGCTTGAGCCATAGGACCCTTTAAATCGGAAGTCCAAACCCTCTGCCTAGAATCTCGTAGAAACCATTCGTCAAGAAAGTTCGAAGATCTATACATCTCTAATACATATCCCAAAATGTTTGTGTGCTACAATATAAGTAGTAGGTTATAGGTGCTAGTAATAGTAATAGTATATACATGTTAAGTACTAGTATAAGTAGTATTAGGGTTTAAGGTTTTAATATGTATATGTATATATAAAAATATATTTTTTTTTACATGTATATATGTATATATAAATCTAGGTGTGTTTATGGATAACAAGTTTATAATATGAATATGAATTAACAAAGATTAAAGTTTATGTAAATAGTTTAGGGTTTATGTTATACCTTTGAAGATTCAAGATAATTAACAAAGAAAAGATGAACACGATGAAGATGGAAGATCAAAGCCTTGAAAATCTTGAAGAACTCCTTGAAGATTCTTGAAGAACACGAAGAACAAGCTTGAAGATCCGAATACCACAAGAGAGGGAGAGGGAGAGATTGTTTTTGAGAGAGGATTTTGGTGTGATTTGTGAATGAGAAACTAGGAGTTTATATAGTGCAAGTATTAGAGTGTTAGTCAACATAAGGATGTTCTAATTAATGATTTTATTTTATTTTATAATTTTTAGTCAACAATAGGTGGTACTAGTTTATATATGTATTATTTTAATTTTTAGTCAACATAAGGATGTAATTGTTTAAGATTCTTTAGTCTCATTATTATTACTATTATTACTATTATTATTTTTTACATTTACTACATGATAAGTATTATTTTCTTTTTACTAATTCATGACTTGTATATATTTAGTTCTCAATTGTTTTATTATTTATATAAATGTCAATTTTTATTTATTACTTATAGGTTATCAGTTATAATATTACATAAATGCATAAATTTTAATTAGCAGTGAGTGTCGACTAACAGTTTATTATTTTCATCTTTTATTAACTTGTCAATTATTGCACAAAGTTAATTAATATGTTTTCTAACTCTTAATACTTAACAATTGTTGATTAAAGTTTAATCATTAAGTTTTGATTATATTGTTTGGGCATTTAATATTGGAAAAATATAGAATGGAAAAATGAGGGTCGTTATAGTACCTCCCCGTTATTGAAAACTTCGTCCCGAAGTTTTTAGGTAGTTTTCTCGTTTGCATCAGCAGTTGAGAAGAGATGGGGATATTTCCGTTTCATATGGTCTTTGCGTTCCCAGGTATATTCGGGGCCTCTACGCGAATTCCACCGGACTTTAACGATAGGTATATTGCTTTTACGCGTTTGTTTGATCTCTCCTTCCATGATTTCTATAGGTTCTTCAACGAAGTGCATTTGCTCATCAATGCGGACATCATCCAGAGGAATAACGAGTGTGTCATCGGCAAGACACCGTTTAAGATTTGAGACATGAAACACATCATGTACTTGACTAAGTTCGGTTGGCAGTTCTAATCGGTATGCCACGGGACCGACTCTTTCAGTGATTGTGAATGGTCCAACATATCGTGGACTGAGTTTACTTCGCTTACCGAAGCGGACAACACCTTTCCAAGGGGATACTTTCAACATGACTTTATCTCCAACTTGGTATTCGATGTCTTTTCGTTTCTTATTGGCATAGCTTTTCTGTCGGCTACGGGCAGTTTCTAAACGTTGCTTGATTTGAACGATCTTTTCGGTAGTTTCGTGAATAATTTCAGGACCAGTTAAATGTCTGTCCTCAAGTTCATCCCAACACAAAGGAGATCGACACTTCCGTCCATATAAAGCTTCAAAAGGTGCAGCCTTAATGCTGGAGTGATAACTGTTATTATAAGAAAATTCAACCAAAGGTAGATGTCTATCCCATCCTTTGCCGAAATCGATTGCACAAGCACGTAGCATATCCTCCATAGTTTGAATGGTTCGTTCACTTTGACCATCGGTTTGCGGATGATAAGCTGTACTCATGTCGAGTTGAGTTCCAAGAGCAGATTGTAAAGTTTTCCAAAATCTAGAAACAAATCGACTATCGCGATCAGAAATGATCGAGATAGGAACACCATGACGTGAGACGATTTCTTTAATATAAAGCTGTGCTAATCTCTCCATCTTGTCGGTTTCCTTGATTGGTATGAAATGTGCAGATTTAGTAAGACGATCAACTACGACCCAAATAGTATCGTTACCGTTCGAAGTCTTAGGTAACTTAGTAACGAAGTCCATAGTGATACCTTCCCACTTCCACTGCGGAATGTCGGGTTGTGTCAACAGACCAGAAGGCTTTTGATGTTCGGCCTTGACTTTCAAACAAGTGAGACACTTACTAACATAAGTAGCAATATCGGCTTTCATGTTAGGCCACCAGTAGAATTCCTTCACATCGTGATACATCTTACTGGAACCGGGATGGATAGAATATCTAGTCTTATGTGCTTCATCCAAGACTAGTTCGCGAAGATTACCAAAACGAGGAACCCAGATTCTATTGCCAAAGTACCGTGTACCATTAGCTTTCACTTGAAGTTGGTTCTCAAAACCAATAGGTCCTTCACCTTCGATAAGTGTCGGTCTAATAGCTTCCAATTGAGCTTCACAGATTCGTGAAATAAGATTCGATTTGATTTTTAGGTTTAAAGCACGAACACGTTTAATATCGTCTTTTCGACTAAGGGCATCGGCAACTACATTCGCCTTGCCAGGATGATATTTCAGCTCACAATAATAATCGTTCAATGTCTCGAGCCATCGACTTTGCCTCATATTCAGCTGTTTTTGATCAAAGATGTGTCGAAGACTTTTATGGTCAGTGTACACCGTAAAGTGATTACCATAGAGATAATGTCTCCATATCTTTAATGCAAATACCACGGCACCTAACTCTAGGTCATGTGTGGTATAGTTTACTTCATGTTTCTTCAACTGTCTAGATGCATAGGCGATAACCTTCTCTCGTTGCATTAAAACACAACCAAAGCCATGCTTTGAGGCATCGCAGTAAACAACAAAGTCGTCGGTACCTTCAGGTAAAGAAAGAATCGGGGCTGTGGTCAACTTCTCCTTCAGAATCTTGAAAGCAGATTCCTGTTCTTCGGACCACTCAAATTTCTTCCCTTTTTGAGTCAGCTTTGTAAGAGGTTTGGCAATGAGAGAAAAATCTTTTATAAACCTTCGATAGTAACCGGCAAGTCCCAAAAATTGACGAATATGCTTTGCAGTCTTTGGTATCTCCCAGTTCTGAATAGCAGTAATCTTAGCTGGATCGACATGTATTCCGTTTCTATCAACAACATGTCCGAGAAATTGTACGGTTTTGAGCCAAAACTCGCACTTAGAAAATTTAGCATAAAGTTGTTCCTTTCGTAAGAGTTCAAGAATCATGCGCAAATGTTGCTCATGCTCTTTCTCATTCTTCGAATAGATCAAGATGTCGTCAATGAATACGATGACAAATTTGTCAAGATACGGTTTACAAACACGATTCATGAGGTCCATGAACACGGCAGGAGCATTAGTTAAACCAAAAGGCATGACACAGAATTCATAGTGCCCATAACGAGTGCGAAAAGCAGTCTTAGGAATATCGGATTCCTTGACCTTGAGTTGGTGATAACCGGATCTTAAATCAATCTTTGAATAAACACTTGACCCTTGAAGTTGGTCAAATAGATCATCAATACGTGGCAACGGATAACGGTTCTTGATAGTAAGCTTGTTAAGTTCACGGTAATCAATGCACATCCTTAATGTACCATCCTTCTTTTTAACAAACAGAATAGGAGCTCCCCAAGGGGACGAGCTTGGACGAATGAAACCTTTATCCAATAGTTCTTGGAGTTGGTTGGATAATTCCTTCATTTCGGAAGGTGCTAAACGGTATGGTGCTTTAGCAACAGGAGCAGCACCAGGAGTTAAATCAATTTGGAATTCAACTTGTCGAGGAGGTGGAATACCCGGAAGATCTTCGGGAAACACATCGGGAAAGTCTTTAACTACTGGTACATCTTCAATTCGCTTCTCTTTCGATTCAATCAGATTAACGTGGGCTAGAATAGCTGGATAACCTTTCATAAGGTATTTGCGGGTTTTAATACAGGAGATAATATTGAGATTGGAACCACTCTTTTCACCTTGGATAATAAGAGTCTCTCCATTTCCTAATGGAACATGAACGGTTTTATCGTAACACATGATCGCAGCTCTTAATGGACGTAACCAATCCATTCCAACTATGACATCGAAACTTCCTAGCTCGACCGGCAAAAGGTCTATCTTAAATTCTTTGCTGGCTAAGATTAGGTTGCAGTTTTTATAAATTTTATCAACTTTCATGATCTTTCCATTGGCTACTTCTACTAATCGTTTAGTTTCTAAGGGTTGAGGCTTTTCAGTAAATAGGGTACAAAATTCATTAGATACGTAACTTCGGTCGGCACCAGTATCGAATAAAATAGTTGCGTAGCAATTATTGACGAGATACGTACCCGTGATGACCTCATCTTCATCTCGGGCTTCAGCAGCAGTAATAACAAATGCACGACCCTTTGCAGCAGTAGTATTGGCTCCAGTAGCAGGATTATCTCTCTTCTTAGGGCAATTTGGACTAATGTGTCCCTTTTCCCCACAAGTATAACAAGTAGGAGGAGCTTTGGCAGGAACAATAGATTTATTCTTTGGAGGAGTCCTACACGTCTTAGCTACGTGTCCCACTTTCTTACACAACGAACAAGTGGCAGTGCACTGCCCCGGGTGATGCCTTTCACAACGAACACAAAAAGGATAAGTGCCCTTATAATTCGTACTTGTACTATCCATAAGCTTTTTACTAACATTCTGATTTGAACCTTGAGACGGCTCAAACTTCCTCTTACCATCATTACCCTTGGTTTCAACTTGCTTATTGGCCGACGCCCTTCTTCTCTTGGCCAACATGAGATTTTGTGCCATGAGAATCACAGCATCCAAAGTAACCTTCTCAGCAGCAATAACATTCCCTTGAACATCCTCGGGAAGACCTTCAATATACCGCTCAATTCTTCTAGCTTCAGTAGGAAACATTTCAGGACATAGAGTAGAAAGCTCCAGATAACGATTGGTATAATTCTCAATGTCAGTACCCTTGACCCTGAGTTCCCAGAACTCAGCTTCAAGCTTCTGAACTTGACTCCTTGGGCAGAATTTGTTGACCATCATACTTTTGAGTTCATCCCATGGAATTGCATTAGCATTATCAATTCCTACGTACTTGGCATAAGCAGTCCACCAAGTTAAAGCATTACCACCCAACGAGCTAGTGGCATACTTTACTCGATCATCATCACCACAGTTGCAAATACGGAAAATAGATTCCATCTTTTCGAACCAACGAACTAGTTCGACAGCTTCTTCGTTTCCCTTAAAAGCGGGAGGGTGACAGTTTGTAAAGTCCTTGTAGGAACAAGGTTTTGGTTGAGTATTAGCATGATTAGCTTGGGCGTTGCCTTGGGCAGCAGCGAGTAACTGTTGGAATTGCTCAGTAGTTAACACAACGTTGTTAACGGTAGGTGCAGCTGAACGAACCATGATGTCACTACATAAAAGTGAACATATGTTTGATAAGTTTAACAAGTTATAAGTTTGAGTAATCACAAGTATGAATAAACTAAAGTATTGATATCGCATGATATTAATAAAACACTTTATATTATTAGAACGAGGCATTAAATAAGCCTTTATTACACGATTCGGAAATAGAAATTGTTTAAGGCACAGCCTTTACATAGATGGAAAATAGGAAAAATAACTAGGAAATATTAAGATTGAAGTAGTCTTCATATTTCGTCTCCAACCTTCTTCATAAACTCCTCAACTTTCTCATTTTTCGACTTTTGTTTCTCATAGAGATACTCGAAGTTGTCATAAAGGTTGGTAACACGACTGTTTAAGGCATTAGTGTTGTACTCTCTTATGGCAAGTTGTTCGTCGACTCGACCTTTCTCCATTTTCATTCGGACATCAACATCCTCCTTGAGGTAAGCAAGTGATTGCTTTCCCCAGCGAGTGTTTCGTTCTTCCTCGCACTTTAGCATCAGCAACTCCTTTCTTAGCTCGACGTTTTCTTTCATAAGTTTCTTCATTCGACGATCCACTCTTTCCATGTGGCGAAGTAGACCTCCAATGTTTCTCTCGGTATCGTTTCGTAATCTCATGATTTCATACTTAGGACCATCATAAAAAGGAGATCGGGCTCTCTTCCTTGATGGACCAACTTCTTCATGCCGTTTTCCCTTATCTTGGGTTCTCGGAGTTGGGTAGTATTGAGGAGACCCATGTGAATCTAAAATAGTATTCGGGCTATAATTCAGTGGTGGTGAAGTAGGACTATAAAGAGGACTTCGAACTGGTCTCGAAGTTGAAGAGTGTCCAACACCTACTTCGGTGGTAGGGTTGTGAGTTGCTTTGTTGGACTTGTTAACGCTTGAGCTTGACATCCTATCATTAGGAAAGAGACCTTGATTAGAATCTTTGAGTCAAGTTTATTAAAGTATAATTGTTAAGATTATACGACAATCCTAAGTGCTTTAAGTCCAAGGCAGGAAAGGTTATAGTTTCCTAGATTGCTAAGGCACCCTAGCTAACAAGTAAGGCACACATAAAAATGCAATCCTGGTTCTCTATAACAGCCTGGTTTGCTCTGATACCAATCTGTCACACCCCCAGTTAGGGCCTGGGTGAAATGTGACTTAATATCAAATCAACCAACATATTATAATATACGAGAACAATACTAAATGATAAAACAAACTTTATTGAGCACGCAGCAGAAAATGAAACGTAGTTACAATGATAGGAATAACAATAATGGAAATGTTCACATGCAGAAGTAATAAATGCGATATCTCTTGATCCTATGTCCAAGTAGCATCACATAAGCAGTAAGTATAAGAGCTTGAATCAAACAGCACCTGAGACAAAACATGCTAAAGTGTCAACCAAAAGGTTGAGTGAAGTTCATAGGTTTAACAAATAAGTTTGACCGTTTGTTTTAGACCACAAGATTTAATTTGTAAGGTTGATCTCCCGCAGGATCAAAAAGTAGATCTCGCAGATCCAAAAGTTATGCCAGTGCGTGATATTTAGACTAAACATTCAAGTTTGCCCCATGACAAGTTGTGTTTGTCCTTGTCGGTTTTATATCATTATCAAGTAATACAAAGACTTAGTCAAATGTATCGGGGACGTTACTCCCGATAGGCCTACCCCCAATAATTAAGCATGCCGCAGCAATTAAAAATATCACTGTAGGGACTTAGTCGGACATAGCCGGGTATAGCATAGTTTTAGTAGTTGGTACTGATATTTAGACTAGACTTTCAAGTTTACCCCGTGTCAAGTTATCGTTTATACTTGTCGGTTGGGGGCTTGCTGGTCATAGCCTAACATATCACAGTTTAATAGTTGATACGTGTAAGTACTGATATTTAGACTGGACTTTCAAGTTTACCCCGTAACAAGTTATCGTTTATACTTATCGGTTGGGGGCTTGCTGGTCATAGTCCAACATATCACAGTTTAATAGTTAATACGTGTAAAACAGTTATAAAATTTGTGCATGTATTCTCACTCCAAAAGTTATAAAACAGTTATGAAACAGTAAAAAGTGGGGCTATGAATTCACGTATATAAATATTGTAAAACAGTTATTAAAATATTGCATGTTAAAAATTTAAAAGCAAGCATGTGTCTCACCCCATAGTTTCAAAACAGTAATGAAATAGTAAAAAGTGGGGCTATGAAATTCACGTATATAAATATTGTAAAACAGTTATTAAAATATTACATGTTAAAAATTTAAAAGCAAGCATGTGTCTCACCCCATAGTTTCAAAACAGTAATAAAATAGTAAAAAGTGGGGCTATGAAATTCACGTATATAAATATTGTAAAACAGTTATTAAAATATTGCATGTTAAAAATTTAAAAGCAAGCATGTGTCTCACCCCATAGTTTCAAAATAGTAATGAAATAGTAAAAAGTGGGGCTATGAAATTCACGTATATAAATATTGTAAAACAGTTATTAAAATATTGCATGTTAAAAATTTAAAAGCAAGCATGTGTCTCACTCCATAGTTTCAAAACAGTAATGAAATAGTAAAAAGTGGGGCTATGAAATTCACGTATATAAATATTGTAAAACAGTTATTAAAATATTGCATGTTAAAAATTTAAAAATCAAGCATGTGTCTCACCCCATAGTTTCAAAACAGTAATGAAATAGTAAAAAGTGGGGCTATGAAATTCACCTTAGTAAGTAGAGAGAGAGTTATTCCTCAGAATAGAGAGTTGAACGAGTGAGCAGGAAAGTCAACCTATTGACATTTAAGAGTAGTTAAGTGTTTTGCCCATGTTTAAGTTTAAGTATGTGTTTAAGTATAGTTTGTTTTACTAAGTTTCTATTCCTAGTAAGTTACTATTTTTATAAAGTTTCTATTTTTAGAAAGTTTCTTATTTTACTAAGTTTCTATGACTAGAGAGTTTCTACTTTTATGAGTGTTTCCATTTTAGGATACTTGCCGTATTAGATAAGCTTCCAATCACCCCTTTCCCTTCGAATGGCTAATTTAGATCTAGGGGCTTGAGCCATAGGACCCTTTAAATCGGAAGTCCAAACCCTCTGCCTAGAATCTCGTAGAAACCATTCGTCAAGAAAGTTCGAAGATCTATACATCTCTAATACATATCCCAAAATGTTTGTGTGCTACAATATAAGTAGTAGGTTATAGGTGCTAGTAATAGTAATAGTATATACATGTTAAGTACTAGTATAAGTAGTATTAGGGTTTAAGGTTTTAATATGTATATGTATATATAAAAATATATTTTTTTTACATGTATATATGTATATATAAATCTAGGTGTGTTTATGGATAACAAGTTTATAATATGAATATGAATTAACAAAGATTAAAGTTTATGTAAATAGTTTAGGGTTTATGTTATACCTTTGAAGATTCAAGATAATTAACAAAGAAAAGATGAACACGATGAAGATGGAAGATCAAAGCCTTGAAAATCTTGAAGAACTCCTTGAAGATTCTTGAAGAACACGAAGAACAAGCTTGAAGATCCGAATACCACAAGAGAGGGAGAGGGAGAGATTGTTTTTGAGAGAGGATTTTGGTGTGATTTGTGAATGAGAAACTAGGAGTTTATATAGTGCAAGTATTAGAGTGTTAGTCAACATAAGGATGTTCTAATTAATGATTTTATTTTATTTTATAATTTTTAGTCAACAATAGGTGGTACTAGTTTATATATGTATTATTTTAATTTTTAGTCAACATAAGGATGTAATTGTTTAAGATTCTTTAGTCTCATTATTATTACTATTATTACTATTATTATTTTTTACATTTACTACATGATAAGTATTATTTTCTTTTTACTAATTCATGACTTGTATATATTTAGTTCTCAATTGTTTTATTATTTATATAAATGTCAATTTTTATTTATTACTTATAGGTTATCAGTTATAATATTACATAAATGCATAAATTTTAATTAGCAGTGAGTGTCGACTAACAGTTTATTATTTTCATCTTTTATTAACTTGTCAATTATTGCACAAAGTTAATTAATATGTTTTCTAACTCTTAATACTTAACAATTGTTGATTAAAGTTTAATCATTAAGTTTTGATTATATTGTTTGGGCATTTAATATTGGAAAAATATAGAATGGAAAAATGAGGGTCGTTATAGGGTATACATGGTGATAATATTTACATATATACATGTAAAAAAAAAAATATTATTAGTAAACAATATGTCTCACCAATAAATAAGCATAGTTTTGTTACATAAACACACCTAGATTTATATATACATATATACATGTAAAAAAAAAAATATTTTTATATATATATATATATATACATATATATACGAATTATATATACATATACATATTAAAACCTTAAACCCTAATTACACCTAAACTATAATTCTTAAACCCTAATTAATTAAACTCTAAACATTTATGAAACCCTAGGACATTAATTACTAAACCCTAGTTATTAATTACTACTTTAATTAACTAACCCTAATTAATGAAACCCTAATACTACTTATACTAGTACTTAACATGTATACACTATTACTATTACTAGCACCTATAACCTACTAATTATATTATAGCACAAAAACATTTTGGGATATGTATTAGAGATGTATAGATCTTCGAACTTTCTTGACGAATGGTTTCTACGAGATTCTAGGCAGAGGGTTTGGATTTCCGATTTAAAGGGTCCTATGGCTCAAGCCCCTAGATCTAAATTAGCCATTCGAAGGGAAAGGGGTGATTGGAAGCTTATCTAATACGGCAAGTATTCTAAAATGGAAACACTCATAAAAGTAGAAACTCTCTAGTCATAGAAACTTAGTAAAATAAGAAACTTTCTAAAAATAGAAACTTTATAAAAATAGTAACTTACTAGGAATAGAAACTTAGTAAAACAAACTATACTTAAACACATACTTAAACTTAAACATGGGCAAAACACTTAACTACTCTTAAATGTCAATAGGTTGACTTTCCTGCTCACTCGTTCAACTCTCTATTCCGAGGAATAACTCTCTCTACTTACTAAGGTGAATTTCATAGCCCCACTTTTTACTATTTCATTACTGTTTTGAAACTATGGAGTGAGACAAATGCTTGCTTTTAAATTTTTAACATGCAATATTTTAATAACTGTTTTACAATATTTATATACGTGAATTTCATAGCCCCACTTTTTACTATTTCATTACTATTTTGAAACTATGGGGTGAGACACATGCTTGCTTTTAAATTTTTAACATGCAATATTTTAATAACTGTTTTACAATATTTATATACGTGAATTTCATAGCCCCACTTTTTACTATTTTATTACTGTTTTGAAACTATGGGGTGAGACACATGCTTGCTTTTAAATTTTTAACATGTAATATTTTAATAACTGTTTTACAATATTTATATACGTGAATTTCATAGCCCCACTTTTTACTATTTCATTACTGTTTTGAAACTATGGGGTGAGACACATGCTTGCTTTTAAATTTTTAACATGCAATATTTTAATAACTGTTTTACAATATTTATATACGTGAATTCATAGCCCCACTTTTTACTGTTTCATAACTGTTTTATAACTTTTGGAGTGAGAATACATGCACAAATTTTATAACTGTTTTACACGTATTAACTATTAAACTGTGATATGTTGGACTATGACCAGCAAGCCCCCAACCGATAAGTATAAACGATAACTTATTACGGGGTAAACTTGAAAGTCCAGTCTAAATATCAGTACTTACACGTATCAACTATTAAACTGTGATATGTTAGGCTATGACCAGCAAGCCCCCAACCGACAAGTATAAACGATAACTTGACACGGGGTAAACTTGAAAGTCTAGTCTTAATATCAGTACCAACTGTTAAAACTATGCTATACCCGGCTATGTCCGACTAAGTCCCTACAGTGATATTTTTAATTGCTGCGGCATGCTTAATTATTGGGGGTAGGCCTATCGGGAGTAACGTCCCCGATACATTTGACTCAGTCTTTGTATTACTTGATAATGAAATTTAAACTGACAAGGACAAACACAACTTGTCATGGGGCAAACTTGAACGTTTAGTCTAAATATCACGCACTGGCATAACTTTTGGATCTGCGAGATCTACTTTTTGATCCTGCGGGAGATCAACTTTACAACTAAATCTTGTGGTCTAAAAACAACGATAACTACTTTTGTTAAACCTATGAACTTCACTCAACCTTTTTGGTTGACACTTTAGCATGTTTTGTCTCAGGTGCTGTTTGATTCAAGCTTTCTTATCTACTACTTATGTGATGCTACTTGGACTTAGGATCAAGAGATATCGCATTTATTACTTCTGCATATGAACAATTACTTTATCGTTATTTCCATTATTGTAACGACATTTCATTTTCCGCTGCGTACTCAATAAAGTTAAATTTTTTCATTTAGTATTGTTCTCGTATTATAATATGTTGGTTTATTTGATATTAGTAACGTTTCTTCCAGACCCTATTAGGAGGACGTTAAAGATTGGTATCAGAGCATAACCAGGCTGTTATAGAGAACCAGGATTGCATTTTTATGTGTGCCTTACTTGCTAGCTAGGGTGCCTTAGCAATCTAGGAAACTATAACCTTTCCTGCCTTAGACTTAAAGCACTTAGGATTACCTTATAATCTTAACAATCTTGCTTTACCAAACTTGACTTAAAGATTCTAATCAAAGTCTCTTTCCTAATGTAGGACTACAACTTTCCTTGACCATAGTGCCTTTAATTGTTGCCTTTAACTGTTAAATGCTACACTATACTTTAGAAACTTTACTTATCTTAGAATGCCGAGCTAATCTAAGAACTCTGCTAACTTTCCTGAGTACTATCCAATTACACCACCGCATCTAAATGCGACACAATGATTTCAGAAATTCTTGACATTCATAAGTCATCTATCATGGTTATGTGTATTACATATGTATTACATGAAATATTATCCATGATTTTGAAACTCTTATAATTGTTACTACTCACACTCAAACGTATATAACTCCCTGTTATATCACGTACCTATATGCCTTATGCCTTTATGCATCGGTTTACGAATCAAAAAATGTCATTGGGTTATCACAGTATACGAATTGAAAGTCTTTAATCAAAAGATTATTAGATTACATACTTATCACTTTATGATCTCGACACGTCATACTGCCATTATTAAAGTATAGACACATCATATCTTATTATATCTTATCGTATCTATCCCAATAGATTTTATCTAACACTTTTCCTAAATTCCCTCCGTAAATTACGAAAATCTTTTTGCTATATACACGTATTCGAGGAGACGAATATATCATCCAGTATTCAACACTAATCTCATATCAAAAACCCTAATTCCAAACACATAATATGGATTCCTCGAACTCTTCGAGCTCCAATGGCAGCGTAACCGGAATGAACCAACCAATCAGCCATCATCTATTTTGGATGAATTGGGGATGAGTTCGTAGTAAACTTAATCAATGGAGACAAGAAGAAGGTGATCCCTTCACCAACCGAATTCACCTCTTGGTGAAGAACCTGAAGCACTTACTGGCGAACCCGTTCGGAACACTATTTTCACCCTCATTTCCAGGATATCCAGTCACGAATATATAATATCTAAAATTTTAGATCTTATTCATCCACTTGTCCGAACCGCCAATCATCCCGGAATAATAGAAGAAGTCAACGAGCTTCGCGCTCGAGTAGTGGCTCTGGAGAATATGGTGCGAAACCTACAAACACCAGCAGCAGCACCAGCAGCATAACCAGTACCACCAGTACCATCGGCATCACCACCAACATCACCAGCTTCACCAACGACAACATCCGCATTCCACGCCTCAACATCACACTCAGTACCTCAAAAATCAACATCATACACCCCATGGATATCAAGGAATATTAGTAATAATGAGTTAAGATGTATTGACTCATTCTTCCTGAAGAATTACATATGTATACTTTATATATATGGATTGGAACCATAATAAATCTTTTCGTACTAAGCTATTACGTGTGAATCTTAACTAGTATGTACTACATGGTTAATTCATATCATAATATGCTATGATGTACATCTTTTGTTAATAACTTAACAATCGTTAATCATTGCTTCAACACAATAAACTCTATTTCGTAATAAACCAAGTGTATTACTCAAATACATGATTGATTGTATACTTTAATTTTCGATGTACTCGAAACTTTCTAGAAAACATCATTAGTGCCTTATGAATTTCACAAGAATTCCACGAGCACCAACATCATATACCGAAGTATATCAATAATAATGAATGATGAAGTATTGATTCATAACTTCATTAGCGAAATATTTCACGACAATTATGAAATCTCAAAGGTTTTGGAGATTATTTATTCTCGTTTCAACAGCAAATCAAATGAGTTTAATATTATATTAACTCATTAAAACCATGATTACATATGAAGAATACATATATGAACGTATATCTTCTCTTTTGTAATTGTGAAAAATATTTTAACGGGTAGGTAAAACCCGAGAGATATTCATATCTCATATAAATATGTTACATTGTACATTCTTCCATTCTGATTCAGTAGTTGTTAACTATACTACTTACATTCACATGATATATGTATATGTTCACCAAAGAAAAATCATTTTCATACAAATTCAGTTACATACTCTGATTTTGACATATCGGAACTTAAGTAAAGCTTTAGCAAGTGTTATCTTCCTAAAGATCACTACATTCATGAATTATATTCATTCGTATTCTATGATGAATTATCAAATCAAACCACCGAACTTACCATTCCTTACTTTTGAAAATCACAACATTTCTTCGTCAACCGTTAGATCCATTGATGGATGCATCTTACGCTTAAACACTTCAAATTCAAAATTCTTGAAAACATCCTTTGAATCTTGACGATCGCAATCAGCGTTTAATCATCTAAAACTGAAATTTCTTGAAACCCTTTCGGATTGATAATCGATGATTCAAATATGGCTGCATTAAATGCAGAGGAAACAGAAAAATTGTAGATGGTCTTAAGGGCCAACAGTTTGATAATAAAGAATGGTACGTTGGAAAAGCTCAAAAGAAAATTTGGAACTGAAAAACGGATTGAGCTAACCATGGAGGAGACCAAGGACAAACACAAGGGCCAAACCCTATATTCAAAGAATCCAGGTAATTTTGGATCCGGTGAAATCTTTAGAGAATATCTTGCTCCGAAGTCATGTTAAAAGCTTGCGGAAAATTTTTCTTCATCAACTTTCGAACTTAGAAATTCCAAAATATCATCATAAATATCCTCTATATTTCGGAAGATATCTTCATAACGATTCATGTCCGCAATTAAGTATCTCTTTGCGATATCTTTATAAAGGAAACTGTTTGAGTTTCTATATTCTGTAAAATTCGAGTTTAAATTATAAATGCTTTGAAGAAGTGTTGGGAATTGAAGCATGAGTTAGTATAATATAATGACGTCAGGCCAACGTGATTATATTACAGTAAGTCATGCTAAGTTTTTAATGGAAGATGATGATTCATAGATTTTATAATCATCATTTTCCATGTTACACGACTCTTACATTCTATTTAACCTCTAAATATATCAAGAACATATTTTTCTTGATGATTCGGTCTTTTCCGGATATTCTGGTAATATGACAAATCAAATCGTGCTATTACCTTTCCTTTCTACTTTATATATTATGATCATTCGAAACTTCATACCTATGAATTCTGGACCATTACTCGCTTGACTTGAAGTCGGGAAGAAGAAACAACAGCATAAAGCTCCGACATATAAGGGAAAATATAAAGCCCGATAACGACTCCGAAATTACAAACCGTGTATATCAATGCGTATAGCAATATAAAGACACGGGATAATTAAAAACACTATAACCCCAAGAGCATAGTAGAAGTAAACAGATTCCTCTGGCGGTAAAAGAAAAAGAAGAATGACTGCATAGATGGTCAATATAATAACCAGGATCAGAACTGGATTAAGCATTTTCTTAATCTTTTGGAAGTTTGAATTAAGAAAGAAAGTATAGAAGTGGTGAAGATAATGAAACGAAAGAAGCTAATTTATAGCAAAATTCCAAACACATCAATCGAGGCAAATCACCGCATTTAATCAAACAAATCTCAAAATTTCGTAAATACCGGAGAATCAAATCTTATAGATTACGAAGATTTCCTTTAATTCCTTGAATTCCGGAAATCAATCGTGACTACGTCAAAAGTTAAGGCGAACATTTAATTTTCTCATTTCACTCTTTTATGATAGCTTCATTTATACTCTTCCTATAAACGAATCGTTTTATCCATATTATTCAATAGTGATAAAACTTTATTTTTCAACTTATATTCATCATTAAAATATTCTTGTTGTAAACAATGAAGATCTCTATCAAATTTCATGACTGTGATTTTCACGAACTCCTCTTTGTTTGTCTGCCCTAATATTGTGGCATAAAATGCTCAAGGTTTTAAATGAGCTCAATACTATTCATAACACATTTCATGTATCCAATTTACTGAAATGACTTGTATAACATCATCATTTTGAATGTTCTTCGCATTAATGATAAAATGCACTTTGTTGAATAACCTATAGAAATCATGGAAGGAGAGGTCAAACAAACGCGTAAAAGCAATATACCTATCGTTAAAGTCCGTTGGAATTCGCGTAGGGGCCCCGAATATACCTGGGAACGCAAAGACCATATGAAACGGAAATATCCCCATCTCTTCTTAACTGCTGATGCAAACGAGGAAACTACCTAAAAACTTCGGGACGAAGTTTTCAATAACGGGGAGGTACTATAACGACCCTCATTTTTCCATTCTATATTTTTCCAATATTAAAAGCCCAAACAATATAATTAAAACTTAATGATTAAACTTTAATCAACAATTGTTAAGTGTTAAGAGTTAGAAAACATATTAATTAACTTTGTACAAAAATTGACAAGTTAATAAAAGATGAAAATAATAAACTGTTTGTCGACACTCACTGCTAATTAAAATTTATGCATTTATGTAATATTATAACTAATAACCTATAAGTAATAAATAAAAAGTGACATTTATATAAATAATAAAACAATTGGGAACTAAATATATACAAGTCATGAATTAGTAAAAATAAAATAATACTTATCATGTAGTAAATGTAAAAATAATAATAATAATAATAATAGTAATAATAATGAGACTAAAAAAAAAATATTACATCCTTATGTTGACTAAAAATAAAATATAAACTAGTACATCCTTATGTTGACTAATTATAAACTAGTACCACCTATTGTTGACTAAAAATTATAAAACAAAATAAAATTATTAATTAGAACATTCTTATGTTGACTAACACTCTAATACTTGTACTATATAAACACTCCTAGACTCCTAGTTTCTCATTCACAAATCACACCAAAATCCTCTCTCAAAAACAATCTCTCCCTTTCCCTCTCTTGTGGTATTCGGATCTTCAAGCTTGTTCTTCGTGTTCTTCAAGAATCTTCAAGGAGTTCTTCAAGATTTTCAAGGCTTTGATCTTCCATCTTCATCGTGTTCATCTTTTCTTTGTTAATTATCTTGAATCTTCAAAGGTATAACATAAACCCTAAACTATTAACATAAACTTTGATCTTTGATAATTCATATTCATATTATAAACTTGTTATTCATAAGTATATACATAAACACACCTAGATTTATATATACATAAACAGCTAATAGTTATACCAATTAACTACCTTTAGTGGTTTGATTCTTGATGTTATAATTCAGTAGGCTTATAACTACCTTTAGTGATTTGATTCTTGATTTAGAATACTAATAATGAAGTGTAAGAACAAAGATGATAATGGAGAGAAAGAAAGAAACACTTTGTAAAAGGTAGTCTTTGTATTACTTGATAATGAAATTAAACCGACAAGGACAGACACAACTTGTCATGGGGCAAACTTGAATGTTTAGTCTTGAGTGATCTAACAACCATAGGAGTACTTAATGGTTTTGCCTTGTCCATATTGAAACGTTTCAAAATCTTTTCAGTATATGTTGTTTGATGTACAAGTAAACCATTAGGCACATGCTCAATTTGTAAACCAAGGCAATACTTGGTTTTTCCGAGATCTTTCATTTCAAATTCTTTCTTTAGAAGTTGAATGGCTTCATGGATCTCTTTATTTGTACCTATGATGTTAAGATCATCAACATAAACAGCTATGATCACATATCCGGATGTTGTTTTCTTAATGAAAACACAAGGGCAAGTAAGATTATTTGTATACCCTTTGCTTATCAAGTAATCACTTAATCGGTTATACCACATACGTCCCGATTGTTTTAACCCATATAAAGATCTTTGTAATTTAATCGAATACATTTCTTTGGGTTTTGCATTTGATGCTTCTGGTACCTTAAATCCTTCAGGTATCTTCATATATATATCACTATCAAGTGATCCATATAGATAAGCAGTCACAACATCCATGAGATGCATTTCTAAATTTTTAGAAACTGCCAGACTGATTAAGTACCTAAAAGTAATTGTATCCATAACAGGAGAATAAGTTTCTTCATAATCAATTCCCGGTCTTTGAGAAAAACCTTGAGCTACAAGTCTAGCTTTATACCTTGTAACTTCATTTTTCTCATTTCTTTTTCGGACAAAAATCCATCTGTATCCTACAGGTTTCATATCTTTAGGAGTGAGAATGATGGATCCGAAAACTTTTCTTTTATTGAGTGATTCTAATTCAGCTCGTATTGCTTCTTTCCATTGAGCCCAATCATGTCTATTTTGACATTCAACCATAGATGTTGGTTCTGGATCATCATCATTATTCATGATGTCATATGCAACATTAAATGAAAATTTCTCATCAAGATTTTTCATTTCATTTCGGTTCCATAATATTTTTGAATATGCATAATTGATTGCAATTTCTGTATTGACATCATCAATCTCCTCTGCAGTAGGAATACTGATTTGTGGTTCTTCTTGAACACTTTCTTTTACTTCATTATCAGCTGATTTTCTTTTTCGAGGATTTTTATCCTTTGAACCGATTGGTCTTCCACGTTTCTGACGTGGCAAAGATTCATGAGTGACGTTATTGCCAGCTTTTGGAATTTCAATTCGAGCTGGAGTATTTACTGCTGGTATATATGATTTTGTCACCGTTTTTGTATCTGTAAATGCATCAGGCAATTGATTTGCAAGTTCTTGTATATGCATTATCTTTTGAACTTCTGTCTCGCATTCTTTTGTGCGAGGATCAAGATACTTTAATTGAGGTTCACACCATGAAACATCATTTTCTTTATTTTTCATTTCTCCCCCTAATCTAGGGAACAATGTTTCATTAAAATGACAATCAGCAAAACGTGCTGTAAAAACGTCACCTGTCATAGGTTCAATATACCTTAATATTGAAGATGTTTCATATCCAACATATATTCCCAACCTCCTTTGAGGACCCATTTTTGTACGTTGTGGTGTCGCAATTGGAACATACACTGCACAACCAAATGTTCTAAGATGGGAAATATTTGGCTCTTGACCAAAAGCAAGTTGTAGGGGGGAATATTTATGACTTGCACTTGGTCTGATGCGAATCAATGCAGCAGCATGTAAAATTGCATGACCCCATATAGATACAGGGAGTTTTGTTCTCATTATCAATGGTCTAGCGATTAACTGTAAACGTTTAATCAATGACTCGGCTAAACCATTTTGTGTATGCACATGAGCAACAGAATGTTCAGCAACAATTCCTATAGACATGCAATAGTCATTAAATGCTTGAGATGTAAATTCACCAGCATTATCAAGTCTCACCCTTTTAATGGTGTAATCAGGAAAATGAGCTCTCAATTTAATAATTTGGGCAAGAAATTTTGCAAATGCCACATTACGGCTTGATAACAGACAAACATGAGACCATCTGCTAGATGCGTCTATTAGAACCATGAAATATCTAAATGGTCCACATGGTGGATGAATTGGTCCACATATATCACCTTGAATTCTTTCAAGAAACATTGGTGATTCTTTCTCAACCTTAAGTGGTGAGGGTCTAGTTATCAATTTTCCAAGAGAGCAAGATGTACATGGAACCATTGTATCATGATGGATTTTTCTATCCTTTAGTGGATGTCCATGAGTACATTCAATAATCTTTTTCATCATTGTTGATCCTGGATGGCCTAATCTGTTATGCCATAAACTGAATACACCAGGATCAATATATTTTTCGTTAACTACCATATGTATTTCTGGTACATTTATATGTGTATAATGTAATCCAGAACTAAGTCTTGGCAGTTTTTCAACCACATGACTCTTGTCAGTGATACTTAAATATTTCTCATTTTCTGTTGTCACTGACTGATAATCATACCCGTTAAGGTATATGTCGGAGAAACTCAATAAATTTCTGCTTGACTTGGGAGAAAATAAGGCATCATTTATTAAAAATTTTGTACCATTTGGTAGTATGAAATTTGCCTTTCCTATCCCTTTTATCAAGTTAGCAGGTCCTGATATTGTATGTATAGTTCCTTCCGTTGGTTTTAGATCAATAAAATATTTCTCGGATTTAAGTATAGTGTGTGTAGTTCCACTGTCTGCTATACAGAGATCTCCACCACTTGATTGATGTTGTATTCCAGCAAAATTCATATTGAACTTCATATATAAGAAATAAATAGTGAGTACATTAATATTACACAATATTTTAAACGCAAATAGATAGTACTGAAACATTTAGCAAACATAATGACAAAGACAGACGATATTAAATCGTTTATTTTTCAAAAGACACACAACTTAAACATTCAAGAAATCTTCATATAAATCAGATGGTTTCTCAGTGACTGTTGGATCAATATTATCCACAAAATTTACTTCCTTTTCTTTACCTTTCAGCGAATCCTGATACATCTTAACAAGATGTTTAGATGTTCGGCAAGTATTAGCCCAGTGGCCCATTCTACCACATCTGTAGCAAGATTCTTCAGAATTTTTAGAAGAATTTTCTTCAACATCTTGTTTAATGGGCTTGTTTTGTGGTTGATATTTATATTTTCGTGGATTACTATTTCTTTGACCACCACGGCCACGACCACGACCACGTCCACGCCCATTACCATTACCATAAGGATGGTTTCTACCATAGTTATGGCTTTTGGCATGATGATGGTGATGGTTATTATAACCACGACCTTGCCCGCGTCCTTGTCCCTGTTTATAATTATTTGCAGTATTTGCTTCAGGGATTGCAAGTGTACCAGTAGGACGGGATTGCTGATTTTTCATTAATAGCTCATCATTTTGCTCTGCAACTAAGAGATATGAATTAAGTTCAGGATATGTTTTGAACTTTAGCATTCTCAAATTTCTTTGCACTGTGATGTTTGCAGCATTCATTGTGGAGAAAGTTTTCTCCATCATGTCTGCATCACTAATTTCATGTCCACAGAATTTAAGTTGTGAACATGTATTATACAGAGCTGAGCTGTATTCATTTACTTTCTTAAAGTCTTGGAACCTTAATGTTCTCCATTGCTCCATTGCAGCTGGAAGTAAAATTTCTCTTTGATTATTGAATCTGCTTTTGAGACCTTCCCATAAAACATGGGGATCTTCTACAGTCACATAATTATTTTGTAAGCATTCATCAATATGTTGATGAATAAAGCAACATGCCGTAGCTTGTTCTTTTTCAGAACAAGTGTTGTTTTCATTTATGGTTTCAAGAATGCCCATTGATTTAAGATGCATTTTTACTTTTATAACCCATGGCATGTAGTTGTTTCCAGTTGATTCTAAAGGAGTAAATTTAAGCTTTTCCAGATTCGACATTTTCTATTATCAAAAATTAAAACAAACATCATGATAAATTAGAGTCAATTTATATTCATAAGTATATAAACATTAAACATAAATTTAATATAACATAAATGATAAGTAGGTGACAGTGTCGACCATGTGTAAGCAATCATAAATAAATGTTATATAACAAAAATATAAATATTAGTAAACATAAATGAAAATTTGGCGACAGTGTCGACCATATATTTTTTCAGGTGGTATAACCGACCTATATCATTCTGGTGGTATAACCGACCATATATCATTTTGGTGGTATAACTGACCATATATCATTTTGGTGGTATAACCGACCATATATCGTTTTGGTGGCAGAGCCAACCATATTTAGTATTAAGATTATCGTGCTGATAACGTGTTATAATTCAATAGGCTTATAACTACCTTTAGTGGTTTGATTCTTGATGTTATAATTCAGTAGGCTTATAACTACCTTTAGTGGTTTGATTCTTGATGTTATAATTCAGTAGGCTTATAACTACCTTTAGTGATTTGATTCTTGATTTAGAATACTAATAATGAAGTGTAAGAACAAAGATGATAATGGAGAGAAAGAAAGAAACACTTTGTAAGTGTGAGAAATGGTGCAAGTTTAATGCTTGCATTCATGAGTATTTATAGCCTAAAATCTCAATAAAAATACATACTTTGTGTACCAAAATTGACTATATGTATACACCAAAATTGACTATCCATATCTATATTATTATTATTATAACAGTATTTTATTTTTTAGTAATAACTAGATAATATATATGATGATGAGAATATGTGTGATGATTGAGACCGATTATGTGATAGGAAAAGAAATGTTAATGTGATAGTATGTGGAAGTAGCTGGGAGTGATGTTTGGGCTTTTTTAAATGTATCCAAACTATGAAGTCAATCAAGTGACATAGTTATATAGTCTTATTCGTTTAGTTTGCTAACTTTGTTAATCTAAGTTCATCTTATTGGTAGTTAGGGTTGTATTTAGGTTAGTTGGTTTATTCGTTCTCTTGTTTATAGTTGTTGATTTTCGGAAAGTTGTGATTTTTATTGTAATGATTTTATACCTTGTTGATCTTCGAATCGTTTTATTTATATTATAGTTTTTGGATGAAAAAAAAAAAAATATATATATATATATATATATATATATATATATATATATATATATATATATATATATATATATATATATATATATAGTTGTAGGATCAATGGGGAAGTAACCAATCGGGGGGAAGTGGGGGGAAGCAAAAAAAAAATTCATTTTTTTTTGAAATATTTTTCCGGCATCAAGATCACACGAAAATATGAACATTTAGAAAAGACACTTCGTGATGAATGTTATTATTTAGGCGGAAAAACGAGACAAAAATAACATTCAAGATAATATTGTTCGTGAAGAATGTTAACGTTTTTTTTTCATGTTTTGTGAAGTAAAATTTAGCCCGATTTAGAGTTTAGGGTTTAGGGTTTGGTGTTTTGGGTTTATTCCATAAACACAAAACACCAAACCCTAAACCCTAAACCCTAAACTCTAAACCGTTCGTGTTAAAAACTCAATCTAAATCCTAAATCTAAACCCTAAATCTAAACCCTAAACCCTAAATTTCTAAACCCTAATATATAAACCCTATAAACCCTAATATCTAAACCCTAATAGCTAAAACCACAACATACGCTCGAAAAACACGATAATTGTTATATATTAGTTCTTCGAGCGTTTTCTCGCCAAAATAAAAACATTTATCACAAAGTGTCTTTATTAAATGTTCATATTTTCATCCCATTTACAATGTTCGTGAACAAAATTTTTTCAAAAAATGAAAAAATAAAAAGTTTTTTCTTCCCCCCGCTTTCCCCCAATTGGTTACTTCCCTCTTAATCCTACCACTATATATATATATATATATATATATATATATACAGTGATAGGATCAAGAGGGAAGTAACTATTCGGGGGAAGCGGGGGGAAGCAAAAACTTTTTTTTTTCGTTTTTTGAAAAAACTTTGTTCACGAACATTATAGATGAGATAAAAATATGAACATTTAGTAGAGACACTTTGTGATAAATGTTTTTATTTTGGCGGGAAAACGCTCGAAGAAGTAATATATAACAATTATCGTTTTTTCGAGCGTATTTTGAGGTTTTAGCTATTGGGGTTTAGATATTAGGGTTTAGATATTAGGGTTTATAGGGTTTAGATATTAGGGTTTAGAAATTTAGGGTTTAGGGTTTAGATTTAGGGTTTAGATTTAGGATTTAGATTGAGTTTTTAACACGAACGGTTTAAAGTTTAGGGTTTAGGGTTTAGGGTTTAGGGTTTGGTGTTTGGTGTTTTGGGTTTATGGAATAAACCCAAAACACCAAACCCTAAACCCTAAACTCTAAATCGGGCTAAATTTTACTTCACAAAACATGAAAAAAAAAAAAAAACGTTCATATTCTTCACGAACAATATTATCTTGAATGTTATTTTTGTCGATCGTTTTCCCGCCTAAATAATAACATTCATCACGAAGTGTCTCTTCTAAATGTTCATATTTTCGTGTGATCTTGATGCCGGAAAAAAAAAAATTAAAAAAAAACGAAAAAAAAAATTTGCTTCCCCCCGCTTCCCCCCGATTGGTTACTTCCCCATTGATCCTGCCCATATATATATATATATCTATATATATATATATATATATATATATATATATATATATATATATATATAGTCTCATAATAAACCAATATATGGTCAAGTAATCAACTTTCAACGAGTGGACGTAGCTCTCGAGGTAAATAACAACAGTTATACGGAGTATGTATATACAACTAATAAATTCAAAACCAAAAACATGATTTTTACTAGATACCAAACCTGAAAAGGACAATTCACACCAGCAAAAAGAAAAGGCATAATGGGCTAATGGCCCATAACTCTGACTCTACTCCTTTATAAAGTTTGCTGTTCAGCATGCTTGTATACCAAGAGCTTCATTGCTAAATGAGTTATTAATTTCCACTCATTAACAAGTTGTATTGGTTCATTTCATCTATGAGTATGAGAAATTTGAACTAGGTTTATTTAATAATTATGTGGCTCAAACTCGATTAAGTTTTAGATTGTGATGGAACTTTAGTTCACCCATTTAGTGATTTACACTTATTTTATTAGATCAAACTAATGGAGGGCCCTTGCTACGCGTCGGGTTTGTTAATTGTGGATACAAAACATTTACATTACGTGTGATTATAGCAAGTTGGGTATTTACATTACATAAATGTAGATTTTGTTTTAGTAATGTTCCATAATAGTGTTTTGTTGGCATTGATATAAATCAAGTATTTCATGATTTATTACTTGTACAATTTAGTAAAGGGATAATGGTGAAAACAATTCTGCTTCATGTTTTAGTAATGTCCCATAATAGTATTTTTCTGGGATCGATACAAAACAGTTAGTATTTCATGCTTTATTATTTGTACAATTTAGTAAGGGATACAGGTAAAAACAATTGTGCTTTATGTTTTATTGGTATTTCATGGTTTATTACGTGTACAATTAAGTAAAAGGGATACGAGTGAAAACAAGTGTACTTCATTTTTATTACTTGTACAATGTTACTACTGATCACTTTATCATTTAGATAAAGGAGTAATATTTAAGCTAGAGTTGTTTCTTTAGTGGGAGCTCTATAATCTCATTTTATAGATAAACTGGACTAAAAATAACTCTTTTCATCTTGTTAAGCACGGGGAGTGGTAATTGGTTTTTGAAAACTTTACAGGGGAACTTAACTTCGTTGTTGAAAAAGTGTACGACAGATAAACAATGTTCAAGACAATATTAAAAAAAAAGGTCACCCGCTCGTGAACACCATCACAGAATGACAGAAAGTCGTCTAACCGCTTCCAACCTTGAACTTTGTTAGGAACATTGTCCACTTTGCATACTCTTACGTATCGACTTTATAGTTATCATTATATTATGTGTCGAAAAATGTTAGAAGAGAGCTTAAATTGAGAGCAAAGAAAAAACTTAAAGGGTATATAAAACCTTGCAAAATTCGCTATTTGATGATTAACTGGTCGGGACTTCGGAAAGAGTACTCGACAATTTGGGGATTAATCGGGGTTTAATCGAATCGTACTTTATACATTCAATTATTAAATTTCAAGAATTATATAGAAGAAACCCATAAATATAAACATAAACTTTAAAATATTTGTCTAACATTATTCATTTTTTACAAAAACTCTAGAATTCTAGTTTAAATTCATTTTAAAATGTTGACTAAATTTGACTTTGGCCGGCTTTGATTACCAAATTCAATTTTGATCCATCAATCGACATTGATCGATTAATTAAAAGAATTTTAGAAAATCGGAACGGATTACTCTTAAAAATGAGTAATAGTGGATTAATCGGAGAGTAATCGGGTTTTCTATATAGTGGTATTTGTATCGCTCTTTAATTATTCAGTAAAAATTATTAATGAATATATAATGTAGAGAGAACTGCATTATTAATGAATTGGCTAGATGTAGCTTGGTTTTTTGAGAGGTTATAACCTATAAACGTTTGTGCGTATTTGTAAATATTCTTTATTCTTTTTAATAAAAGATTTACCGGGTAAAATTCATTACCCAAAAAAAATAATGTAGAGTGAACTAATTGTTGAAGAATTTATGAAATTACAAATCGTAAATAAAATGCTTGTAAACCATAATGAATGACTAAGCCCACAATTCACAATTGGACTTGTATCTAACTTAACCAAATCTGTCTATCATGTGTCTAATATGGAGTAATTATCAATGCTTGTAAATGTAAAAAATATCAAAATTTAAAAAGACAAAATTTTTATTCCTCATCTCTGAACTTTACATCAACTTTAACACCCTGTCTTTTTTTCTTTTTTTTTTGTGCTTCCCTCGTCCCTAATGTATCAGAAATCTCATCCCTCGTCCTTCCGTCTATTTTCTATCTATTTTGCCGTGACCCTCCTATCACGTGCAGAGCATGTGAGGGTAAAAAGGTCATTATTAAACTAAGGACGAGTAGCGTAATTATGTCTTCTTCTTCCATATTCAATTTAGTCCCAAATCATAAATCATAAACCCTAAATACTGATATGAAGCTGAAAATCGATCGATACACACTGCAGGACTAGCGATCACTTCTGTGAAAAATCCAGTCCAAAAATATCAACAGAATATTGAAATTGAGGATGAACAGTCGGCATCTTCATGATGAACAAAAAAATTTGAAATCTGGAATTAAGTGCTTTTAGGCCATGATCTTCACATGAAAGTTATTTCAAATGAAATAGCTAACACTCGACAAGCAACAATTGATCCCGAAACATCTAATAATTCATGAATCAAAATGTTGACCGACGAGCTTCATACGTTGACTTTGAGATTTAGATCGATTTAGGTTGATTAAATGACAATTGATGCTTCAAATAGTTTCATCTGATAAATAAATACTTCAATCCATCAACAATTTCATCATTGATCTGATAAAACGATATAGAGACCTCAAATTTTGAGTTTATGCCCAGCGAACAAGGAACTTCAAATTCATGAAGATTTTGTTAATGATAATCCGAATTGAATGATGTAGAGTAATCAGTTGATGATGAGAATCATAAATTTCTGCTCACTTCAAGTTGATTATCATCACATAACGAGTTTAGTATTTGAGCATATATGATGATTAGAGATGGCAATGGATCGGATATGGATCGGATATGGATCGTATTCATATCCATATCCATTTATTTTTTTTAGTTTTCATTCATTCATATCCATATCCGTCGGGTGAAGCGGGTTAATGGATAATTATCCATATCCGTTTAAATTTATCTTATTTTTAACAATTATAAGCGGTGGTTCATTATATACGATCAAAAGTAATATTTTTTAATAGTTTATGTGACCGAAAGTCACATTTTTACTAATTTATATAACAAATATTCAATAAATAGCATATTAAATGTGTAAAGATATCGACATGTAAGTTGCTTACTTTTAATTACATGGAATCACATTTAAACCACCAAAGTACCATAAATACATCTAAATTAAACAAAACAAAATATAAGAATAAAGTTATATTTTTAGAGAAAATATAACGAAAGATGAATATGAATATAATTAATGAAATATCACTACATAAATGATACTAATTTGAATGATAAATTTATATATTTAGTTATTTCGGGTGGAAGCGGGTTCACCCATGGATGAAACTTTTTCGTCCATATCCATATCCATATCCATATCCATATCCATTTAGATCGTCCATATCCACAAATAATCGGGTGGATCGGATGGATATCCACTGGATCGGGTATCCATTGCCATCCCTAATGATGATGTATACATATGGCACGAACACTATATGTAAATGAATATGTGATGTTGATTTGTTGTAATTGTTGATTCTGAAATAAAAATATGATAATATGATACAGAATGTGTTGTGAATTCGTGTTTTGGATTAGTGAATTTGAATAAGTGTCGGATGTAAATAGAGAATTGGAATGATTTTTGTATATGCACTCCACTACCCTCGATTTATAGATGTGGTTTATGATTTATGGAAGAAGAGGAATGAATTTGATTTTATTAGGGTTTATGATTTTTGGACTAAATTGAATATTGAAGAAGAATACATAATTACATTCTACGTCCCTATAGTTTAATAATGACCTTTTTACCCCACATGTTTTGCACGTGATAGGAAGGTAACGGCAAAATAGACAGAGAATAGACGGGAGGACGAGGGATGTAGATTTTTGATATATTAGGGACGAGGGATGCATAAAAAAGAGAAAAAGGATATGGAGTCAAAGTTGATGTAAAGTTCAGGGACAATGAATGAAATTTTATCATTTAAAAATGTAAAAAACCAAAGATCGAGCATCATGTATCTGCCACACCCCAATGAATGCATGCGCAGATTATAATCATCAGTTTGTGTCTACTTTAAGAGTTTGAAATACATGTTGGCCATCTTCATCGTGTTGGAGGAGGTGGATGATGTCTTCTTAAGGTACATATAAGCTGGATTGCTTTACAAAAAAATTCCCACAAAATAAAAACCATCCTACAAGTTGCACTAGCACCGATACCAAAGTTTGCAACAATAAGCGTCGATTCATTGACGACTTGACTGCCGCTTAGAGCCTAAATTGAACTTCGTGCATGTTTAAAACCCATGAAAATTTGATTCTACCATTTTCATGACGTCTCACATTGATTTTTTTTAACCTACTTATTGACCGGAGGTCTATTTAGAAGCAAGAACTTTATATATAGAACATTGAGATTGAAGGTTTTCTCTACTCTTAGGGTTTTTCACTCTGGATGAAGACTTCTCTTTTTTCTATGATAGGGGAAGAATTGTAGTTGGTCAAAAAATTGACGGAAAAAAATTACACGTTAGATTGTTCACACCCAATCACAAGCTGACACCACAATTCTTCTTTTTTTAGTTTATTTTTTTCACCTAACTTTTAATCATATTTTACCACATTATTTAAAACATTTTCAACGAAAACTTAATATTCACTATTACTTACCTTCACTCTGTCACATTGTTTCGTCACAATCAAAAACTCACAATTTCATCGAGAAGTGCATAATTTACGTACATCTCAAAGTTGGTGTTAAAAGTGGATTATGAAACATATCATAAACTGAGAATCAAGTCATCGATTGTTAGCTTATTTCCCAGCTTTGTTAAGCCCATTAGGTGACGGGCTTTATGACTCATACTAGATGCAATTGGATCAACCCAAACCATTCTATTACTTGTATGAAACTTTGAATCATGAAAAAATTCTTGAATGTTCAACTACAACCTACGATTTCTATAATCTTGTGTGACACTTAAATAATGCTTATTGCTTAGTTCGTGTAAAAAAACATTTTATAAATCCGATTGAATGACGTGAACTGGTTTCTAGCTATAAAATAATAAAAACAAAGTAAGATTATTAAAAACATTTGTTAATCCTTTATAGAATGTTGATTAGAATAGATTACTTTGTTATCACATTTATATCAAACTTCAACTATCATTATCAACGAGTAGAGGTATTCATCGATTTGATTAAAACCGATTAAATCGAAAACCAAATCGATACCAAACCAAAAATATTTTAATTTTTCATTAACATTTATTTATGAACTTTAATGATTGTCATTAATTAATAAAATGCAATAAAAGATTGTACAATTAAATATTTTCATTTTAATAAAGTTAATTATTGTATTTAATAATTAATAACAAAAATTGTTATATTATATAATACTTGAATGTTAATAACGAGATCGGAAGTCTGCGCACTACGATGAGGTAATATTGTTTTTGTATCTACCAAATTAGTTGTTAATGAAACAATCAAATAATAAACGGTTAACATAACCTGTATCTAGAAACGATTTTAAAATTCACTTTTTTTTTTTTTACATTATTAAGCGTTTGTCAAATTCGATAGACAAAATGAAGATTAAAAAATGAAACACATTAAAATGGGGTTAGAAAAAGAAATAATGAAAAAATAGAAAATAAAATAAAAAAGGTAATATTCACTTTGAGTTTTTGTTTTAGTATATGTTTGAAACAATCAAAAGATTAATTGTTAACATATAAATCATATCTAAAAACGATTTTAAAAGTCACCTTATTTTTATTTACATTATTAAGTATTTGGTAAATTTGATAAACAAAAAGAGCTGAAAAATAGAAAAGATAAACATATTGAACAATAATAACAACAAATCCAATCTCACAAAAGTAGAGTATTATGAGATAAGATATAGACAATCATTTCTCTATTCTAGAATAAAAAATAAATCATATATCCACCCAAAATTAGATAAAGTTCTATCTATTATGACAAAATGGAAAGAAAAAAAAAAAAAAAAAGGACTATTGACTTGAGTTTTTGTTTATATATATATATATATATATATATATATATATATATATATATATAAAATTGAGTTTGAAATATGTGAGATGTCATTAGCTCCTTAATTATAGCAAAATATGACATGTGTAAAATCTACATATCTCCTCCTAAAAAATTCTTGATATTATTTAATTTATATTATATTTATATTTATATATATTATTACTAATATATATATATATATATATATATATATATACTAATATTTAATATTAATATTAAGGATAATGGATAATATGTAACAGTTGTGTGACAACCCAAAAATTTCCGACCAAATTCAAACTTTATCTTTATATTATTCCGACACGATAAGCAAAGTTTGTTAAGTTGAATCTAAAAAATTTTAAACTATGTTCATACATTCATTTAACTTCGACCAAATTCCGACGATTCACGAACCATTATATAAATGGATATGACTATATATGTATATGTATATATATTATAACTTGAAAATGTTAACAAAGTATTAAATGTATAATACTTTACGTGAATGTATTTGTTTCAATATGTTTATCGATGGAATTAGAAGATAATATCAAATGATTGATTTATCAGATACATTGTGATATGATAACGGGTCTCTGTTGAGAGGTCCACTTTGATTTAGGAAACCTTTCCCTTTTAACGGTATTCGGAATAATTGGTAAATTGATTTACAAGTAAGAACAAAAGTGTCAATTAACGGGAACTAGACAAGGGTTAGTGGTGATTCCTGTTTGATTTTCAATTCATGCTTTACAATATTTTCCTCGTGATTTTAATAAGATAACTATTTTAACTTTCATCTTATTTAATGAGAAAGTAGGAACGTAAAATGTAAATAACTTAGACGTTAGGTATCGACAAGCTAAGTAAATCGACATTTTACATTAAGATGATTTCATACGTTTATTTAACCCTTAGACTTTATCACATGCTTCACCAACAAATTGTAATTTAAAAACTTGAAATCTATTATGGGTATATATAATTTTACTTTTCTAAAACGTTTTATGATATAACGATTTTCATTATTTTAACCTTTAAAATGATTCTTAAATATATTTAGTTTTGAAAAACAAAATTATCATATTTATTTGATATAGTTTCAAACGTACAAAACATTTTCGGTTTAAAAAAGAACTTTATTATTAAAACACTTTATAAGATAAATTGTTTATGAATTTTGAAGAATTTAATTAAAGCTTTGTATTATAAATTTGTAAATATATTTTTATTGTTTCAAAAGGATAAGAGTATTACTAAATAATAATTTCGAAACGATTTTAAACTATATAAAGAACTTTGAAATATATTTAGTTTTGAAAAACTATATATTATAAATATTTCAAATTTATATTTCGAAATGAAAATATAGATATATATTTTTCAATGTAATAAGATTTAATATTAATTTAGTTATAAAACGTTTTATAATACTATTATATATATTTATATATATATATATATATATATATATATATATATATATATATATATATATATATATATATATATATGCATATGTATATATAACGAGACGTCGATTAATAGAAGCAAATAACCAAAACACTCGAACATTCAAGTTACACTTCGAGTAATATAGTTTAAGTATGATTAAGTCTAATTATTGATATAGGTACACGTCACGAAACGTAAAGTGCTAGTTTTCTAATCGTACGGAAAGTCGTTCGAAAAACCGGAACCGGGACATAAGTCGGGTGACATAGTACAAGTCATTAGAACTAAATTTACAAGTTAACTATGCTCGAGAATATAATATAATATATAAATAATTATAAAGATTATATATATATATATATATATATATATATATATATATATATATATATAATTAATATAAACTGTCGGAAAATATCATTAGTCGAATATGAGCTGGCCTAGGTGCCCATGCGATCGCATGGCCCTAAGGCACAATCCCCATGCGATCGCATGGGGGGTTGGTGGCAGCCACATCCTTATAAATTGAGCGATTTCTGTTCTGAATTAATTCATTCATCAATCCCTCTGTCGAGCTCTCTCTATAAATTATTTAAATTATTATTTTTATTATTATTATTAAGATTAATATTATTATTAATCTTATTATTATTGGTAGTATTAGTATTGTTAGTATTATACATAAAATACTACGACGAGGTTATGAGTGAGATATTTCAAAACATGTTTTTCGAGCGGGATAGAGCTAAGGAAATTATGGGTTATAGCTATGAAGGTTATGGGTATTGTTTGGGGGTATGCTCGTGAAGTCAATCTAGTGTTTATCATTTTCGTTGCTTCTACGTACTTTCCTGCAATATTGAATCACAATATTGACACGTGAGTATTCATATCTTATCTTTTATATATTAATAGTGTATCCCTGACTAGTGCTCGAGTATATATGTTTATGCATGTTTGTATGTTTAATTTTGTCGTTAAATAGTTTATAATAAATCACAAATTTGTTACATATGCTACTGAGATGAGGTATATGATATGCATGTCGTTGGAAAGCTGGCTAAAAATCAATAACTTTTCATTTAGAAATCGTGTGGTTACGATGAACGGATTAAAAGATATGGTCAACTGAATTATCATTAATTCTAATATTATTATTATTATTATTACTATCATCGTTATTGATATCGTCATTATTATTATTATCTAATAATTATTATCATTATCGTTATCAATATAAGTATTAGCATTAAAATTGTTATTGTTATTATTAATACTATCGTTATTATCACTAAGGTTATTATTATTATTATTATTATTATTATTATTATTATTATTATTATTATTATTATTATTATTATTAAAAATTATCATTTTGAATAGAATTATTATTTTTATATTATCATTATTACAGCTAATATTAAAAAGTATCGTTATCATGATTAGAATTATCATTTTATTATAATAAATATCATCCTTAGTAAATATAAATATTGTTATTATTATTATTAGTAGAATAATAAAAATTATTATTATTACAACATGATACAACTGTTACTCATTATTATTATTATTAATATTATTTTACTAAATAAATATGTGATACAAAGATATTTTTACCACACGTAATATAATTACATTAATAATACATACCACTATATTTTTATGATATTGAACGAACTGTATAAATTTTATTACTTGAGATATATAAAAGTATATTTTTATAATATATAAATTTTATTTATAAATAAATGATTTGTATTAATAAAATCTAATAAATATATTTAAATATATACAACGACCATATTTAGCTTATATAATAAACATGTATAGATTTTTGGAAGTCATTTTGGGTCAAATTGACTTTTGTTGACTTTTGCATATCGGTCTCGAGCATTAGGATTGTGATACACTACGACTTGACCTAATTTGTTAGACATATAATGACCAACATATAAATATATATATATTTAATATAGGTTCGTGAATCTGAGTCCAACCCTACACTTGTTCAGTGCCGTCATTTGCATTATTGCTACGAAATACAGTATTGTGAGTTTCATTTGCTCCATTTTTAAATGCTTTTGCAATATATATTTTTGGGACTGAGAATACATGCGCTGCTTTTATAAATGTTTGACGAAATAGACACAAGTACATAAAAAACATTCTACGATTGAATTGGTGTTTGTTATAATTGTCACCAAGATATGAGTACACAGGATATCACCCCTTTTTGCTGGTAACCTAAGAATTAGTGTTTATTATAATTGTCACTAATTGACGCGAATCCTAAAGATAGATCTATGGGCCTTGACAAGCCCCAGTCAAAGAATTTGAACTGCTTTAGTACTTCGACTTTTAGTATACAATCGCCATCTTTAAAAGCTATGACCTGTTGTAAGGTGTATACAATCGTCATTTTTAAAAGGGATGGCCTGTTTGTATGCTGTGAGCATACTGAGTGCAAAGCACGTGTTATGCGGGGGATATTCTAGATGCATTTTGTTAATGTCAGTTACCAGGTGTTGAATTTCGATAGAATGATTTTTACACTTGCGAGTGTATGATTACTTATATTTGAAATCTTGTGGTCTATTAAAAAGATGGAAATGAATGTTTATGATAAACTAATGAACTTACCAACCTTTTGGTTGACACTTTTAAGCATGTTTATTCTCAGGTATTAAAGAAATCTTCCGCTGTGCATTTGCTCATTTTAAAGATATTACTTGGAGTCATTCATGGCATATTTCAAAATACGTTGCATTCGAATCATTGAGTTCAACAAAGATTATTATTAAGTCATTTATAGTTTGGATATATTATGAAATGGTATGTCAACTTTCGATGTAATGAAAGTTTGTCTTTTAAAAACGAATGCAATGTTTGTAAAATGTATCATATAGAGGTCAGAACCTCGCAATGTAATCAACTATTGTGAATCATTTATAATCGATATGAACGGGTCCTTTCAAGTTGTAACCATATCTTGCCTCCTTGACGGATATGTTTATTAAACATATATTATGTATAGCTTCCTCAATCAAGTCGTGTTCAACTGCTTTACCTTCTCACCCCGACTACACAACGATTTTTTTTCTTTGATTAAAGTAACAGTCTGCTACAACAACGATATTTTTTAATTTAATATTCTAATTCGTGTTCAAAGGTAGAAGGATCGTCCATCATTCATCTTACATATTTAAGATATTATGTTTAATTTAATCTCTGAATTTGCTATTGATCGAAATAATTTCTATCTTTTTTCTTAAAGAACATGGAAAATACTATTATTACGTAAATGATAAATTTTAATTTTGAAACATTTTTGAGCAGTCGTGCAACGCACTGGCTCAAACCTAGTATGTGTAATATATATATATATATATATATATATATATATATATATATATATATATATATATATATATATATATATATATATATATATATATATATATATATATATATATACAGGGGCGGATCCAGGATTTTCTATCATTGGGGTCACAAAAGAATACTCCGAGTAACAAAATTTTAATTGACAAACTATGATTTTACAAGCTTCTCGAAATTATCTATCAACCATTGTAGTTGTAATAGGAATAATAAAAGAAAACTTTAATATCCAGTAGACAAAACAATATGAAAAACGTTTTTTCAGTTTCAACCTTTAATCTAGCAAGGTCCAATCCCTTTAAGTTAGCAAATCATTCATCTAAATACATAAAATAAAATAAACATGATATAAACTAAAAAACTTAAAACACAAAATTAATAAACTCTGAGATACTGAATAACACAATATGATAAAGAATTTTTTATACATAAAAACTTTTTAGTTAACTTCAAAATTAAAGTTTGATAAATTATTTAATGTAAATCAATTGACTCTTAAAAAATAACTGCAACTATGAACTTAACTTATAATGTTGTAAATGTAACTAAGAACTTAACTTATAATGTTGTAAATGTAACTGTACGATTTTGTGCTATATACGGAGTACTAGGTTTTTGAGCCCGTGCGTTGCACGTGTGGGTGAAAAACCGTGAAAAAATGTAATTTTTTAACCCATTATTCTTTTGAGTTTAAGAGCCCGTAGTATTGGTTTTTGAAATGTCCCGTTCATATTGATTATAAACGTTCCATATTAATTGATTTCGTTGCGAGGTTTTGACCTCTATATGAGACGTTTTTCAAAGACTGCATTCATTTTTAAAACAACCATAACCTTTATTTTATCAATAAAGGTTTTAAAAAAAACATTACATAGATTATCAAATAATGATAATCTAAAATATACTGTTTACACACGACCATTACATAATGGTTTACAATAGAAATATATTACATCGACATATGTTTCTTGAATGCAGTTTTTAAATAATATCATACAAACATGGACTCCAAATCTTGTCCTTATTTTAGTATGCAACAGCGGAAGCTCTTAGTATTCACCTGAGAATAAACATGCTTTAAATGTCAACAAAAATGTTGGTGAGTTATAGGTTTAACCTATATATATCAAATCGTAACAATAGACCACAAGATTTCATATTTCAATACACATCCCATACACAGAAATAAAAATCATTCATATGGTGAACACCTGGTAACCGATATTAACAAGATGCATATATAAGAATATCCCCATCATTCCGGAACACCCTTCGGATATGATATAAATTTCGAAGTACTAAAGCATCCGGTACTTTGGATGGGGTTTGTTAGGCCCAATAGATCTATCTTTATGATTCGCGTCAATTAGGGTGTCTGTTCCCTAATTCTTAGATTACCAGACTTAATAAAAAGGGCATATTCGATTTCGATAATTCAACCATAGAATGTAGTTTCACGTACTTGTGTCTATTTTGTAAATCATTTATAAAACCTGCATGTATTCTCATCCCAAAAATATTAGATTTTAAAAGTGGGACTATAACTCACTTTCACAGATATTTCCTTCCTCGGAAATAAGACTTGGCCACGGATCGATTCACGAACCTATACAAATATGTACATATATATCAAAGTATGATCAAAATATAATTACAACCATTTTTATTATGTTTTAAAGATTTGAGTGTATTAAGTCAGCTGTCCTCGTTAGTAACCTATAACTAGTTGTCCACAATTAGATGTACAGAAATAAATTGATATATATTATCTTGAATCAATCCAAGACCCAGTGTATACACGTCTCAGGCTAGATCACAACTCAAAGTATATATATTTTTGGAATCAACCTCAACCCTGTATAGCTAACTCCCACATTACTGCATATAGAGTGTCTATGGTTGTTCCAAATAATATATATACATGGGTCGATATGATATGTCAAAACATTTGCATACGTGTCTATGGTATCCCAAGATTACATAATATATTAGAATACATGTATAATACAATATAATTTAGCTAGGATATGATTTGTATAGATTTGTTAAACATTTCCCGTAGCTAAAATAATCAAAAAATATTCAATCTTGTTTTACCCATAACTTCTTCATTTTAAATCCGTTTTGAGTGAATCAAATTGCTATGGTTTCATATTGAACTCTAATTTAAGAATATAAACAGAAAAGGTATAGGTTTATAGTCGGAAATTTAAGTTACATGTCAATTACTAAAGAGGTAGTCATTTCCGTCGAAAAAACGATATCTTGATGACCATTTTGGAAAACATACTTTCACTTTGAGTTTAACCATGATTTTTGGATATAGTTTCATGTTCATAAGAAAAATCATTTTCTCAGAAGAATAACTTTTAAATCAAAGTTTATCATAGTTTTTAATTAACTAACCCAAAACAGCCCGCGGTGTTACTACGACAGCGTATGTCCGATTTTACGGTGTTCTTCGTGTTTCCAGGTTTTAAATAATTAAGTTAGCATATCATATAGATATAGAACATGTGTTTAGTTGATTTTAAAAGTCAAGTTAGAAAGATTAACTTTTGATTGCGAACAAGTTTAGAATTAACTAAACTATGTTCTAGTGATTACAAGTTTAAACCTTCGATTAAGATAGCTTTATATGTATGAATCGAATGATGTTATGAACATCATTACTAACTCAAGTTTTCTGGATAAAGCTACTAGAAATGAGAAAAATGGATCTAACTTCAAAGGATCCTTGGATGGCTTGAAAGTTCTTGAAGCAGAATCATGACACGAAAACAAGTTCAAGTAAGATTTTCACTCGAAATAAGATTGTTATAGTTGTAGAAATTGAATCAAAGATTGAATATGAGTATTACCTTGTATTAGAAAGATATCTTACTGTAAATAAGAAAGATTTCTTGAGGTTGGATGATCACTCTACAAGATTGGAAGTAAGCTAGCAAACTTGGAAGTATTCTTGATTTTATGAAACTAGAACTTGTAGAATTTATGAAGAACACTTAGAACTTGAAGATAGAACTTGAGAGAGATCAATTAGATGAATAAAATTGAAGAATTAAAGTGTTTATAGGTGTTTTTGGTCGTTGGTATATGGATTAGATATAAAGGATGTGTAATTTTGTTTACATGTAAATAAGTCATGAATGATTACTCATATTTTTGTAATTTTATGAGATATTTCATGCTAGTTGCCAAATGATGGTTCCCGCATGTGTTAGGTGACTCACATGGGCTGCTAAGAGCTGATCATTGAAGTGTATATACCAATAGTACATACATCTAAAAGCTGTGTATTGTACGAGTACGAATACGGGTGCATACGAGTAGAATTGTTGATGGAACTGAACGAGGATGTAATTGTAAGCATTTTTGTTAAGTAGAAGTATTTTGATAAGTGTCTTGAAGTCTTTCAAAAGTGTATGAATACATATTAAAACACTACATGTATATACATTTTAACTGAGTCGTTAAGTCATCGTTAGTCGTTACATGTAAGTGTTGTTTTGAAACCTTTAAGTTAACGATCTCAATTAATGTTGTTAACCCAATGTTTATTATATCAAATGAGATATTAAATTATTATATTATCATGATATTATGATGTATGAATATCTCTTAATATGATATATACATTAAAATTTCGTTACAACGATAATCGTTGCATATAAGTCTCGTTTTGTAATTCTAGAGTTAGTAGTCTTATTTTTTACATATGTAGTTCATTGTTAATACACTTAATGATATATTTACTTATCATTTAACATAATTAACCAAGTGTATCAATATCTTAATATGATTCACATGTACTTAGTAAGACGTTGTTATAACGATAATCGTTATATATATCGTTTTCGAGTTTCTTAATTTAATAGTCTCATTTTTATGTATATAACTCATTGTTAAAATACCTAATGAGATACTTACTTATCATAATATCATGTTAACTATATATATAATCATATATATGTCATCATATAGTTTTTACAAGTTTTAACGTTCGTGAATCACCGGTCAACTTGGGTGGTCAAATGTCTATATGAAACCTATTTCAATTAATCAAGTCTTAACAAGTTTGATTGCTTAACATGTTGGAAACACTTAATTATGTAAATAACAATTTCATTTAATATATATATAAACATGGAAAAGTTCGGGTCACTACAGTTTTAGAGCCCGTACGTTGGACGGTGGTAAAATAATCGTGCAAAATTATTTGATTTTTTCAAACAATTATTCTTTTAAGTTTAAGAGCCCGTGTTTTTGACAAATTTTTAAAAGTGATTGTGGGTTCTGTTAGTCACTTAACGGGTAACATTTTTTTATTTCTCACCACTAATATCTTTTTATTTATATATAAATTATATACTACGTAATATTTAGAGAAAATATGAGTGTACTGAAAATTTGTCATGAACGCGAGTTTAATTTTAGAAAATTTGTTAGTCGTTTCAGTGGGGAGTCGTCATGTATAATTAATATTATAATAATTATATTTGCATGATCATAAATATTTTAAGAACTTAAACTGTAAATTCAAACCTCTTTCATATAAAAAAAATACTTTGTTGGTAGTGGATCGAAACTCCGTGTCAAATACAATTTATTGCGGGTTCGTAAAATCAATTCGAGTTGAAAGATGATGGCGGTGGAATCTAACTGATAATGCTAAAAACGAACACATATTTCATAGCATTATCCCTCAAGAAAGACAGGCTTTTAGTTGCAATTGTTCTATTTACAAGTGATATTCGTTTAAATAATAAAAGGTGAAGACAAAAGACAGATTCGACGAATTGAAGACGCAAACGACCAAAAAGCTTAAAAGTACAAAGTACAATCAAAGAGGTTCCAATTATTGATGAGAAACGTCTCAAAATTACAAGAGTACAAGATTCGAAACGCAAAATACAAGATATTAAATTATACGCAAGGACGTTCGAAAATCCGGAACCGGGACCAGAGTCAACTCTCAACGCTCGACGCAACGGACTAAAAATTACAAGTCAACTATGCACATAAATATAATATAATATATAATTAATTCTTAAAATTAATATATATATTATATTATATTATAAAAACCGTCGGCAGAAGAAAACAACAACATGTGAGCCTCCCCAGCTGGCCATGCGATCGCATGGCCTGGAGGAGCAAAACTCATGCGATCGCATGAGCCCCTTTTCCAGCCCACATGCCTATAAAATTCGCAGTTTGGTGAACATCAAACATATCTTTTTCTTTCTCTCTATCATACGATACATATATATATATATATATATATATATATATATATATATATATATATATATATATATATATATTATATTTTAATTTTAATTTCTAATAATAAGGGTATGTTAGCGAATGTTGTAAGGGTGTAAGTCGAAACTCTGTCCGTGTACCACTACGCTAATAACACCCATTGTAAGTTATGTTTATGTTATTTTCATTAATGTCTCGTAGCTAAGTTATTATTATGCTTATTTAATGCCTAAGTAATCGTGATGTTTGACTAAAAATATTAAAATTGGGTAATTGGGCTTTGTACCATAATTGGAGTTTGGACAAAAGAACGACACTTGTGAAAATTAGACTATAGGCTATTAATGGGCTTTATATTTGTTTAACTAAATGATAGTTTGTTAATTTTAATATAAAGATTTACAATTGGACGTCCCTATAAATAACCATATACACTCGATCGGACACGATGGGCGGGATATTTATATGTACGAATAATCGTTCATTTAACCGGACACGGGAATGGATTAATAGTCTATGGAATTATTAAAACAGGGGTGAAATTATGTACAAGGACACTTGGCATAATTGATAACAAAGTATTAAAACCTTGGATTACACGCAGTCGATATCCTGGTGTAATTGTGACGATCGCTCCAAATTCATATGGACGAACACGTCATTCATTGATTTCATTGCGAGGTATTTGACCTCTATATGATACGTTTTGTAAATATTGCATTCTTTTGAAAAGGCACATCATAAATGAATGTTTAAATCAAAGGTTTTCGACATCTGATGATTTCTACATATAGACAATCACCATAAATAATAGTTTACAACAGTACTTCCGTTGACAATGCAGTCAAAATAAGATACATGGTGATGATTTGGTGAATGCAACATTTCCTTGAAAAATATGTCATGTAAGACTCCATGCACATAGCTTGTCTAACATCTAAGCAAACAGTGGAAGACTTCTAGGAAACCTGAGAATAAACATGCTAACAAGTGTCAACACAAAGGTTGGTGAGTTCATAGTTTTAATGTTTCGTATAATCTGTATATAAAGGTGGATCACAAGATTTCAGTTGTTTCATCCAGAAACGTTTATCAAAATATTCTACGAAATTGAGCACCCTGGTAACTAAACTTAACGTATATATAATTTATACCCTTTGTATAATCATCTTAATAATACACGCAAACCAACGTGTACGCTTCTCAAATAGCATACGTCCATTAAAAGGCTAGTGCTCTAGCTCGGACGGGGATATCAAGCCCTATGGATCCATATACTACTACTCGCGCCCACCAGTTCTTATAACTGGTAGTTACTAGTTACCAAAGCTAAGGTATTTTCGGTTCAAACTCAGTGTAGAATTTAGTATGTACTTGTATCCATTGCGTTTAAAATAAAGTGCATATATTCTCAGCCCAAAAATATAGATTGCAAAAGCAATTAAAAAGGGAGCAAATGAAACTCACGCATATAAATATTGTAAATCAGTTAATAAAGGATTTGCATGTATTCTCAGCCCAAAAATGTAGAGAGTAAAAAGGATCATATGAAACTCACCTTAGCAGCATATAAAGTCGTTCACCAAAATGTGATCGAAACACGGATTACCAAATAACCGTAGATCTCAACCTAGAGAACATATGTTGGTCAATAAATGTCTATCAAGCTAGGTCAGGTCATAGTGTATCACAATCCTAATGCTCGATATCGATATACAAAAGTTATCCAATGTTGTTTCAAAAAGTCAATTTTGACAATAGTTTAACAAAACGAGACGTACCTTATATAAGGATTCATTTACTCGGTTGGTAATATTCAAAAATCCAATTTATCAATCTCGTAAACAAGTTGTTTAAATCTTAATTGTAGATTCAAAAGCAATTTCAATTAACCTTAATCATAATTCAGCTGCTCATATCTTTTAATCCGTTCATCGAAATTATTCGATATCTAAATGAAAAGTTATTGATTTTTCGCCAGCTTTCCAAAAACATGTATATCATATACCTTTTACCAGTAATATATGTATTTAATTCGTGATCTATTATAAACTGTTTAACGACGAAATTTAGCATACACGTATGTATAAATATATATGCTCGAGCACTAGACATGGATACACAATTAATATATAAAAGATAAAATATGAGTGCTTACGTATCAATATTAAGATTCAATATTGTAGGATAGTACGTAGAAGTAACGGAGATGATAAACACTAGGTTTGACTTACGAGCAAAACCCTCGAACAATACCCATAACCTCCTTAGTAATAACCTATAGTTTCCTTAGCTCTATCCCACTTGAAAACCCATTTTGAAAGTGACACGCTCATGACCTCGTCGTAGTATTTTAAGTGATATAATTAATAATAATAATAATACTATTAATAATAATAAAATAAATAAATAATAATAATAATAATAATAATAATAATAATAATAATTTAAATAAATAAATTTACACATAGTAATATATGTGTAAAACAACTCGCGCAGAAACCTGGTATTTATAGGCATAATTCCTGATTCTGATGCCCATGCGATCGCATGGGATTTTTGCCTATTTCTCATGTGATCGCATGGCCGTCAGATCCAGCTCACATATTTTTGTTTTCTTGTTTGTCGACATAATTAAATATAATATATATAATATATATAATTTAAATAATTAATTATATATTATATTAAATTCATGTGCATAGTTGACTTGCAATTTTCGTTCCGATGACTCGTACGTTGTCACTCGACTTATGTCCCGGTTCCGGTTTCTCGAACGCATTTTTGTACGCTTAGAAAACTCGTAATTTACGTTTTGTGACTCGTACTGATGTGTGCAGCGGGGTGTACGAAATAGTATTATTTTTAGTGCGAAAAACTATTAAATACGCTACAATTTTACACAAGATATTTATTTATTTATAGAATGGATATACTTAAACCTTGCTACAACACTTATAGGCAGTGTACCTAATCGTACAGTAGTGTAGTTTTTAGTAAGTCCGGTTCGTTCCACAGGGAAATCTTTAAACAAAGCTCAACGCTATATTAGTTTACTTTTATAAAAATACAAATATATATATAAGTAATATTATTATTATAAAGGGGGGTTTTTACCGTTTAATGACCGGTTTGTCGATTTTAAAACTTTAGTCGCAGTTAAAACCTAATGTAAAATATTAAATAAATAAAAGACTTAATTTAAAGCGTAAAATAAATAACGATAATGAAATTGCGAATAATAAAAGTGCGATAAAATAAAATTGCGATAATTAAAAAGTACGATAATTAAAAGTGCGATTAAATAACAATAAATAAAAGTGCGATAATTAGAAGTGCAATTAAATATAAAATAAAGGAAATTAAATATGAAATAAAAGAATTATGCTTATTTAAACTTCCGTAATCATGATGTTTGACGTGTTGATTTTAGTTTTATGCCCATGGGTTAATTGTCCTTTGTCCTGGATTATTTAATATGTCCGTCTGGTTTTTGTCCATAACAGTCCATCAGTCATAAATATAAAGTGCGAGTGTCCTCGTCAAATTATTCTTATACCCGAAGTTAAATATTCCAACTAATTGGGGATTCGAATTGTAACAAGGTTTTAATACTTTGTTTAATGAATACACCAGGTTATCAACTGCGTGTAAACCAAGGTTTTACTACTTTGTTAGCAATTACACCAATTACCCTTGAATGTAATTTCACCCCTGTTTTAATTATTCTAGTGGCTATTAATCCATTCCCGTGTCCGGTTAAATGAACGATTATTCGTACATATAAATACCCCGCCCATCGTGTCCGATCGAGTGTATATGGTAATTTATAGGGACGCCCAATTGTAAATCTTTATATTAACATTAACAAACTTTCATTTAGTTAAACAAATATAAAGCCCATTAATAGCCCATAGCCTAATTTCCACAAGTGTCGTTCTTTTGTCCAAACCCCAATTATGGTACAAAGCCCAATTACCCAATTTTAGTAATTAGCCCAACATCATGATTACTTCGTTTTAAATAAGCATAATAATAACTTAGCTACGAGACATTAATGTAAAAAGGTTGAACATAACTTACAATGATTAAAAATAGCGTAGCGTTACACGGACAGAATTTCGACTTACACCCTTACAACATTCGCTAACATACCCTTATTATTAGAATTATAATTAAAATTAAAATTAAAATATAAATTATATATATATATATATATATATATATATATATATATATATATCGTATGAATGAGGAGAAAAAAGATGATTTTTACGATCAGAATTCGGTTGGCTTTATAGGCAGAATTTCATTTTGGGGCTCCGCGACTCGCGGCATTTTTGCCTTCAAACTCCGCGAGTCGCGGAGAATGAAATTACAGCTCAGTCCCTTGGAGTCTTTCTCTGCCGACGGTTTTTATTTATAAATATAATATATATATAATTAATATAATTAATTATATATTATATTATATTTATATACATAGTTAACTTGTAATTTTTAGTCCGTTGCGTCGAGCGTTAAGAGTTGACTCTGGTCCCGGTTCCGGATTTTCGAACGTCCTTGCGTACAATTTAATATCTTGTACATTGCGTTTTGAATCTTGTACTCTTGTATTTTCGAGACGTTTCTTATCAATAATTGGAACCTTTTTGATTGTCTTTTGTACTTTTGAGCTTTTTGGTCGTTTGCGTCTTCAATTCGTCGAATCTGTCTTTTGTCTTCACCTTTTATTATTTAAACGAATATCACTTGTAAATAGAACAATTGCAACTAAAAGCTTGTCTTTCTTGAGGAATAATGCTATGAAATATATGTTCGTTTTTAGCATTATCAAATATTCCCACACTTGAGCGTTGCTTGTCCTCAAGCAATATTGTCTTGAAATACTAGAATCACTTCTTTATTCTTCACACTTTGTACATCAGTGATTTCTATACGGCGGTATAAACAATGGTAGTAACGATATGGTTTACAGTCCCACATGACTATAAAAATTTAGATCCATTAAGGAAATTGGATCTTTATGAAAACATTTGATCTTTTGAAAATTAAATCTAGTTTTTACCCTAGATAAGTTTTCCGGAATAACCCTTTACCGGTGTTTGCAAAATATTTTTGTGGGTTTGGTGGGTTTCAGATTTGAAAATTTTAGCTCAAAACTTGCGGTTTCGTGTCACCCACTTGCTAACCTTGTATTTGGAAAGCAACATGTCCAGTTTACTTGTCCCGTATATTACCTTTCGGTAAACTACCGTCTGGTTGTAAAGGAAAGCGTTGAACAAGCAACTGTTAAGGCAATGTCCCCTGACATGCTTTTAATTATGGTCTATAACGTGTCGGACGCAATTACTATCCTTGGTAGGAGCAATAGTAAAGCTCACCCTTATAATTTTTCGGTATGGCACAAGGTCCTGTCTTTGACCACTAGGCAACCATCGTTCTTACGGTTGACACCCGATTTAGTTCAGGTGACCTAATGAATTCCAGGTGAATTCCTAGGATTTTACGTTCAATGGTAATGAACGCATTGAAAATAGGGTTTTCAGAAAACAAATCGGTTTATAATTTTGATCAAAATATTTTCTCGTTCAAGCTCGAGTTTAGATATCATTGAATTCCATGAGTTTGTAATTCTCAATCTTTAAGGTCAATCTCTAGGATTGAGTAATATCAGTCTTAAAAGCTGATTTTTTAATCTTTAAGGAGATTATCCTTTCTGGGGATCTGATTCATTAGTCTTATCCAGCTAATTTGCATGGTGCCCCCCCATTTTACAAGATAAATCCTTCTCATGGTTAGGATAAATCTGACCACTTGGCGACCCTGTTTTATGCTGAGGTCCGTGGATTTCCAACCGATTTTAGTGATGACTTTTCTAGATTTTTCGTCAACCTACAGCTGGTCTGGACGACAACTTCTTGACCTAAATCAAGAAGCGCGTTTCTTTTTCAGAAGACTTTACTTCCTTTTAATGATGGAATTGATTCATCGTGTAGATCCATCTCTTCTTTTCTTTCATCGGGTAAAACAGTTTAGTTTAGTCCAAAGCAAAAGTATTTTCAGTTATTTGTTACAGATATATGTGACATATGTTTAAGATAACTTGGTAAATTTTCCCACACTTGGCTTTTATTTTCCTTTTTATCGTCCTCTATTCCATTTTAAATGAATTTTAACATTTTGGTTTGTTTTTAAATTTATGTCCTTTCCGAGGTAACAATAATTTCGGTGTTAAAACCTAGTTTTATCGTTCATAAATATGTATAAACATGATTTTGAGTTCATTTAATTGAAAATTTTGAATTTTTTTACTAGAATTGGGTAGTTAGTATATAAGACTAGGGCTGTTCTTTATTATCAGAGAGCACTAGATTCTAATACAACTACTGCTTTACTAGTATTTTTAATGGTAACCAAGTGTATAAAGTAAAAAATTTTAAAATCCGAAATTATTTAACCCCTTCCCACACTTAAGATCTTGCAATGCCCTCATTTGCAAGAAATCAGTAACAATTTAAATTATTGAGGGTGATTTGTGTGAAAATGATTAAATTTTACCAAAGTTTCCAAATATATTGGCGTTTGTTTGCTGAATGATAAATGGTGCACATCATTTGTTCATTCCGTCTTGTTGTTATTTCACATATATTTTGCATCTTGTTGTCAAAATTAGTTGCTTTTGCTGAACTTAATGCCAGTCTTTGAAAATGCGTTGTTTTACCCTGTTGTGTACATAAGATAAACTGCAAACATATATACATATTTTTGAAGTTTGGTATATTACCCCACATTCAAAAATTATTAAAATCTAAGAATAAAAGTTAGACAATTATAAAAATGATTATAATATCAACAAAAGTTATTAAACGTATCAATAATTACAAATTACAAAATAAAAAAAAATAATAAGTAAACTAAGGATGATATTGGTACCAATAGGGGTTCCAGGCATAACCATAGGTGCTATAGAATGCTTCGGCAGGGTCATACGTAGGATACGGTGGCTGCATCTCTATAGACCAGGGAGGGAAGATGGGTTTCGGTGTAGGAATATAGTTTCTACCTATATGTTGGCAATGAGCTATGATTTGGTTCTGATGAACTTGCCAATCTTCAAATGCTCTCTGTCTAGCATTTTCGTATTCCTGAGAAGCTATAAACCTATGCATTTCTTGCATCTCATTCCCCCCTCCTACATTACCTTGCTGTTGGTTTCTCTCCACCTGTGGATGTCTACCATGGTATCGTACTGCGGCGTTATTTCGCCTCTTCAAAACTTTCGCACCATGGTATACATTTAAACCTATAGTATCGCGGGGTTCCTGTTCTTCTACTAATAATCCCCCCCGACTTATATCCACACCGAGATATTCACCAATCAAAGTAATAAAAATACCACCTCCTATTATGCTATGTGGTCGCATCCCCCGAACCATAGCTGATAAATAATAACCCACACAATACGGTATACTTACAGCGCTTTGTGGGTCTCGAATACACATATGGTAAAACAAATCTTGTTCATTTACCTTTTCCTTGTTTTTACCCCTTTGTGTAATCGAATTAGCTAAAAACCTATGTATCACTCTTAATTCGGCTCTATCTATATCCAAATAAGAGTAATTTCCCCCTTTGAAACGGTGATGGCTTGTCATTTGACTCCACACACCGTGTGTATCAAAATTTTCATCTATCTTTCTACCGTTTAGTATCAATCCTCTACAATCGGCAGACGCTAACTCCTCAGGCGTATATATACGTAAAGCCTGAGCCATGTCCAGTAAAGACATGTGGCGCATCGAACCGCCTAACAAAAATCTAATAAAAGAACGATCGGTTAAACTAGCTACCCGATCATTCAACTCTATACTACATAACAATTCTTCACACCATACTTTATATACAGGTCTACGCATGGTGAATAAACGTACCCAGTCATTAAAAGAAGAATTACCATACCTCTGTACAAGTAATTCCCTAATTGGCCCGACCAATTCTACAGCTTCTAAGGGTCCCCATTCTATGACCCTTGGTACCTCAACAACCTTAGAATGAAGAGTATGCAAACCCCTTTGATATTTTGGATAATCTATCCAAAGTCTGTCAAATCTCAGGTTCGGGTGCAATTCTTCCAAGTGCATATCAGAAAAGGTCATGACTGGATGAGGTATATCCTGCTTGTAGTTGTTATCCACCTCCAGTTGTTCTAAATTCTCAGCAGGAGCATTGCGGGCTTGGGATGAAGATTCACCCCTTTCAGTCTGCAAAACACATCAAACACAAATTTTGTGCATCCAAATATGCATTAGTGTCAGCAAAATCATCAATCAAAATAATTACAATGACATTATCAATTTATATCAAACTTAAGCTCATTTTCACATTTTTATCAAATCTACACTTTTTCAAATAAGCATATACGAAAATGTTCGCCAAGTTCATAAGCATTCAACTCAAATAACATGTCAAAATAATCATTACTAGCAATTAAACAAGTCTCAAATGGCATTATCTTTCAAATAACATGCATTCTTCTATCATGTCGTGAAAAATCGCCATCATACACCTTTGAAAGGTTGCAGGGGCGTTGCAAAGTCCAAATGGCATGCGTTTGTAAGAAAAAGTACCATAAGGGCACGTAAATGTGGTTTTCTCTTGGTCCTCGGGTGCTATTGGAATTTGAAAATATCCGGAAAATCCATCTAGAAAACAATAGTAACTATTTCCGGCTAATCTTTCCAACATTTGATCTATGAAAGGTAAGGGAAAGTGATCTTTTCTGGTGGCGTCATTTAATTTTCTATAATCAATACACACACGCCATCCTGTTACAGTCCTAGTAGGAATAAGCTCATTTTTCTCATTTGTAATGACAGTCATGCCACCCTTCTTAGGCACGCATTGAACTGGGCTTACCCATGGACTATCAGAGATTGGATAAATTAAACCTGCATCTAGCAGTTTAATAATCTCTTTCTTAACTACATCTTGCATATTAGGATTTAGTCTTCGTTGGCGTTGCACATACGTTTTATGACCTTCTTCCATAAGGATTTTATGTGTGCAATACGAAGGACTTATTCCTTTAATATCATGAATCTTCCATGCAATGGCTGATTTATGAGCTTTCAACACAGAAATGAGTTGTGATTTCTCATTTTCAGTAAGAGAAGATGATATTATTACAGGTAATTCAGATTCACCATGTAAATAAGTGTATTCCAAATGGTTTGGAAGTGGCTTTAACTCTAATTTCGGAGGTTCTTCTATCGATGATTTGTATCGATATCTGTCTTCTTCTTTTAGCATTTGAATTTCTTCTGTTGTTGGTTCATATCCATTAGCTATAAGTGTAGCTAACATTTCAGCTTCATCAATTGGTTCATTACCTTCTCCTAAAGAACATTCTCCTGTTCCTTGTAATTCTGGAAATTCTTCTAATAATTCTGCATGTGCATCTATAGTTTGAATATAATAACATGTATCATCTGCAGATTGTGGTTGTTGCATTGCTCTATCAACTGAAAAGGTAACACTCTCATCCTCTATACTTAGGGTCAATTTCTTACCGAACACGTCTATCATTGCTTTAGCCGTGTTTAAGAATGGTCTTCCTAATATGAGAGGAACTTGAGAATCTTCTTCCATGTCCAAAACAACAAAATCTACTGGAAATACTAAAGTACCAACTTTAACTAGCATGTTCTCCATTATCCCTCTAGGATATTTTATTGATCTATCGGTTAGTTGTATGCTTATTCTGGTTGGTTTCAATTCTTCAAGGTCTAGTTTAGCGTATAGTGAATACGGCATTAGATTTATACTAGCACCTAAGTCTGCCAATGCTTCTATTGAACTAAGACTACCCAGAAAACATGGAATTGTGAAACTTCCTGGATCAGATAGTTTTTCTGGTATCTTATTCAACAGCACTGCTGAACAATTAGCATTCATAGTAACAGCCGAGAGTTCTTCCATTTTCTTTCTATTTGAGATTAGATCTTTCAAGAATTTAGCATATCTAGGCATTCCTGAAATCACATCAATGAAAGGAAGATTTACATTTATCTGTTTAAACATATCCAAAAATTTGGATTGCTCGGCTTCAAGTTTCTCTTTCTTCATTTTACTCGGGTAAGGAAGTGGTGGTTGATATGGTTTAACATAAGGTTTATCCTTAACTGTGTTATCTTCATTAACCTTTTCAACTACCGGTTCTTTTTCCTTATCTAGATCAGGTTGTGGTTCTTGTGGAGTAGGAATGGTTTCATCAGAAGTTACAGGTATTTCAGGTGGTTTAAGTGTTGTGCCACTTCTTGTGGTAATGGCTTTAGCTGTTTCATTTCGGGGGTTAGCATTTGTATCGCTCGGTAAACTTCCCGGTTTTCTTTCACCTATTAACCTTGCTAGGTTACTTACTTCTTGTTCTAGATTTTGAATAGAAGCTTGTTGATTTCTAAATGCTTGAGCATTTTGTTCATTGGTTTGTTTCTGAGATGTGAAAAACTGCGTTTGAGTTTCAACTAGCTTCGTCATCATATCTTCTAAATTTGGCTTTTTATCATCGGTTTGTTGTGGTGGTTTGTTTTGAAAATTCGGTCTTTGCTGGTTGTAAGTATTATTGGATACTTGTTGATTGCTAGGACCTTGTTGGTTGTTGTATGGAATATTTCGGTTATAATTTTGGTTTTGATTGTAAATCGGTCTTGGAGGTTGATAATTATTCTGATAATTATTTCCAGGCCTTTGGTTTATGTATGAAATATTCTCTCTTTGTTCCATTGTTAATTCAATACTGAGACAATCTTTTGTCAAATGTGGTCCTCCACACTGCTCACAACTAATTCGTATTGAGTGAATATCTTTAGTCATCTTTTCCATTCGTCTCTCCACAGCATCTATCTTTGCGGAAATGGAATCTAAGTCATGGCTAGAATCGGCTCTAGCTGCTTTAGATGATCTAATGATATCTTTTTCTTGGTGCCACTCATGTGAGTGGGAAGCAGTGTTATCAATAATTTTGTAAGCATCAGTTTCGGTTTTCTTCATAATAGAACCACCAGCTGCTATATCTATGTCTTTCCTTGTAGTGATGTCGCATCCTTGGTAGAATATTTGTACTATTTGACAGGTGTCTAAACCATGTTGCGGACATCCTCTTAACAACTTTCCATATCTTGTCCATGCCTCATATAGAGTTTCATTTGGCTTCTGTGTAAACGTAACAATTTCTGCTTGAAGTCTTACGGCTTTAGATGCAGGAAAGAATTGTTTAAGAAATTTGTCAACTAAAACATCCCATGTATCAATCGCCCCTTCAGGTAACGATTCCAACCAATCTTTGGCTTCTCCCTTTAAAGTCCAGGGAAATAACATGAGATATATCTGTTCATCCTCCACTTCTCGGATTTTAAATAGTGTGCAGATCCTATTAAAGGTACGTAGATGTTCATTTGGATCTTCCTTCGGCGCACCACTAAATTGGCATTGATTAGTCACCACGTGTAGAATTTGTCCTTTGATTTCATAATCTGGCGCATTAATGTCTGGATGAGTAATTGCGTGACCTTGGCCAATGCGTTTAGCTCTCATTCGGTCTTCCATACTTAAAGGTTCCAGATTCTCCATAATTGAATTTGTTGAATCGGTATCACTAGATGATTCTGATTTAATGGTTCGTTCCTCAACAATCTCTGTTTGAATGATTGGTGGTTCCGGAGGAAAGTTTAATGGTTCAGGATCTATGAACCGTTCCTGAATATTCTCCGGATTCTCAATTGTGAGGTTGGGTTCAAAAAATGGATTATCGGAAATTTGAACTGAAGTACTTGGTCTACTGGATGATGATTCTAAAGAAAAATCAACGGCGGTTATATTTGCTAAATGTCTTGATCTAGTTACAGGTGGCGAACGTACAAAAGGTGGTGAACGTCTTGCTCGGTGCATTCACTGAATATCCTATTAGTTTTTAAAAAGGAAAGAAAAATTATAATAAGTTATCCAATTAATAGACTTTTCTGATTTTGCCCACGTTTCGAATAGCCAAAAGATGCAGCAGAGGGGCAGGATTCGTTTGGTCTCAATATAATTGAGGACTGTTTGGCTCCAATAACCCGGTCCACGTACAAATCCAACTATTACTACGAACCAGAAAATTTTGATGTCTATTAATTTAACCACTTAAAATAAATTTTCGTAATTTTAAGAAATTTAGATAATAAGTAGAATAAAAATATATGTCCTAAAACTAGAATAGCGAGAAATAAGAAAGAAAAAGAGTTCGTCGAAAAAAAAAAAAAATTGAAAAATAAAAGGTGACGGAAAAATAAAAGAAACTTATAAAACTTAAAAATACTTGACTAACCTAACCTTATTACTATAACTAACTTAAAATTATAATCGCAAATTGAAATTACTAATTGGAATGATAATTGATACATAGGTAAAAGTCGTCTAAAAATATTAAAGCTTACAGGAAAAACTAAATCCCAAATGGAAATAACTTAAAAAGAAACTAAAACTTAAAAAGGCGTCGCAAAATTCTAAAGCACCTAAATCTTAGTCTAAAGAAAAAGCACTTAAGGAATTCTACGGCAAAGCCTAAAAATCTAGGAGTAAAAATGACTATAGCAAAAACTATGTTTAAAATTAAATATGAGCTAAAAATACAAATATTACGCTAAAACGATTAAAAAGGGACAAAAAATAAAAATATACAAAAAGTTGTAAAAAGTACAATTTTTATAAAAATATTATTTTTATATTATTTATTTAATAAAACTACTAATTTTACAATTTAATTAAACTAATTTAACTAAAATATATAAATTAAATAAAAAGTAAAAGTAATTATAATAATAATAATTAGTTAGGGTTATAATAATAATAATTAATAATTAACCGTAATTAATGCTGAATTAGGGCTTCTGTCTGCGTGTCAGGTTTTCTCCGCGAGTCGCGGTATTTAAAACACCAAACCCCGCGAGTCGCGGGGTTCAGAAATTCAGATGACAGCTTATTTAAATTCGACGCGTTTTTTATTTTTATTTTCTTTTTTTTTTCTTCTTTTCTGTTTTCTGTTTTTATATAAATAAAAGATATTTAAATAAAACTTATATTTTTATAAACTAAAATAAAAATAAAGAAACTTATAAAACTTAAATATTTAACAAAATTTTAAAAATACTTATATTTTTGTTTTTCTTTTTATATTTTTGAATAATTAAAACGTATTTTTACAAAAACGAATTTTAATAAAAGTTAACTAAAAATCTTTTTTTTTTTTATATATATTAGCGTTGCGCTTCCGGCGTTTAGAAAGTTCCCCGGCAGCGGCGCCAAAAATACTTGATGTGTGCAGCGGGGTGTACGAAATAGTATTATTTTTAGTGCGAAAAACTATTAAATACGCTACAATTTTACACAAGATATTTATTTATTTATAGAATGGATATACTTAAACCTTGCTACAACACTTATAGGCAGTGTACCTAATCGTACAGTAGTGTAGTTTTTAGTAAGTCCGGTTCGTTCCACAGGGAAATCTTTAAACAAAGCTCAACGCTATATTAGTTTACTTTTATAAAAATACAAATATATATATAAGTAATATTATTATTATAAAGGGGAGTTTTTACCGTTTAATGACCGGTTTGTCGATTTTAAAACTTTAGTCGCAGTTAAAACCTAATGTAAAATATTAAATAAATAAAAGACTTAATTTAAAGCGTAAAATAAATAACGATAATGAAATTGCGAATAATAAAAGTGCGATAAAATAAAATTGCGATAATTAAAAAGTACGATAATTAAAAGTGCGATTAAATAACAATAAATAAAAGTGCGATAATTAGAAGTGCAATTAAATATAAAATAAAGGAAATTAAATATGAAATAAAAGAATTATGCTTATTTAAACTTCCGTAATCATGATGTTTGACGTGTTGATTTTAGTTTTATGCCCATGGGTTAATTGTCCTTTGTCCTGGATTATTTAATATGTCCGTCTGGTTTTTGTCCATAACAGTCCATCAGTCATAAATATAAAGTGCGAGTGTCCTCGTCAAATTATTCTTATACCCGAAGTTAAATATTCCAACTAATTGGGGATTCGAATTGTAACAAGGTTTTAATACTTTGTTTAATGAATACACCAGGTTATCAACTGCGTGTAAACCAAGGTTTTACTACTTTGTTAGCAATTACACCAATTACCCTTGAATGTAATTTCACCCCTGTTTTAATTATTCTAGTGGCTATTAATCCATTCCCGTGTCTGGTTAAATGAACGATTATTCGTACATATAAATACCCCGCCCATCGTGTCCGATCGAGTGTATATGGTAATTTATAGGGACGCCCAATTGTAAATCTTTATATTAACATTAACAAACTTTCATTTAGTTAAACAAATATAAAGCCCATTAATAGCCCATAGCCTAATTTCCACAAGTGTCGTTCTTTTGTCCAAACCCCAATTATGGTACAAAGCCCAATTACCCAATTTTAGTAATTAGCCCAACATCATGATTACTTCGTTTTAAATAAGCATAATAATAACTTAGCTACGAGACATTAATGTAAAAAGGTTGAACATAACTTACAATGATTAAAAATAGCGTAGCGTTACACGGACAGAATTTCGACTTACACCCTTACAACATTCACTAACATACCCTTATTATTAGAATTATAATTAAAATTAAAATTAAAATATAAATTATATATATATATATATATCGTATGAATGAGGAGAAAAAAGATGATTTTTACGATCAGAATTCGGTTGGCTTTATAGGCAGAATTTCATTTTGGGGCTCCGCGACTCGCGGCATTTTTGCCTTCAAACTCCGCGAGTCGCGGAGAATGAAATTACAGCTCAGTCCCTTGGAGTCTTTCTCTGCCGACGGTTTTTATTTATAAATATAATATATATATAATTAATATAATTAATTATATATTATATTATATTTATATACATAGTTAACTTGTAATTTTTAGTCCGTTGCGTCGAGCGTTAAGAGTTGACTCTGGTCCCGGTTCCGGATTTTCGAACGTCCTTGCGTACAATTTAATATCTTGTACTTTACGTTTTGAATCTTGTACTCTTGTATTTTCGAGACGTTTCTTATCAATAATTGGAACCTTTTTGATTGTCTTTTGTACTTTTGAGCTTTTTGGTCGTTTGCGTCTTCAATTCGTCGAATCTGTCTTTTGTCTTCACCTTTTATTATTTAAACGAATATCACTTGTAAATAGAACAATTGCAACTAAAAGCTTGTCTTTCTTGAGGAATAATGCTATGAAATATATGTTCGTTTTTAGCATTATCACGTACCTTTATCAAAATATAGTCTTAAATTATCACTAAACTATATCATTCAAAGTGTATCTTAAACTTTCGAGTGTTTTGGTCATTTACTTCTATAAATCATTGTCTCGCTATTTGTTAATATATATATATATATATATATATCTATATACATATAATTGTTCGCGAATCGTCGAGAACAACCGAAAGGTATTTGAATATATGAAAGTAGTTCAAAAATTTTGAGATTCAGTATTACAGACTTTGCTTATCGCGTCAGAAATATTAATCATGCAAATATTAAGTTTAAATTTGGTCAGAAATTTCCGGATCATCACAGTACCTACCCGTTAAAGAAATTTCGTCCCGAAATTTGAGTGAGGTCGTCATGACTAACAATAAAAATGTTTTCATGTCGTATATGTGTTGATAAATAGAGTTTTATCACCGTTGAATAATATGGATAAAACAATCCAATTATTCGAAGCGTATGAGAGAAGTTATCGTAAAAGAGTGAAATGAAGGAATAGAGATTCGTCTTAATTTTTGACGTAGTAGCGATTGATTTCCGGAATTTAAGAAATAAAAAATCTTCATATTCTAAATAAGATTTGATTCTTCGGGATTTAAGGAGATTAAGATCTTCTTTTATTAAATGTGTAATCTGCCTCGATTGCTATGTCTGATATTTCACTATAAATTGACCTTTTCCGTTTCATTTATTTTCACCACTCTTATAAGCTTTTTCCTTATTTCATACTTACAAAAGATTTGTGAAAATGCTTCATCCAGTTCTGATTCTTGATATTTTCTTGGCTATCATATCATTCATTCTTCTTTTTCATCTGCCACCAGAGGAGGTTATTTTCTTCTACTATTACCTTGGGGTTATATTGTTTTTCATTCTCCCGTGTCTTTATATCGCTATACGCATTGATATACACGGTTTGTAATTTCGGAGTTGTTTTCGAGCTTTATATTTTCCATTATATTTAGGAGCTTCATGCTTTCGTTTTCTCTTCCCGACTTTAATTCAAGCGAATAATGGTCCTAAATTCGTAGCTATACATTTCGGAATGAACATAATTAATGTTCTAAGAAAGAAACGGTGATAGCACAATCTGACTTGTCAAATTACCAGAATACCTTGAAAAAGACCGAATCATTAAGAAAATATTTTCTTGATATTTTTAGAGATTATATAGAATGAAAGAGTTATGTAACATGGTTCATGATGAGGGTGTGATCTGTAAACATTTATCAAGTTCCATTAGAAACTCAGCATGACTTACTGTAATATAATCACGTTGATCAAGTGTCATTATACTATACTAACTCATGCTTCAGCTCCCAACACCACTTCAAAAATATTCATATTTTAAACTCGAAGGTTTCAGAATTAAAAAACTAAAATAGTTTCTTTTATGATGTTACACAGATATCGCAAGGAGAAAATTGATTTCTGATAAGAATGATTATGGAATTATCTCCAGAAATATGGAGGATATTTATAATGAAAGATACGATGATATCTTAGAATTTCTAATATCAGAGGATGATGAAGAATATTGTCCGCAAGGGTTTAGATTCGGAAGCAAGGTATTCGTTAATGGCTTCAGCAGATACTAAATCATTTGGATTCTTTGAAGGCAGGTTTAGTCTCTGTGATTTATCCACAGCCTCCTTCATACTTTGCTTAATCCGTTTTTCAGTACCAAAATTTTTCTGAGCTTTGCCAATACACTACTCTTTATCATCAAACTTTTGACTGTTAAAGTCGTTTACAGTTTTTGATGCTTCATCAGCATTTTTCAAGATTTCGAGAACTAGTTCATAGTTTAGGGTGTTTTTCAGAAACTTCACATTCGAAGTCTTTAAGTCTTGAAGGTAAACGTTATATGTATATATATAACTGTTGGCGAAAAATTGCTACGAAATTCAAAATACTGATTTGCTAATTCCCAGTAGTTGGTATGACAATTGTTGTTAAAAGTTGTATATGAGTACTTGATAGAGTTTCAATGAATAATTATCGTGATTTTTCGGAGAGGCTTAATGATCAATGAAGTTGTTGATAAGTTTACTGCTAATGTGGTGGAATATGAAAGGTTCCCCGATAACAAAAATGTATATGCCAAAGTTACAAGTCTGAAAGGTCGTCGTTAACTGGTTGAACGGTTGATAATACTGGATACTTTGAAAAGAAATTGCAAGGTTATTTTCAGTAATAACAATGATAAAGGATCTTTTACATTTTTGAAGTCAGAGTATAGCTTTGAAAGATGTAGAGATCTAAGAATGATGTCACCCGTTAAATCTTGACTTGGATTTTGATCCGTCAATATCAGAATATGTAATTGAATTTGTATGGAAACGATTGTATATCGCTGTGAGCATAGTTAATAATTTTTGAATCAAAGTTGAAGAATGTACAGTATAACATATTAATTGTGAACTTATATATTTCCCGGGAATTACCTACCCGTTAAAGATTTCACAAGTAATATTTTGTACAAAAGAACTTTTATTATTGTCTTTATGAAAATATATGTATGTATATTTTCTTCAGATGTAACGCAGATTTAATGAGTTAATATCATATTAAGCTCATTTAATTTTTGGCTGGATTAGAAATGAATAATCTTTAAAACATTAAAGATTTCATAATCTTCGTGGAGTATTTTACTAATGTAATCAATACTTCGTTATTCAGTTTTATTGATATTTCCACAGTAAATCATGTTGGTGCTTATGGAACTCTTGCTAACTTCGCAAGGTAAAAATGATGTTTTCTGGAAAGTTTCGAGTATATCGAAAATGAAAATGTAAAATCAATTATGTAATTGAATAATACACTTGGTTTAGTATAAAATGGAATTCATTAAGTTGGAACAGAGATTGTAGTTAACAATGGTTATGTTGTTAAGGAAGGATGTACATCATTGCATATTAGTAATATGAACTAACCGAGTAGTACCTACCAGTTAAGATTCACACGTAATAGCTTAGTACGAAAAGATTTATTTTGAGTTCAAAATTCATATATATTAAATATACATAAAATTTCTTCAGGGGAAATGAGTTAATACTTCATCGGTTATTGTTGCTGGTATTTCTTGGTAACTACGGTGCGTATGACGTTGATGCTCGTGGAACAGATTGTGAAGTTGAGGTTTGCAATGCGAATGTTGTTGTTGGTGGTAATGGTACTGTTGGTGTTGTTGTCGGTGGTACTGTTGATGCCGGTGATGCTGCTGGTGCTTGCAACCTTTGCACCATATTCTCCAAAGCCACCACCCGAGCGCGAAGCTCGTTGACTTCTTCTACTACACCGGGATGATTGGCGGTTCGGACGAGCGGATGAATAAGATCCAAAATTTGAGATAGTATATTATCGTGACGAGATACTCTGGAAATAAGAGAGAAAATGGTGTCTCGAACAGGTTCGTCGGTAAGTGCTTCAGGTTCTTCGCCAAGAGGGCAATGTGGTGGATGGAAGGGATCGCCTTCTTCTTGTCTCCAATAATTAAGTAGGCTACGAACCCATCCCCAATTCATCCAGAATAGATGATGGCTAATTGGTTGATCCATTCCGGTTACACTGTCTTCGGAATTCAGGTGAATATCCATATCGGAATAGCTATCAGAGTTTAAGAAATTTGAACTAGATACGGGATCCATCTTGTATAATTAGGGAGATGATTTTTGATTAGATTATAGAATTTAGTTTGGTATTCTTCAATACAAAATTTACATATGTATATATAATACCAAATTCCATAAATCACGGAGAAATTTTCGGAAGATGTCAGGAAAAGTTTACAGTAACAGATACGCTAAGATATGAATTTTTGTCTATACACTATTTATGCAATAAATGCATGAAAACGTGTCTAGACTTAAGAATGATAAGCATATAATTTCTGACAAGAAATGATAAGCAAAACTTTTGACATGCAGACACAGTCGAAGTCCAGACTTACGAATGCATCCTAACAACTATCAGTTAGACACACTAATGCAAGACCTGGTTCACTAGGACTAACGCTCTGATACCAACTGTGACGATCGCTCCAAATCCATATGGACGAACACGTCATTCAATGATTTCATTGCGAGGTATTTGACCTCTATATGATACGTTTTGTAAACATTGCATTCTTTTGAAAAGGCACATCATAAATGAATGTTTAAATCAAAGGTTTTCGACATCTGATGATTTCTACATATAGACAATCACCATAAATAATAGTTTACAACAGTACTTCCGTTGACAATGCAGTCAAAATAAGATACATGGTGATGATTTGGTGAATGCAACGTTTCCTTGAAAAATATGTCATGTAAGACTCCATGCACATAGCTTGTCTAACATCTAAGCAAACAGCGGAAGACTTCTAGGAAACTTGAGAATAAACATGCTAACAAGTTTCAACACAAAGGTTGGTGAGTTCATAGTTTTAATGTTTCGTATAATCTGTATATAAAGGTGGATCACAAGATTTCAGTTGTTTCATCCAGAAACGTTTATCAAAATATTCTACGAAATTGAGCACCCTGGTAACTAAACTTAACGTATATATAATTTATACCCTTTGTATAATCATCTTAATAATACACGCAAACCAACGTGTACGCTTCTCAAATAGCATACGTCCGTTAAAAGGCTAGTGCTCTAGCTCGAACGGGGATATCAAGCCCTATGGATCCATATACTACCACTCGCGCCCACCAGTTCTTATAACTGGTAGTTACTAGTTACCAAAGCTAAGGGATTTTCTATTCAAACTCAGTGTAGAATTTAGTATGTACTTGTATCCATTGCGTTTAAAATAAAGTGCATATATTCTCAGCCCAAAAATATAGATTGCAAAAGCAATTAAAAATGGAGCAAATGAAACTCACGCATATAAATATTGTAAATCAGTTAATAAAGGATTTGCATGTATTCTCAGCCCAAAAATGTAGAGAGTAAAAAGGATCATATGAAACTCACCTTAGCAGCATATAAAGTCGTTCACCAAAATGTGATCGAAACACGGATTACCAAATAACCGTAGATCTCAACCTAGAGAACATATGTTGGTCAATAAATGTCTATCAAGCTAGGTCAGGTCATAGTGTATCACAATCCTAATGCTCGATATCGATATACAAAAGTTATCCAATGTTGTTTCAAAAAGTCAATTTTGACAATAGTTTAACAAAACGAGACTTACCTTATATAAGGATTCATTTACTCGGTTGGTAATATTCAAAAATCCAATTTATCAATCTCGTAAACAAGTTGTTTAAATCTTAATTGTAGATTCAAAAGCAATTTCAATTAACCTTAATCATAATTCAGCTGCTCATATCTTTTAATCCGTTCATCGAAATTATTCGATATCTAAATGAAAAGTTATTGATTTTTCGCCAGCTTTCCAAAAACATGTATATCATATACCTTTTACCAGTAATATATGTATTTAATTCGTGATCTATTATAAACTGTTTAACGACGAAATTTAGTATACACGTATGTATAAATATATATGCTCGAGCACTAGACATAGATACACAATTAATATATAAAAGATAAAATATGAGTGCATACGTATCAATATTAAGATTCAATATTGTAGGATAGTACGTAGAAGTAACGGAGATGATAAACACTAGGTTTGACTTACGAGCAAAACCCTCAAACAATACCCATAACCTCCTTAGTAATAACCCATAGTTTCCTTAGCTCTATCCCACTTGAAAACCCATTTTGAAAGTGACACGCTCATGACCTCGTCGTAGTATTTTAAGTGATATAATTAATAATAATAATAATACTATTAATAATAATAATAAAATAAATAATAATAATAATAATAATAATAATAATAATAATAATAATAATAATAATAATTTAAATAAATAAATTTACACATAGTAATATATGTGTAAAACAACTCGCGCAGAAACCTGGTATTTATAGGCATAATTCCTGATTCTGATGCCCATGCGATCGCATGGGTTTTATGCCTATTTCTCATGCGATCACATGGCCGTCAGATCCAGCTCACATATTTTTGTTTTCTTGTTTGTCGACATAATTAAATATAATATATATAATATATATAATTTAAATAATTAATTATATATTATATTAAATTCATGTGCATAGTTGACTTGTAATTTTCGTTCCGATGACTCATACGTTGTCACTCGACTTATGTCCCAGTTTCGGTTTCTCGAACGCATTTTCGTACGCTTAGAAAACTCGTAATTTACGTTTTGTGACTCGTACCTTTATCAAAATATAGTCTTAAATTATCACTAAACTATATCATTCAAAGTGTATCTTAAACTTTCGAGTGTTTTGGTCATTTACTTCTATAAATCATTGTCTCACTATTTGTTAATATATATATATATATATATATTTATATATATATATATATATATATATATATATATATATATATATATATATATATATATATATATATATATATAATAACAAATCATTTTATGACCATACAATTAATATTCTAACTTATCATATATATTCAAATAAATATTTAAACCAATAAGTTTAATGTACGGTATCAAACAATTAATACATTGTTACGTTTTTAAGTTATAGTATATATATATATATATATATATATATATATATATATATATATATATATATGTATCTATATACATATAATTGTTCGCGAATCGTCGAGAACAACCGAAAGGTATTTGAATATATGAAAGTAGTTCAAAAATTTTGAGATTCAGTATTACAGACTTTGCTTATCGCGTCGGAAATATTAATCATACAAATATTAAGTTTAAATTTGGTCAGAAATTTTCGGGTCATCACAGTAATTATTAAACAAAGTATTAAGATCTTGTTACAGTTTAAGTCCCCAATTAGTTGGAATATTTAACTTCGGGTATAAGGATAATTTGACGAGGACACTCGCACTTTATATTTATGACTGATGGACTGTTATGGACAAAAACCAGACGGACATATTGAATAATCCAGGACAAAGAACAATTAACCCATGGGAATAAACTAAAATTAACACGTTAAACATCATGATTACGGAAGTTTAAATAAGCATAATTCCTTTATTTTCATATTTAATTGCACTTCTAATTATCACATTTTTATTTATTGTCATTGTATTTAATTGCACTTTTAATTATCGCACTTTTTAATTATGGCAATTTTATTTCATCGCACTTTTATTTATTGCAATTTCATTATCGTTATTTATTTTACGCTTTAAATTAAGTCTTTTATTTATTTAATATTTTACATTAGGTTTTAACTGCGACTAAAGTTTTAAAAATCGACAAACCGGTCATTAAACGGTAAAAACCCCTTTTTATAATAATAATATTACTTATATATATTTGTATTTTTATAAGATAAAACTAATATAGCGTTAAGCTTGTTTAAGTGTATCCCTGTGGAACGAACCGGACTTACTAAAAACTACACTACTGTACGATTAGGTACACTGCCTATAAGTGTTGTAGCAAGGTTTAGGTATATCCATTCTATAAATAAATAAATATCTTGTGTAAAATTGTATCATATTTAATAGTATTTCCTAGTAAAATATAAGCTATTTCATATACGCCTAGCATAACATCAAGTATTTTTGGCGCCGCTGCCGGGGAACAACACTTAACGCCGAAGCAAGACGCTATTATAAAAAAAAGTAGTTTTTACGTTATTTTTGTAGAAATATATTTACATAAGTTTTAAATATCAAAAATATAAAAACATAAATATATATATATATATATATATATATATATATATATATATATATATATATATATATATATATATATATATATATATATATATATATATATATATCTTTAAGTCTTTAAAAAAAAGGTATTTTTAGTTATAAAATACTCATAAGTGATTTTTATTTAAAATATAAGTTTTAGTTATACTATAAAACATTTTTAACAGAAAATTAAAAAACAAAACATAAAAAAAAAAAAAAAAACTGAACCTATAGAAATCGAACCCTTCTGAGCTGAAATTGAACCCTCCGCGACTAGCGAAGAATTTGAACTGGACCATACCGCACTCGCGGAGGTCCTCTGACAGGTCAAACCTGGTACTCATTTAATGCGAAATTAGGGTTTAATTATATTAATATTAATTAGGTTTTAATTTTAAATTAATTAGTTTTAGTTTTTATTTAATTTGTATTTTTAAGTTATATTAAGTTTTATTAAATATATAAAATTAATAGTTTTATATAAAAATAATATTTTTATAAAAATTGTACTTTTTACAACTTTTAGTATATTTTTTTATATTTTGTATCTTTTTATTCGTTTTAGCGTAATTTTTGTATTTTTCGCTCGTATTTAGTTTTAAATCATAGTTTTTGCCATAGTTATTTTTACTTCTAGATTTTTAGGCTTTGCCATAAAATCCCTTAAGTGCTTTTTCTTTAGACTAAGATTTAGGTGCTTTAGAATTTTGCGACGCCTTTTTAAATTTTAGTTCCTTTTTAAGTTATTGCCATTTGGGATATAGTATTTCTTTTAAGCTTTAATATTTTTAGACGCAACTTTTAATTTTTAGTTTTTAGTGCCTTTTTAAGTTTAGACGCGCTACTTTCTTATTTTTATTTTTCGACGCCTATTATTTTTCGCCTTTTTATTTTTTCGACGTTTTTCGACGCGCTCCTTTTCTTTCTTATTTCTCGCCATTCTAGTTTTTAGGACTTAGAATTTTCTCTATTTCTTATCTAATATTTCTTTAAATTTCAAACGAAAAATTGTTTTAAGTGGTTAAATTGATAAACATCAAAATTTTCTGGTTCGTAGTAATAGTTGGATTTGTACGTGGACTGGGTTATTGGAGCCAAACAGTACTCAATTATATTGAGACCAAACGAATCCTGCCCCTCTGCTGCATCTTTTGGCTATTCGAAATGTGGGCAAAATCAGAAAAATCTATTAATTTGATAACTTATATAATTTTTCTTATTTTTATAACTAATAGGATATTCAGTGAATGCACCGAGCAAAACGTTCACCACCTTTTGTACGTTCACCACCTGTAACTCGATCAAGACATCTAGCAAATATTGTCGCCGTTGATTTTTCTTTAGAATCGTCATCCAGTCAACCAAGTACTCCAATTCAAATTTCCGATAATCCATTTTTTGAACCCGACCTCACAATTGAGAATCCGGAGAATATTTAGGGACGATTTCGAGATCCTGAACCACTAATCTTTCCTCCGGAACCACCAATCATTCAAACAGAGATTGTTGAGGAACCAACCATTAAATCAGAATCCTCTAGTGAGTCAGATTCAACAAATTCAATCATGGGAAATCTGGAACCTCTAAGTATGGAAGACCGAATGCGAGCTAAATGCACTGGCCAAGGTCACGCAATTACTCAACCTGACATTAATGCGCCAGATTATGAAATCAAAGGACAAATTCTACACATGGTGACTAATCAATGCCAATTTAGTGGTGCGCCGAAGGAAGATCCAAATGAACATCTTCGTACCTTTAATAGGATCTGCACTCTATTTAAAATAAGAGAAGTGGAGGATGAACAGATATAACTCATGTTATTTCCCTGAACTTTAAAAGGAGAAGCCAAAGATTGGTTGGAATCGTTACCTGAAGGGGCGATTGATACATGGGACGTTTTAGTTGAAAAATTTCTTAAACAATTCTTTCCGGCATCTAAAGCCGTAAGACTTCAAGGAGAAATTGTTACGTTCACACAGAAACTAAATGAAACTCTATATGAAGCATGGACCAGATTTGGAAATGGTTTAGACACCTGTCAAATAGTACAAATATTCTACCAAGGATGCGACATCACTACAAGGAAAGACATCGATATAGCAGCTGGTGGTTCTATTATGAAGAAAACAGAAACTGATGCTTACAAAATTATTGATAACACTGCTTCCCACTCACATGAGTGGCACCAAGAAAAAGATATCGTTAGATCATCTAAAGCAGCTAGAGCTGATTCTAGCCATGACTTAGATTTCATTTCCGCAAAGATAGATACTGTCGAGAGACTAATGGAAAAGATGACTAAAGATATTCACTCAATACGAATTAATTGTGAGCAGTGTGGAGGACCATATTTGACAAAAGATTGTCTCAGTATTGAACTAACAATGGAACAAAGAGAGAATGTTTCATACATAAACCAAAGGCCTGGAAATAATTATCAGAATAATTATCAACCGCCAAGACCGATTTACAACCAAAACCAGAATTATAACTGAAATGTTCCATACAACAACCAACAAGGTCCTAGCAATCAACAAGTATCCAATAATACTTACAATCAGCAAAGACCTAATTTTCAAAACAAACCACCACAAACCGATGATAAAAAGCCAAATTTAGAAGATATGATGACAAAGCTAGTTGAATCTCAAACACAGTTTTTCACATCTCAGAAACAAACCAATGAACAAAATGCTCAAGCATTTAGAAATCAACAAGCTTCTATTCAAAATTTGGAACAAGAAGTAAGTAACCTAGCAAGGTTAATAGGTGAAAGAAAACCGGGAAGTCTACCTAGTGATACAAATGCTAACCCCCGAAATGAAACAGCTAAAGTCATTACCACAAGAAGTGGTATTACACTTAAACCACCTGAAATACCTGTAATTTCTGATGAAGCTATTCCTACTCAACAAGAACCACAACCTGAACAAGATAAGGAAAAAAAAACTGGTAGTTGAAAAGGTTAATGAAGATAACACAGTTAAAGCTAAACCTTATGTTAAACCATACCAACCACCACTTCCTTACCCGAGTAAAATGAGAAAAGAGAGACTTGAAGCCGAGCAATCTAAATTCTTGAATATGTTTAAACAAATAAATGTCAATCTTCCTTTCATTGATGTGATTTCAGAAATGCCTAGATATGCTAAATTTCTGAAAGATCTAATCACGAATAGAAAGAAAATGGAAGAACTCTCGGCTGTTACTATGAATGCTAATTGTTCTGCAGTGCTGTTGAATAAGATACCAGAAAAATTATCAGATCCAGGAAGTTTCACAATTCCATGTTTTCTGGGTAGTCTTAGTTCAATAGAAGCATTCGCAGACTTAGGTGCTAGTATAAATTTAATGCCGTATTCACTATACGCTAAAATAGACCTTGGAGAATTGAAACCAACACGAATAAGCATACAACTAGCCGATAGATTAGTAAAATATCCTAGAGGGATAATAGAGAACATGCTAGTTAAAGTTGGTACTTTAGTATTTCCAGTAGATTTTGTTATTCTGGACATGGAAGAAGATTCTCGAGTTCCTCTCATATTAGGAAGACCATTCTTAAACACGGCTAAAGCAATGATAGACGTGTTTGGTAAGAAACTGACCTTAAGTATAGAGGACGAAAGTTTTACCTTTTCAGTTGATAGAGCAATCCAACAACCGCAATCTGCATATGATACATGTTATTATATTTAAACTATAGAATCACATGCTGAATTGTTAGAAGAATTTCCAGAATTACAAGAAACAGGAGAATGTTCTTTAGGAGAAGGAACTGAACCAATTGATGAAACTGAAATGTTAGCTACACTTATGGCTAATGGATATGAACCAACAACAGAAGATATTCAAATGCTAAAAGAAGAAGACAGATATCGATATAAATCATTGATAGAAGAACCTCCGACATTAGAGTTAAAGCCACTTCCAAACCATTTGGAATACGCTTATTTACATGGTGAATCTGAATTACCTGTAATAATATCGTCTTCTCTTACTGAAAATGAAAAATCTCAACTCATTTCTGTGCTAAAAGCTCATAAACCAGCCATTGCATGGAAGATTCATGATATTAAAGGAATAAGTCCTTCATATTGCACACATAAAATCCTTATGGAAGAAGGTCATAAAACGTATGTGCAACGCCAAAGAAGACTAAATCCTAATATGCAAGATGTTGTTAAGAAAGAAATTATTAAACTACTAGATGCAGGTTTAATTTATCCAATTTCTGATAGTCCATGGGTAAGCCCAGTTCAATGCGTGCCTAAAAAGGGTGGCATGACTGTCATTACAAATGAGAAAAATGAGCTTATTCCTACTAGGACTGTAACAGGATGGCGTGTTTGTATTGATTATAGAAAATTAAATGACGCCACCTGAAAAGATCACTTTTCCTTACCTTTTATTGATCAAATGTTGAAAAGATTAGCCGGAAATAGTTACTATTGTTTTCTTGATGGTTTTTTCGGATATTTTCAAATTCCAATAGCACCCGAGGATCAAGAGAAAACCACATTCACGTGCCCTTATGGTACTTTTGCTTACAAACGCATGCATTTGGACTTTGGAATGCCCCTGCAACCTTTCAAAGGTGCATGATGGTGATTTTTCACGACATGATAGAAGAATGCATGGAAGTTTTCATGGATGACTTTTCAGTCTTCAGTGATACTTTTGAATCGTGTTTAGTTAATCTTGAACGAATACTTATTAGATGTGAACAATCAAATCTAGTTCTTAATTGGGAGAAATGCCATTTCATGGTTAAAGAAGGCATCGTTCTTGGACATAAAATTTCAAAGGAAGGAATTGAAGTGGATAGAGCTAAAGTAGATGTAATTGCTAAACTTCCACATCCCACCAATGTTATAGGAGTTAGGAGTTTTCTAGGGAATGCCGGTTTTTACCGACGTTTTATACAAGATTTTTCTAAAATTGCCACTCCTATGAATAAACTCCTAGAAAAGGATGCTCCATTCATCTTTTCAGATGAATGTATCAAATCTTTTAATATTCTTAAAGAGAAACTTACTAATGCGCCGATCATGATAACTCCAAATTGGAATCTACCATTTGAACTTATGTGCGATGCAAGTGATTTTGCAATGGGAGCCGTTTTAGGACAAAGGATTGAAAAACGATTTCAACCTATATATTATGCTAGTAAGATGCTACAAGGAGCACAAACGAATTATACAACTACTGAAAAAGAACTCCTTGCTATTGTCTTTGCTTTTGACAAATTTCGTTCATATCTCGTTCTAGCTAAAACGGTGGTCTATACAGACCATTCTGCTCTTAGATACCTATTTTCAAAACAAGATGCCAAACTACGATTAATCCGTTGGATCTTACTCTTACAAGAGTTCGATATTGAAATCCGAGATAAAATGAAATGTCCCGTTCTTATTGATTAAAAACGTTCCATATTAATTGATTTCGTTGCGAGGTTTTGACCTCTATATGAGACATTTTTCAAAGATTGCATTCATTTTTAAAACAAACCATAACCTTTATTTCATGGATAAAGGTTTTAAAAAAACTTTACGTAGATTATCAAATAATGATAATCTAAAATATCCTGTTTACACGCGACCATTACATAATGGTTTACAATACAAATATGTTACAACAAAATAAGTTTCTTGAATGCAGTTTTTACACAATATCATACAAGCATGGACTCCAAATCTCGTCCTTATTTAAGTATGCGACAGCGGAGGCTCTTAATAATCACCTGAGAATAAACATGCTTAAAACGTCAACAAAAATGTCGGTGAGTTATAGGTTTAACCTATATATATATCAAATCATAATAATAGACCACAAGATTTCATATTTCAATACACATCCCATACATAGAGATAAAAATCATTCATATGGTGAACACCTGGTAACCGACATTAACAATATGCATATATAAGAATATCCCCATCATTCCGGGATACCCTTCGGATATGATATAAATTTCGAAGTACTAAAGCATCCGGTACTTTGGATGGGGTTTGTTAGGCCCAATAGATCTATCTTTAGGATTCGTGTCAATTAGGGTGTCTGTTCCCTAATTCTTAGATTACCAGACTTAATAAAAAGGGGCATATTCGATTTCGATAATTCAACCATAGAATGTAGTTTCACGTACTTGTGTCTATTTTGTAAATCATTTATAAAACCTGCATGTATTCTCACCCCAAAAATATTAGATTTTAAAAGTGGGACTATAACTCACTTTCACAGATTTTTACTTCGTCGAGAAGTAAGACTTGGCCACTGTTGATTCACGAACCTATAACAATATATACATATATATTAAAGTATGTTCAAAATATATTTACAACACTTTTAATATATTTTGATGTTTTAAGTTTATTAAGTCAGCTGTCCTCGTTAGTAACCTACAACTAGTTGTCCACAATTAGATGTACAGAAATAAATCAATAAATATTATCTTGAATCAATCCACGACCCAGTGTATACGTATCTCAGTATTGATCACAACTCAAACTATATATATTTTGGAATCAACCTCAACCCTGTATAGCTAACTCCAACATTCACATATAGAGTGTCTATGGTTGTTCCGAAATATATATAGATGTGTCGACATGATAGGTCGAAACATTGTATACGTGTCTATGGTATCTCAAGATTACATAATATACAATACAAGTTGATTAAGTTATGGTTGGAATAGATTTGTTACCAATTTTCACGTAGCTAAAATGAGAAAAATTATCCAATCTTGTTTTACCCATAACTTCTTCATTTTAAATCCGTTTTGAATGAATCAAATTGCTATGGTTTCATATTGAACTGTATTTTATTAATCTAAACAGAAAAAGTATAGGTTTATAGTCGGAAAAATAAGTTACAAGTCGTTTTTGTAAAGGTAGTCATTTCAGTCGAAAGAACGACGTCTAGATGACCATTTTAGAAAACATACTTCCACTTTGAGTTTAACCATAATTTTTGGATATAGTTTCATGTTCATAATAAAAATCATTTTCTCAGAATAACAACTTTTAAATCAAAGTTTATCATAGTTTTTAATTAACTAACCCAAAACAGCCCGCGGTGTTACTACGACGGCGTAAATCCGGTTTTACGGTGTTTTTCGTGTTTCCAGGTTTTAAATCATTAAGTTAGCATATCATATAGATATAGAACATGTGTTTAGTTAATTTTAAAAGTCAAGTTAGAAGGATTAACTTTTGTTTGCGAACAAGTTTAGAATTAACTAAACTATGTTCTAGTGATTATGAGTTTAAACCTTCGAATAAGATAGTTTTATATATATGAATCGAATGATGTTATGAACATCATTACTACCTAAAGTTTAGTAGGTAAACCTACTGGAAGTGACAAGAAATGATCTAGCTTCAAAGGATCTTGGATGGCTTGAAAGTTCATGAAGTAGGATCATGACACAAAAACAAGTTCAAGTAAGATTTTTGCTCGAATTAAGATAGTTTATAGTTATAGAAATTGAATCAAAGTTTGAATATGAATATTACCTTGAATAAGAAAGATAACCTACTGTATATAACAAAGGTTTCTTGATCTTAGATGATTACTTGGAATGGATTAGAAAGCTTGGAAGTAAATTAGTAAACTTGAAGGGATTTTTGAAGTATTCTTGAAGTGTTCTTCCTATGATGATTATAGCTTGATTCTTGAAGTGATTTTTGATGAAGATGATGATTAACTACTGGAAAAATACGTTCATAATAGTGTGGGTGTGTTGAGAGAGAATTAGAAAGAGATTTGGAAGTGAAATGGAGTGAATGATGAGTGTTAATTGGTGAGTGGTGAGTGGGGTTAAAAGGAGTTCTAGTTAGTTGACTAGCTCATGGTAGAAGTTAAAATTGATTAGTCATACATGACATAATCAAGAGTGGAATCCCATGCTAGTTCCTATTGGTATATACCCATAGTAAGTACGTTTTGAAGCTGTGTATAATACGGGTAAGAATACGACTAGAATTCTTGATGAAAGAAAAGAATGGGAAAGTAACTGTAACCATTTTCGTTAAGTATGAGTGTTTTGATATATGTCTTGAAGTCTTCCAAAAGTATTTTAATACATCTAAATACACTACATGTATATACATTTTAACGGAGTCGTTAAGTCATCGTTAGTCGTTACATGTAAGTGTTGTTTTGAAACCTTTAAGTTAACGATCTCAATTAATATTGTTAACCCATTGTTTATTATATCTAATGAGATGTTAAATTATTATATTATCATGATATTATGATATATTAATATATCTTAATATGATATATATACATTTAAATGTCGTTACAACGATAATCGTTACATATATGTCTCGTTTCGAAATCCTTAAGTTAGTAGTCTTGTTTATACGTATATAACTCATTGTTAATATACTTATGGAGATACTTACTTATCATAATCTCATGTTAACCATATGTATATCCATATATATATCATCATGTCGTTTTTACAAGTTTTAACGTTCGTGAATCGCCGGTCAACTTGGGTGGTCAATTGTCTATATGAAACATATTTCAATTAATCAAGTCTTAACAAGTTTGATTGCTTAACATGTTGGAAACATTTAATCATGTAAATATCAATCTCAATTAATATATATAAACATGGAAAAGTTCGGGTCACTACAGTACCTACCCGTTAAATAAATTTCGTCCCGAAATTTTAAGCTGTTGAAGGTGTTGACGAATCTTCTGGAAATAGATGCGGGTATTTCTTCTTCATCTGATCTTCACGCTCCCAGGTGAACTCGGGTCCTCTACGAGCATTCCATCGAACCTTAACAATTGGTATCTTGTTTTGCTTAAGTCTTTTAACCTCACGATCCATTATTTCGACGGGTTCTTCGATGAATTGGAGTTTTTCATTGATTTGGATTTCATCTAACGGAATAGTGAGATCTTCTTTAGCAAAACATTTCTTCAAATTCGAGACGTGGAAAGTGTTATGTACAGCCGCGAGTTGTTGAGGTAACTCAAGTCGGTAAGCTACTGGTCCGACACGATCAATAATCTTGAATGGTCCAATATACCTTGGATTTAATTTCCCTCGTTTACCAAATCGAACAACGCCTTTCCAAGGTGCAACTTTAAGCATGACCATCTCTCCAATTTCAAATTCTATATCTTTTCTTTTAATGTCAGCGTAGCTCTTTTGTCGACTTTGGGCGGTTTTCAACCGTTGTTGAATTTGGATGATCTTCTCGGTAGTTTCTTGTATAATCTCTGGACCCGTAATCTGTCTATCCCCCACTTCACTCCAACAAATCGGAGACCTACACTTTCTACCATAAAGTGCTTCAAACGGCGCCATCTCAATGCTTGAATGGTAGCTGTTGTTGTAGGAAAATTCTGCTAACGGTAGATGTCGATCCCAACTGTTTCCGAAATCAATAACACATGCTCGTAGCATGTCTTCAAGCGTTTGTATCGTCCTTTCGCTCTGTCCATCAGTTTGTGGATGATAGGCAGTACTCATGTCTAGACGAGTTCCTAATGCTTGCTGTAATGTCTGCCAGAATCTTGAAATAAATCTGTCATCCCTATCAGAGATAGTAGAGATTGGTATTCCATGTCTGGAGACGACTTCCTTCAAATACAGTCGTGCTAACTTCTCCATCTTGTCATCTTCTCTTATTGGCAGAAAGTGTGCTGATTTGGTGAGACGATCAACTATTACCCAAATAGTATCAAAACCACTTGCAGTCCTTGGCAATTTAGTGATGAAATCCATGGTAATGTTTTCCCATTTCCATTCTGGGATTTCGGGTTGTTGAAGTAGACCTGATGGTTTCTGATGCTCAGCTTTGACCTTAGAACACGTCAAACATTCTCCTACATATTTAGCAACATCGGCTTTCATACCCGGCCACCAAAAATGTTTCTTGAGATCCTTGTACATCTTCCCCGTTCCAGGGTGTATTGAGTATCTGGTTTTATGAGCTTCTCTAAGTACCATTTCTCTCATATCTCCAAATTTTGGTACCCAAATCCTTTCAGCCCTATACCGGGTTTCGTTTTCCCGAATATTAAGATGCTTCTCCGATCCTTTGGGTATTTCATCCTTTAAATTTCCTTCTTTTAAAACTCCTTGTTGCGCCTCCTTTATTTGAGTAGTAAGGTTATTATGAATCATTATATTCATAGATTTTACTCGAATGGGTTCTCTGTCCTTCCTGCTCAAGGCATCGGCTACCACATTTGCCTTTCCCGGGTGGTAACGAATCTCAAAGTCGTAATCATTCAATAATTCAATCCACCTACGCTGCCTCATATTCAGTTGTTTCTGATTAAATATGTGTTGAAGACTTTTGTGGTCAGTATATATAATACTTTTGACCCCATATAAGTAGTGCCTCCAAGTCTTTAATGCAAAAACAACCGCGCCTAATTCCAAATCATGCGTCGTATAATTTTGTTCGTGAATCTTCAATTGTCTAGACGCATAAGCAATCACCTTCGTTCGTTGCATTAATACACAACCGAGACCTTGCTTTGAAGAGTCACAATAAATCACAAAATCATCATTCCCTTCAGGCAATGACAATATAGGTGCCGTAGTTAGCTTTTTCTTCAATAATTGAAACGCTTTCTCTTGTTCATCATTCCATTCAAATTTATTCCCTTTATGCGTTAATGCAGTCAAGGGTTTTGCTATTCTGGAAAAGTCTTGGATGAACCGTCTGTAGTAACCAGCAAGTCCTAAAAACTGGCGTATGTGTTTCGGAGTTTTCGGGGTTTCCCACTTTTCAACATTTTCTATCTTTGCCGGATCCACCTTAATACCTTCTTTGTTCACTATGTGACCGAGGAAATGAACTTCTTCCAACCAAAATGCACACTTTGAAAACTTAGCGTACAATTCTTCCTTCCTCAATACTTCTAACACCTTTCTCAAATGTTCACCGTGTTCTTGGTCATTCTTTGAGTAAATAAGTATGTCATCAATGAAAACAATGACAAACTTGTCAAGGTATGGTCCACACACTCGGTTTATAAGGTCCATGAACACAGCTGGTGCATTAGTTAAACCAAACGGCATGACCATAAACTCGTAATGACCGTAACGTGTTCTAAAAGCAGTCTTTGGAATATCATCTTCTTTCACCCGCATTTGATGATACCCGGAACGTAAGTCAATCTTTGAATAAACAGACGAGCCTTGTAGTTGATCAAATAAGTCGTCGATTCTCGGTAGTGGGTAGCGGTTCTTGATGGTAAGTTTGTTCAACTCTCGGTAGTCGATACACAACCTGAATGTACCATCTTTCTTCTTGACAAACAAAACAGGAGCTCCCCACGGTGATGTGCTTGGTCGAATGAAACCATGCTCTAAAAGTTCTTGTAATTGGCTTTGCAATTCTTTCATCTCGCTTGGTGCGAGTCTGTAAGGAGCACGAGCTATTGGTGCAGCTCCTGGTACAAGATCTATTTGAAATTCAACGGATCGATGTTGGGGTAATCCCGGTAATTCTTTCGGAAATACATCGGGAAATTCTTTTGCGACGGGAACATCATTGATGCTCTTTTCTTCAGTTTGTACTTTCTCGACGTGTGCTAGAACAGCATAGCAACCTTTTCTTATTAGTTTTTGTGCCTTCAAATTACTAATAAGATGTAGCTTCGTGTTGCCCTTTTCTCCGTACACCATTAAGGGTTTTCCTTTTTCTCGTATAATGCGAATTGCATTTTTGTAACAAACGATCTCTGCTTTCACTTCTTTCAACCAGTCCATACCGATTATCACATCAAAACTCCCTAACTCTACTGGTATCAAATCAATCTTAAATGTTTCGCTAACCAGTTTAATTTCTCGATTCCGACATATATTATCTGCTGAAATTAATTTACCATTTGCTAATTCGAGTAAAAATTTACTATCCAAAGGCGTCAATGGACAATTTAATTTAGCACAAAAATCTCTACTCATATAGCTTCTATCCGCACCCGAATCAAATAAAACGTAAGCAGATTTATTGTCAATAAGAAACGTACCCGTAACAAGCTCCGGGTCTTCCTGTGCCTCTGCCGCATTAATATTGAAAACTCTTCCGCGGCCTTGTCCATTCGTGTTCTCCTGGTTCGGGCAATTTCTAATAATGTGGCCCGGTTTTCCATATTTATAACAAACTACATTGGCATAACTTGCTCCGACACTACTTGCTCCGCCATTACTCGTTCCGACACCATTTGTTCCTTTCGTTCTATTAACCCCTGGTCCGTAGACCTCATACTTCGCCGCGCTATGACCATTTCTTTTACACTTGTTGCAAAATTTGGTGCAGAACCCCGAGTGATTCTTTTCACACCTTTGGCATAGCTGCTTCTGATTGTTGTTGTTGTTGCGGTTATTATTGTTGTTAGGATGATTGTTGTAGTTGCTGTTGTTGTTGTTGTTGTTGTTGGGCCGTTTGTTGTAGTTGCGATTGTTGGGATAATTGTTGCGATTATTGTTGTAATTGCTGTTGTTGCTGTATTGGCGATTCTTATCACCGTTTTCCTCCCACTTTCTTTTGACTTGCTTCACATTGGCCTCTTCAGCAGTCTGTTCTTTAATTCTTTCTTCAATCTGGTTCACTAGTTTGTGAGCCATTCTATATGCCTGTTGTATGGAGGCGGGCTCGTGTGAACTTATATCTTCTTGGATTCTTTCCGGTAATCCTTTCACAAACGCGTCGATCTTCTCTTCCTCATCTTCGAACGCTCCCGGACACAATAGGCACAATTCTGTGAATCGTCTTTCGTACGTGGTAATATCAAATCCTTGGGTTCGTAACCCTCTAAGTTCTGTCTTGAGCTTATTGACCTCGGTTCTGGGACGGTACTTCTCGTTCATCAAGTGCTTGAATGCTGACCACGGTAGTGCGTACGCATCATCTTGTCCCACTTGCTCTAGATAGGTATTCCACCATGTTAACGCAGAACCTGTGAAGGTATGCGTAGCGTACTTCACTTTGTCCTCTTCAGTACACTTACTTATGGCAAACACCGATTCAACCTTCTCGGTCCACCGTTTCAATCCGATCGGTCCTTCGGTTCCATCAAATTCCAAAGGTTTGCAGGCAGTGAATTCTTTGTAGGTGCATCCTACACGATTTCCTGTACTGCTAGATCCAAGGTTATTGTTGGTATGTAGCGCAGCCTGTACTGTGGCTATGTTTGAAGCTAGAAAAGTACGGAATTCCTCTTCATTCATATTCACGGTGTGTCGAGTAGTCGGTGCCATTTCCTTCAAAATAGTCAAATGGAACAAGTTAATCATACAGAATATTAAGAGTAGTTAATAGTATTTCGTAGCATAATATGAACTCATTTATAAAAGCTTTTTCTTCATATTAGCGTTTTATAAGTTTAAATTCGGGTAGTACCTACCCGTTAAGTTCATACTTAGTAGCTAATATACAATTCAACTACTACAATTCTATATGAAAAACTGATTATAATTATATTTCGCGTTCAAACTTTTATACAATATTTTACAAACTTACAATACCACTTATTTTACATAAAGCATGAAATATAGCAGACAATAACTTTGATACAAGATAGTTGTGAAGATAATTCTAGCTAGTACACAAGTTGTTCAGCAAAGGCAATAAAGACACGTAATTCATACGTCCAGAAACAAGTCATGCATTCTGGTTTTACTAGGACTACTTCCCATCCTTGGTCTTGTGGAACATAACCGTTATGGCCGTTGATAAGACAGCGTGTTGTAACGTCGTCAAAGGGACGAGGGTTACGTAATGTCCAACAGTCCCGTAACAATCTAAAAACCTCATTTCTTACCCCAATTACCGACTCCGTCACTTGTGGAAACGTTTTGTTTAATAGTTGTAGCCCGATGTTCTTGTTCTCACTTTGGTGAGAAGCGAACATTACTAATCCGTAAGCATAACATGCTTCTTTATGTTGCATGTTAGCCGCTTTTTCTAAATCACGAAGTCCAATATTCGGATATATTGAGTCAAAATAATTTCTTAACCCATTGCGTAAAATAGCATTTGGGTTCCCCGCAATATATGCGTCAAAGTAAACACATCGTAACTTATGGATTTCCCAATGTGATATCCCCCATCTTTCGAACGAAAGCCTTTTATAAACCAAGGTATTCTTGGAACGTTCTTCGAATGTCTTACAAACTGATCTCGCCTTAAATAGTTGTGCCGAAGAATTCTGACCAACTCTAGACAAGATTTCATCAATCATGTCTCCGGGTAGGTCTCTTAAAATATTGGGTTGTCTATCCATTTTGTGTTTTTATACTGTAAAATAGACAAGAGTTAGATTCATAAAAAAAATACTTATTAATACAAGCAATTTTTACATATATCATAAAGCATAAGCACACTATATTACATATATTACACCACACGAATACAACTATCTTATTCCGACTCGCTTGTTTCTTCTTCTTTGGTTTTGGTTCGTTTTCCCAAGTTTCTAGGGATATATGATGTTCCCCTAATACGAGCCGTTATTTTCCACATTGGTTTAGAAAAACCTGGTGGTTTAGAGGTTCCCGGGTCATTGTTACAACTTAAGGACTTCGGGAGTTGACGATACATATAAAGTTCATCGGGGTTGGAATTAGATTTCTCTATTTTTATGCCCTTTCCCTTATTATTTTCTTTTGCCTTTTTAAATTCAGTTTGGGTAATTTCTATAACATCATCGGAATTCTCGTCGGAATCCGATTCATCGGAGAATTGGTAATCCTCCCAATATTTTGCTTCCTTAGCGGAAACACCATTGACCATAATTAACTTTGGTCGGTTGGTTGAGGATTTTCTTTTACTTAACCGTTTTATTATTTCCCCCACCGGTTCTATTTCTTCATCCGGTTCCGATTCTTCTTCCGGTTCCGATTCTTCTTCCGGTTCCGACTCTTCTTCCGGTTCCTCTTCGGGAACTTGTGAATCAGTCCACGAATCATTCCAATTTACATTTGACTCTTCATTATTATTAGGTGAGTCAATGGGACTTGTTCTAGAGGTAGACATCTATCACATAATATCAAACGCATTAAGAGATTAATATATCACATAATATTCACATGTTAAAAATATATAGTTTCCAACAAAATTTGTTAAGCAATCATTTTTCAAGTAAACACGGTCGAAGTCCAGACTCACTAATGCATCCTAACAAACTCGATAAGACACACTAATGCAAAATTCTGGTTCTCTAAGACCAACGCTCGGATACCAACTGAAATGTCCCGTTCTTATTGATTAAAAACGTTCCATATTAATTGATTTCGTTGCGAGGTTTTGACCTCTATATGAGACATTTTTCAAAGATTGCATTCATTTTTAAAACAAACCATAACCTTTATTTCATGGATAAAGGTTTTAAAAAAACTTTACGTAGATTATCAAATAATGATAATCTAAAATATCCTGTTTACACGCGACCATTACATAATGGTTTACAATACAAATATGTTACAACAAAATAAGTTTATTGAATGCAGTTTTTACACAATATCATACAAGCATGGACTCCAAATCTCGTCCTTATTTAAGTATGCGACAGCGGAGGCTCTTAATAATCACCTGAGAATAAACATGCTTAAAACGTCAACAAAAATGTTGGTGAGTTATAGGTTTAACCTATATATATATCAAATCATAATAATAGACCACAAGATTTCATATTTCAATACACATCCCATACATAGAGATAAAAATCATTCATATGGTGAACACCTGGTAACCGACATTAACAATATGCATATATAAGAATATCCCCATCATTCCGGGACACCCTTCGGATATGATATAAATTTCGAAGTACTAAAGCATCCGGTACTTTGGATGGGGTTTGTTAGGCCCAATAGATCTATCTTTAGGATTCGCGTCAATTAGGGTGTCTGTTCCCTAATTCTTAGATTACCAGACTTAATAAAAAGGGGCATATTCGATTTCGATAATTCAACCATAGAATGTAGTTTCACGTACTTGTGTCTATTTTGTAAATCATTTATAAAACCTGCATGTATTCTCATCCCAAAAATATTAGATTTTAAAAGTGGGACTATAACTCACTTTCTCAGATTTTTACTTCGTCAAGAAGTAAGACTTGGCCACTGTTGATTCACGAACCTATAACAATATATACATATATATTAAAGTATGTTCAAAATATATTTACAACACTTTTAATATATTTTGATGTTTTAAGTTTATTAAGTCAGCTGTCCTCGTTAGTAACCTACAACTAGTTGTCCACAGTTAGATGTACAGAAATAAATCAATAAATATTATCATGAATCAATCCATGACCCAGTGTATACGTATCTCAGTATTGATCACAACTCAAACTATATATATTTTGGAATCAACCTCAACCCTGTATAGCTAACTCCAACATTCACATATAGAGTGTCTATGGTTGTTCCGAAATATATATAGATGTGTCGACATGATAGGTCGAAACATTGTATACGTGTCTATGGTATCTCAAGATTACATAATATACAATACAAGTTGATTAAGTTATGGTTGTAATAGATTTGTTACCAATTTTCACGTAGCTAAAATGAGAAAAATTATCCAATCTTGTTTTACCCATAACTTCTTCATTTTAAATCCGTTTTGAATGAATCAAATTGCTATGGTTTCATATTGAACTTTATTTTATGAATCTAAACAGAAAAAGTATAGGTTTATAGTCGGAAAAATAAGTTACAAGTCGTTTTTGTAAAGGTAGTCATTTTAGTCGAAAGAACGACGTCTAGATGACCATTTTAGAAAACATACTTCCACTTTGAGTTTAACCATAATTTTTGGATATAGTTTCATGTTCATAATAAAAATCATTTTCTCAGAATAACAACTTTTAAATCAAAGTTTATCATAGTTTTTAATTAACTAACCCAAAACAGCCCGCGGTGTTACTACGACGGCGTAAATCCGGTTTTACGGTGTTTTTCGTGTTTCCAGGTTTTAAATCATTAAGTTAGCATATCATATAGATATATAACATGTGTTTAGTTAATTTTAAAAGTCAAGTTAGAAGGATTAACTTTTGTTTGCGAACAAGTTTAGAATTAACTAAACTATGTTCTAGTGATTACGAGTTTAAACCTTCGAATAAGATAGTTTTATATATATGAATCGAATGATGTTATGAATATCATTACTACCTCAAGTTTAGTAGGTAAACCTACTGGAAGTGACAAGAAATGATCTAGCTTCAAAGGATCTTGGATGGCTTGAAAGTTCATGAAGTAGGATCATGACACAAAAACAAGTTCAAGTAAGATTTTTGCTCGAATTAAGATAGTTTATAGTTATAGAAATTGAATCAAAGTTTGAATATGAATATTACCTTGAATAAGAAAGATAACCTACTGTATATAACAAAGGTTTCTTGATCTTAGATGATTACTTGGAATGGATTAGAAAGCTTGGAAGTAAATTAGTAAACTTGAAGGGATTTTTGAAGTATTCTTGAAGTGTTCTTCCTATGATGATTATAGCTTGATTCTTGAAGTGATTTTTGATGAAGATGATGATTAACTACTAGAAAAATACGTTCATAATAGTGTGGGTGTGTTGAGAGAGAATTAGAAAGAGATTTGGAAGTGAAATGGAGTGAATGATGAGTGTTAATTGGTGAGTGGTGAGTGGGGTTAAAAGGAGTTCTAGTTAGTTGACTAGCTCATGGTAGAAGTCAAAATTGATTAGTCATACATGACATAATCAAGAGTGGAATCCCATGCTAGTTCCTATTGGTATATACCCATAGTAAGTATGTTTTGAAGCTGTGTATAATACGGGTAAGAATACGACTAGAATTCTTGATGAAAGAAAAGAATGGGAAAGTAACTGTAACCATTTTCGTTAAGTATGAGTGTTTTGATATATGTCTTGAAGTCTTCCAAAAGTATTTTAATACATCTAAATACACTACATGTATATACATTTTAACGGAGTCGTTAAGTCATCGTTAGTCGTTACATGTAAGTGTTGTTTTGAAACCTTTAAGTTAACGATCTCAATTAATATTGTTAACCCATTGTTTATTATATCTAATGAGATGTTAAATTATTATATTATCATGATATTATGATATATTAATATATCTTAATATGATATATATACATTTAAATGTCGTTACAACGATAATCGTTACATATATGTCTCGTTTCGAAATCCTTAAGTTAGTAGTCTTGTTTATATGTATATAACTCATTGTTAATATACTTATGGAGATACTTACTTATCATAATCTCATGTTAACCATATGTATATCCATATATATATCATCATGTCGTTTTTACAAGTTTTAACGTTCGTGAATCGCCGGTCAACTTGGGTGGTCAATTGTCTATATGAAACATATTTCAATTAATCAAGTCTTAACAAGTTTGATTGCTTAACATGTTGGAAACATTTAATCATGTAAATATCAATCTCAATTAATATATATAAACATGGAAAAGTTCGGGTCACTACATAAAAAGGGAGCAGAAAATCTCGCCGCTGATCATCTTTCTCGTCTTGAAAATCCCGAATTAGAAGTTCTAAATGAATCGGCCATACATGACAACTTTCCTTATGAATATCTATTGAAGATAGATTATAATGAAATTCCATGGTTTGCAGACTATGCAAACTACTTAGTGTGTGGATTCCTTGAAAAAGGATTATCGTACCAAAAACGAAAGAAATTCTTTAGTGATATAAAACACTATTTCTGGGAAGATCCACATCTGTTTAAAAGTTGTCCCGATGAAATAATACGCCGATGTGTATTTGGAGATGAAGCTAGTAAAATCTTAAACCATTGTCACACAGGACCAACAGGAGGGCATTATGGGCCTCAACTTACAGCAAGAAAAGTTTACGATGCTGGATTCTATTGGCCTACAATTTACAAAGACGCACACCTTCTTTGCAAATCCTGTGATGCTTGTCAAAGGGCCGAAAAAATAAGTCAACATGATGAAATGCCACAAAATGTCATTCAAGTATGTGAAGTATTTGACATTTGGGGTATTGACTTTATGGGTCCATTTCCAAAATCTCATAATAATCTATATATTCTCGTTGCCATTGATTATGTATCTAAATGGGTGGAAGTACAAGCTCTCCCAACTAACGATGCACGAGTTGTAGTCAACTTTTTAAAACGTCTTTTTGCAAGGTTCGGAACACCGAAAGCTTTAATAAGTGATCGGGGTACTCATTTTTGTAATAATCAACTTGAGAAAGTTCTCAAAAGATATGGAGTAACTCATAAAATCTCAACTACTTATCATCCACAAACAAGTGGACAAGTTGAAAATACCAACCAAGCATTAAAACGTATTCTAGAGAAAACCGTAGGATCAAATTCGAAGGAATGGTCCATTAAATTGGAGGATGCACTCTGGGCTTTTAGAACAGCCTACAAAACTCCAATTGGAACAAAACCTTTTAAACTCATTTACGGAAAAGCATGTCATCTTCCAGTAGAAATTGAACACAAAGCATTCTGGGCTTTGAAGACATGTAATCTTAATTTACATGAAGCCGGACGTCTACGATTAAGTCAATTAAACGAATTAGAAGAATTAAGACATGAAGCATACGAAAATTCGTTGATCTATAAGGAAAGAACGAATAAATGGCATGATAAAAGAATCAGAAGTTCAAAAGAATTTAAAGAAGGAGACAGGGTTCTTCTTTTCAATTCACGATTCAAGCTATTTCCTGGAAAATTGAAATCAAGATGGTCTGGACCATTTATAGTCAAAAGAGTTTTCCCATACGGAACAGTAGAATTGATAAATTCAAATGGGATTGAATTTAAGGTTAATGGTCACAGAGTTAAACATTACATAGATAGTCCGATAGAAGTTGACAACGAAGTTAATCACAATTTCGACACCACAGCTAACTAAGTGTGGGGAGAATCGAGTCTTTAAAAGATAATATGTATTTCTGTTAGAGTTAGATTTTCTGTTTTCGTGTAGTTCTCGAAAATGGAATCCGAATGGTCTTTCCCTAGCAGACCCTAAAGAACTAGTCTTCTCCCCCCATTCTGAATTTTTATTTTTTTTAGGTTTTACGAGATGAAGACTTCCTGTGAATTAAACCATGGTCTAATGCTACACGCTTTGATCACTAAACGTAATAATAACACCCTTCCAAGTGAAATAGTATCATTAATCAGAGGTAAATTGGATGGAGTAAGAAAAGAATCCAGATGCGAAAATAATAAGTTACAATTTGGTAAAGGAAAATCAAAATCCGCAGCGAAAAGAAGAGCACGACACCTTGAAAGATGTCACAAATGTGGAAAATGGTCACACGAAGGTAAATGTTCAAATAATCAAACCTATTCAAACACCGAATTTGTTACTTTATGCAGAGATGGACCGTTCATATGTTTAGAAGAAAAAACACTGAATGCTCGAGGTTACGCCTATGTAGCTATGGAAAATCAATTAGTCCGACTATCTTATGAGTGGGCTAGAGCATATCACTAAGAATAATATCTCACAGGTAAGTTTGTACAGTTTTTATTTTTATTTTTATTTTTAACCTTTTGATAATAAACGCTAATTTGTTCGCTATAAAGTATTAAATTGGTATTCGATAAAATTAGGTCTTGCGATCGAAATTATTGATATCATACAAAAATTTACTACATCACTACGAAATTTATCGTTTATTCGTAAGGTATAAATATCTTTAATCAATCAACCCAAAATATTTCAAAAATTCGTCATGAGTTAAACTAGGTCATGGAATCGAAATTACTTTACCGAAAAGAGGGGCGTATATTTTTGATAATATTTGATTGATTAAAGTGGGATAAAAGACTAAAAAGATTTTTAATTTTATTTTTACTTTGTTTTTAAAATTAATATATAAATATTAAATTAATATTGTAAACTTCTTTAAAATTGTAAATATTTGGAAAATTAATATTTATAATATAAGTTTGTATGTATAAAAACAAAATATAAGTTTAGTGTGAATTTTTAAATTTTATTAATATGAATTTTTAATTTTATGCATCTTAAATTTAAGTTTGGTGTGAATTTAAAAACAAAAATTTACTTTATTTTGCTAAGTTAAAAATATGATTTTTAAAATTCGTCGTGAGTTGAAGACTATGTCGTTGAACCGAAATTGCTTTACCCGAGGGAGGGACGAGAACTTTTATTATCATTATTTTTAATCTTATTGAATTAAAGTATGCCAAAAACATTAAAAAACCCAAAAAAAAAAAAAAATCTTTACTTTTAAAACCGCGCTTTAAATTGACAAATTTTAAAATTTTGTCAAGGGACGGACTAGGACATCGATCCGAAACGCCCTCACTCCTAAAAAGAAACAAAATTTTAATTTTTAATTAATTCTATGTTTTATTAAAGTATAAGGTTTTTATTAAAAAAAAAAAACAATTTTCACTGTACCCGGACCCCCATGCGATCGCATGGGGTTTACACTTCAACTCTATGCGATCGCATGGAGCTGAAAATCAGGCCAGATAGAAAAAGAACCAGCGAGCTGTTCTTCAACCACAACACACACACATACACGAAACTCTCTCAAAACATCACCAAATTTCACCAAATTTTCACCGTAATTCGTCAAATTTCTTGCTCTAATCATGCCTAGATTCGCATTCTTCAGCAAAAAGGTAAAAATTACACCCCTAAACTCATAAGTTTGCTAGTTTTTGTGAAAATTACCAATATTTTACCTAATGCAATTTTGTTAATTTCTAGTGTAATTAGTGTTAAATTGTTAGTATTTTATGCATGTATAACCTAGATTGATGCTATTTAACATGATTTGAAGCCAAAAACTTCAAAATTTTTAGAAATCTAGGGTTTGTGTTCTTGAGCAATTTGAGGCTTTTTGATATAAACAGGTTATGGCCAATTTTTGTCATGAATTATTACTAAATTAAGTAGTGTAACATGTTTAGGTAGTTAAATGATCCAAACATTGATCCTAAACATGATTTTTGGAGATTAAAGTGGACTTTTTAAGTCTAAAATTCATGAACTTGATTAATTTGATATAATTGCCATTTGAGACTTGTTTAATTATTAGTAATGACTATTTTGACATGTTATTTGAGTTAAATGCTTATGAACTTTGTATACATTTTCATATGTGCTTATTTGAAAAAGTATAGAATTGTAAAAAATGTGAAAATGTGTATAAGTTTAATTTTGATTTAACATGTTATTGTGATTGTTTTAAGTTGTTATTTTGCTAACACTAATGCATATTTGGATGCACAAACTTTGTGTTTAATGTGTTTTGCAGAAAGCCGATACTGGAGGTTCATCATCGTCATCATCTAGACGACCTACTCCAGCACCAGAACCAGAACCAGAACCAAAAATGCAATACGAGCCAGAACCCGAACAAGTACCACAACAGGAACAACAACATCAGCCTGATCAACATGTACCCTATTATGATCCGCGACAGAATGTTAATGAATTCATAGTATTTCTAATGCATCCGCCTGTAGAATACCCAACGATTCCTGAACACACATTGCATCCTAATTTGAGATTCGATAGACGATGGAGAGATTACCCGGCATATCAAAGTAATAAATTTAAATTGGTAACAAAAGAGGTAGAGGTGCCGAGGGTAATTGATTGGAATTCTTTGGAAATGGTCTATCTAGCTGACCGTGTTAGACAGCATTTGATTCAAAGGTATGGCAGTTCTTCTTTTACAGATTGTGAACGTCTTTTCACCATTCGTAGACCTGTATATAAGGAATGGTGTGTTGAGTTGATGAGTACTATAGCGTTAAATGTAGATGTAGATAGGTTAGATGATAGAAGTTTTCTTAGATTTATCCTTGGCGGTAGGATGTACAGGATGTCCATGATGGACATGGTCAGGGCATTACAGATTTACACTCCTAGTGAATTGCTACTACTCGATTGTATGAGTTTGATTTATCGTGGTGAAAGGGTAGATAGGAACTTTAACGCGAACGCCGTTTGGAGGCGTATGTCAAACTATAATGTTTTTACACTGGGAGGAAAACACTCCTACTTACATATTAATAAAGCCGAGCTTCGTGTAATTCATAGATTTTTGGCTAACTCGATTACACAGAGAGGTCACAATAAGGAGAAAATGACCTTACATGATTTATTTTACCTAAAGTGTATTCGAGACCCGAGAAGCTTTGTTAATATCCCTTACTGTGTTAGTTTTTATTTATCTAAAATGGTAGAAGGAATGCAGGACGGGAGTATAATAGGAGGAGGTATTTTTGTTACTCTCATTGGATAGTATTTAGGTGTTGATAGGAACCAAGGGGGTCCATTACAGGTTTGTAGAGAACAGGATGAGACCATAGGATTGCGGGTTTATGCGGGTGCTAAGGTATTGAAGAGTAGACGCAACCAGGCAGTTCCCTATGAAGGTAATCATCCTCAGGTAGAGAGAGGCTCAGATGAGAAAATGGAGGAAGCGGAAGACATTAGGGATGTCTTTCGAGATACTATTCTTGACGTCCACGTTCGTATAGATAAGGAAGCAATGACGAACACGTCCAGACATAGTATGTATGAGCAGTGGAACTCCGAGCGAGTATACGAGGACTATAGGCGACGCCAACACGATAGCTGGTTAGTTCATCAGCACCAAATCATGAGCCAGCTATCATATCAGGTACCAAATAACTACGTGCTTACTCGACCTGCTCATTTTCCGCCACACAACCCCGACATCCGACCACCCTTTAACCGGTATGACTATAACCAAGCATATCAGAACACCTATAACCAACAATGGAACCCACCTGACGAGATGAACTGGAACCCCTATCCAGACTGATTTGGTTCCATTGGTTATTTTTTATTTTTTATTTTTTACTTTTTCATGTTTAAACTTATGTTATTGGATATATTTATGTAATTTTTATCATTTTTATTATTATTGTGTACTAATATTTCACATTTAGGATTTTAAAGTGGGATATTAAGTCCCATTTCAAATTGTCATGCATGTTTATATTTGTATTGTATGTATATTGTCAATTGTACAAAACAGGGTAAAACAACGCATTTTTAAAGACTGGCATTAAGTTCAGCAAAAGCTAGTACTTTTGACGACAAAACGAAAAACAAATGTGATGAAACAACAAGACGGAATGAACAAATGATGTGTGATAAGGCTAAAAAGGAACATATATTTCATAGCAATATCCCTCCTAAATAATAGGTTTTCATATGTAATTGTATTATATTTTCATTGTAATTGTTTAAATAAATAAGTGCGAAGACAAAAGGCGAAAACGAAGATTTGAAGACACAAACGTCCAAAAATCTCAAATGTACAAGATACAATTCAAAAGGTTCAATTTATTGATGAAAAACGTCTAAAAATGACAAGAGTACCAGTTACAAAACGCAAAGTACAAGATATTAAATTGTACGCAAGGACGTTCGAAAATCCGGAACCGGTACCAGAGCCAACTATCAACGCCCGACGCAATGGACCAAAAATTACAAGTCTACTATGCACAAGAATATAATATAATATATAAATAATTGTATTAATTATTTATATTTTATATTTATATATAAAATATGTCGACAAGCAAGGTTCCAAAATTATGTGAGCTGGATTTTCAAACTCCACGACTCGCGGAGTTTGCAGGCTTAAAACTCCACGACTCGCGGAGCTGCAAAAATCAGAAATGCCTATAAAAGGCCATGCATTCTGCCGAGTTTAAAAATAATAATAATAATACTCTGTAATAAATAAATAAATAAATATATATATAATATATATAGTATAGGGTAGTTTTATATTAGATTAGTTCGGGTTATGTAAAGGTTATTTTACGGGTTTTGAAGTCGAAATTCTGTCCGTGTAACACTACGCGATAAATACTCAATGTAAGTTATGTTCTCCTTTTTAAATTAATGTCTCGTACTTAAGTTATTATTATGCTTATTTGAGCCAAAGTAATCATGATGTTGGACTAAATATTAAAGACGGGGTAATTGGGCTTTGTACCATAATTGGGGTTTGGACAAAAGAACGACACTTGTGGAAATTGGACTATGGGCTATTAATGGGATTTATTTTTATTTAACTAAATGATAGTTTGTTAATTTTAATATAAAGATTTACAATTAGACGTCCCTATAAATAACCATATACACTCGATCGGACACGATGGGCGGGGAATTTATATGTACGAATAATAGTTTATTTAACCGGACACGGGAATGGATTAATAGTCACTAGAATTATTAAAATAGGGGTGAAATTATGTACAAGGACACTTGGCATAATTGATAACAAAGTATTAAAACCTTAGGTTATACGCAGCCGACATCCTGGTGTAATTATTAAACAAAGTATCAAAACCTTGTTACAGTTAAGTCCCCAATTAGTTAGAATATTTGACTTCGGGTATAAGGATAATTTGACGAGGACACTCGCACTTTAAATTTATGACCGATGGAATGTTATGGACAAAAACCAGACGGACATATTAAATAATCCAGGACAAAGGACAATTAACCCATGGGAATAAACTAAAAATCAACACGTCAAACATCATGATTACGGAAGTTTAAATAAGCATAATATATTTTATTTCATATTTCCTAGTACTTTTATTTATTGTCATTTTAATTATTGTTATTTATTTTATATTGTTAGTTAAATATCATCATTTACTTTACGCTTCGCTTAAAAAATAAAATCGACAAACCGGTCATTAAACGGTAAACCCCCTTTTTATATATTATTATATATAATTATATATATTTTGTACAAATATAGTTATTTAAAATATAGTGTGAAATAAGCCATCTCCCTGTGGAACGAACCGAACTTACTAAAAACTATACTACTCTACGATTAGGTACACTGTCTATAGTGTTGTAGCAAGGTTTAGGTATATCTCATCTGTAAATAAAATAATTAAAACTTGAGTAATCTGTATCGCTTTTCGTATCAAAAATATATAGTATTTCACGTGCACCTCGCACGACATCAAGTTTTTGGCGCCGCTGCCGGGGAAGTCGGCGAAACTCTATATTTTTAATTTATTTTTGTATAAATATATTTATATATCATTTTAGAAAAACAATATAAAATTTTAAAAAAAACACGTTTTTCAATCTCCGCGACTTGCGGAAGTTTTCTGGTACGGATCACCGCGACTAGCGGAGCCGCCCTGGCAGACCTGACCACGAAACCGTAATCGCATTTAATACGGAGTATATTAATTATTATTATTTTTAAAACCCTAATTAGTTTAATTAATTTAATATTTAGTTTTAATTTTAATTAATTAGTAATAATTAATTTTAATTAGTTTTATTTATATATAAAAATTAATACTATTATAAAATAAATATAAAAATAATATTTTTATAAAAATAAGTAATTTTATCACTTTTTATAATTTGTATCCTTTTATTTAGTGTAATCATAATATTTTGTATATTTTTTGTTCGCAATTAGTTTTAAAATTAGTTTTTCCGTAGTTATTTTATATGTATAGATTCTTAGGCTTTGCCATAAAATCCCTTAAGTGGTTTTTCTTTAGATTAAGATTTAGGCGCTTTGGAATTTTACGAAGTCGTTTTTCGCTTTAGTTTTAAATAGATTTTAGTGCCTTTAAGTAATTGTCGTTTTCTGAATAAAATTGCATTTACCTTTAGACCTTTAGGCGCAACTTTTTAGATATAATTTTTAGACTTTTAAGTTTCGACGTTTTTCTTTCTTATTTTTATTTTTCGACGTTTTTCGACGCGCACTCTTTTTCTTTCTTATTTCTCGACACGCTAGTTTTTAGGACTTAGAAATTTTCTCTACTTCTTCTCTAATAATTCCAAACGAAAAATTATTTTAAGCGGTTAAATTGATAGACATCCAAATTTTCTGCTTCGTAGTAATAGTTGGATTTGTTAGTGGCTGAGTTGTGAGCTTCCGATTTAAAGGGTTCTGGCTCCCTGCTGCATCTATTGGCTATTCGAAACGTGGGCAAAAGCAGAAAAGTTTATTAATTTGATAACTTATATAATTTTTATTTTTATAACTAATAGGATAATTAAGTAAATTCACCACATTGTATCTAAAATTTGGTAATAAGCGCATTATGGAAAATCTCGAGAATATTTTGGAAACTCTTTATGACATCCGAAATCAATTTAATCAATACTCTCAAACGGGTGTTGATGACAATTCGTTCAGTCAATCTTGGATCACGAATGACGAAACAATAACTGGTTATGAAATCTGTGGAGATTATCACTCAACATGGGAATGTTATTATTACGTTCTTATGGAAAATTATGAACCCATAGAAACTGAATGGAATGATTATGAGGAATACAATTCTAATTGGGATTATTCCCAAGAATATATCCAAACTCAACAACCAGTAGACGAGGAAAATTACGTGTCTGAAAATTTATTAGACAATATGAAAATCAAACTCAAAGAACTCGATACTCAAAATGAACAAATGAGAGAGTTTGTAAATCAACAAGCTGAAACTCTATCAGATTACATACCTGTTGATCTGAGGAGTATTGTGCAAGAAAATCTTATATCATCAAATTTTGATGAATTCGAGAGCTCCGAAATCACCAATTATCCCAATGATACTTTTTATTCAGCTTTACCAATTTCACAACATATCGACACATTAGCCTCTACCGACGAAATCATCGACCAATCAATGAATGAAGAAGAAGTAAGGGTGATAAATTGGTACTCTTGGAAAAATGATAACGTTGAAAATTTTACCCCCGAGACCAAAATAGTGGGACCGATAAGTACCGTTAATGAAGAAGAATCTACTTCGATCCCGAAATTCACTATTCCACAACTTTCCAACCCAATATTCTCAATAGACGAGTCATCTACCAAAGATGAACTACGAGCTGTAATAGATAATGACACCTCGGATTTCACCCAATTGGGTAATAGAGGTGAAAACTTTGATCCCGAGAATAAAATAAAGGAAATGTTAGGAATTATCCACCCTATAATATATATGTCGGTGTATATCGATCCATTTGACCAAGAACTAGAAAAGAGACATATCCATTTACTAAAAGCTACACTTAAAAAAGAATTAAGTAGTGACGATCGGGTGAGTCTAAACTTTAAACCCATTGATATATTATACACCACCCGAGATGTAAATAACTGGCTCACTATTTTAATTCGTGGAACTTATTCTACCGACTTCACATGTCGTCAACTAAGTGTGGAGAAGTCTAACCTCACTTAACGTTAAATTCGGGGTTCGGGTTAATGCATAACTCGTTAATAAAAATGCATGATAAGTTAGGGTAAAAGACGCATTTTCAAAAATTATCAAACAGTTCAGAAAAACAACTATTTTTGAAGAAAAACATGTGTGATAAAACAAAAAGGAATGACGATGAGGCGCGCCATCTATCATTCAACGAGCTTTGAAATTACAAACTGGGTATTTTCAATCACTTTTCTACACTAATCACCCTCATAAATTTATAATTAGAGTCTGATTTCATGCAAATAAGGGCATTGCATGATCTCAAGTGTGGGGAAGGGTTATAAATTCTCTCGGGTTTACACTTGGTTTATTTGCCAAATTTTGTGAAAATTTGAAAAATTTTCAACTAAATGAAGTCAAAATCATGTTTATACATATTTATGAACGATGAAAACTAGGTGTTAATACCGAAATTATCGTTACTTCGGAAAGGACATAAATTGAGAAACACCATAAAACGCTTGAATTCATTTAAAATGGAATAAAGGAGAATAAAAAGGCAAAGAAAGAAACTAAGTGCGGGGTGAATGTACCTAGTTATTCAATTAAAAACTATCTAGCACATGTTTCTGTAAAGTTTATTGCAGGTGCTTTTGTTTTGGACTAAATTAACTATTTTACCCGATGAAAGAAAAGAAAAGATGGATCTACACGATGAATCAATTCCATCATTAAAAGGAAGTAAAGTCTTCCGAAAAAGACACGCGCTTCTTGATTTAGGTCATGAAGTTGTCGTCCAGACCAGCTGTAGGTTGACGAAAAATCTAGAAAAGTCATCTCTAAAATCAGCAGGAAATCCACGGACCTCAGCATCAAACAGGGTCGCCAAGTGGTCAGACTTATCCTAACCATGAGAGGATCTGTCTCGTAAAATGGGGAGGACGCCGTGCAAATTAGCTGGATAAGACTAATGAATCAGATCCCCAGAAAAGGATAATCTCCTTAAAGATCAAAAATCAGCTTTTAAGCCTGATATTACTCAATCCTAGAGATTGACCTTAAAGATTGAGAATTACAAACTCATGGAATTCGATGATATCTAAACTCGAGCTTGAACGAAAAAATATTTTGATCAAAATTACAAACCGATTTGTTTTCTAAAAACCTATTTTTAATGCGTTCATTACCATTGAACGTAAAATCCTAGGAATTCACCTAGAATTCATTAGGTCACCTGAACCAAATCAGGTGTCAACCGTAAGAATGGTGGTTGCATAGCATGGTCAAAGACAGGACCTTGTGCCAGACCGAAAAATCATAGGATGATCTTTACTATTGCTCCTACAAAGGATAGTACTAGCATCCGACATGTTTATAGACCATAATCAAAAGCATGTCATTAGACATTGCCTTAACAGTTGCTTGTTCATCGCTTTCCTTTACAACCGGACGGTAGTTTACCGAAAGGTAATATACGGAGCAAGTATACTGGACGTGTTGCTTGCCTAATACAAGGTTAGCAAGTGGGTGACACAAAACCATAAGTTTTGAGCCAAAATTTTCAAATCTGAAACCCACAAAACCCACAAAAACATTTTGCAAACACCGGTTAAGAGTTATTCCGGAAAACTTATCTAGGGTAAAAGCTAGATTGAATTTTCAAAAGATCAAATATTTTCATAAAGATCCAATTTCCTTAAGGATCTACATTTTCATAGTCATGTGGGACTGTAAACCGCCTTTCAAATGTGCACTTTGCTTTGGAAACCGAAAGTAAATCGGCTATTTGATTGCAAGTGTCGTTGACCTAAACCCGAGGCAACTGTGGATGACACACCCACCTTTAACCATGGTTCTATCGTTACTATCATTGTTTATACCGCCAAATCAAAATCACTAATGTATAAAGTGTGAGAATAAAAAAGTGATTCGAGTGAAGTGTGATTTTATTTCAAGTTCTGTATTGCTTGAGGACAAGCAACGCTCAAGTGTGGGGATATTTGATAAGGCTAAAAAGGAACATATATTTCATAGCAATATCCCTCCTAAATAATAGGTTTTCATATGTAATTGTATTATATTTTCATTGTAATTGTTTAAATAAATAAGTGCGAAGACAAAAGGCAAAAACGAAGATTTGAAGATACAAACATCCAAAAAGCTCAAATGTACAAGATACAATTCAAAAGGTTCAATTTATTGATGAAAAACGTCTAAAAATGATAAGAGTACAAGTTACAAAATGCAAAGTACAAGATATTAAATTGTACGCAAGGACGTTCGAAAATCCGGAACCGGTACCCGAGCCAACTATCAACGCCCGACGCAATGGACCAAAAATTACAAGTCTACTATGCACAAGAATATAATATAATATATAAATAATTATATTAATTATTTATATTTTATATTTATATATAAAATATGTCGACAAGCAAGGTTCCAAAATTATGTGAGCTGGATTTTCAAACTCCACGACTCGCGGAGTTTGCAGGCTTAAAACTCCACAACTCGCGGAGCTGCAAAAATCAGAAATGCCTATAAAAGGCCATGCATTCTGCCGAGTTTAAAAATAATAATAATAATACTCTGTAATAAATAAATAAATATATATATATATATATATAATATATATAGTATAGGGTAGTTTTATATTAGATTAGTTCGGGTTATGTAAAGGTTATTTTACGGGTTTTGAAGTCGAAATTCTGTCCGTGTAACACTACGCGATAAATACTCAATGTAAGTTATGTTCTCCTTTTTAAATTAATGTCTCGTACTTAAGTTATTATTATGCTTATTTGAGCCAAAGTAATCATGATGTTGGACTAAATATTAAAGACGGGGTAATTGGGCTTTGTACCATAATTGGGGTTTGGACAAAAGAATGACACTTGTGGAAATTGGACTATGGGCTATTAATGGGATTTATTTTTGTTTAACTAAATGATAGTTTGTTAATTTTAATATAAAGATTTACAATTAGACGTCCCTATAAATGACCATATACACTCGATCGGACACGATGGGCGGGGAATTTATATGTACGAATAATAGTTCATTTAACCGGACACGGGAATGGATTAATAGTCACTAGAATTATTAAAACAGGGGTGAAATTATGTACAAGGACACTTGGCATAATTGATAACAAAGTATTAAAACCTTGGGTTACACGCAGTCGACATCCTGGTGTAATTATTAAACAAAGTATTAAAACCTTGTTACAGTTTAAGTCCCCAATTAGTTGGAATATTTGACTTCGGGTATAAGGATAATTTGTCGAGGACACTCGCACTTTAAATTTATGACCGATGGAATGTTATGGACAAAAACCAGACGGACATATTAAATAATCCAGGACAAAGGACAATTAAACCATGGGAATAAACTAAAAATCAACACGTCAAACATCATGATTACAGAAGTTTAAATAAGAATAATATATTTTATTTCATATTTCCTCGTACTTTTATTTATTGTCATTTTAATTATTGTTATTTATTTTATATTGTTAGTTAAATATCGTCATTTACTTTACGCTTCGCTTAAAAAATAAAATCGACAAACCGGTCATTAAACGGTAAACCCCCTTTTTATATATTATTATATATAATTATATATATTTTGTACAAATATAGTTATTTAAAATATAGTGTGAAATAAGCCATCTCCCTGTGGAACGAACCGGACTTACTAAAAACTATACTACTCTACGATTAGGTACACTGCCTATAGTGTTGTAGCAAGGTTTAGGTATATCCCATCTGTAAATAAAATAATTAAAACTTGTGTAATCTGTATCGCTTTTCGTATAAAAAATATATAGTATTTCACGTACACCTCGCACGACATCAATGTGCACCATTTATCATTCAGCAAACAAACGCCAATATGTTTGAAAATTTTGGTAAAATTTAATTATTTTTCTACGCTAATCACCCTCAATAATTTAAAATGTTACTGATTTCTTGCAAATGAGGGCATTGCAAGATCTTAAGTGTGGGAAGGGGTTAAATTCCTTTGGAATTTTAAAAATTTTTGACTTGTACACTTGGTTACCATTAGAAATACTAGTAACGCAATAGTTGTATTAGAATCTTGTGCTCTCTGATAATAAAGAACAGCCCTAGTCTTATATACTGACTACCCAATTCTAGTAAAAAATTTCAAAATTTTCAATTAAATGAATTCAAAATCATGTTTATACATATTTATGAACGATAAAACTAGGTGTTAACACCGAAATTATTGTTACCTCGGAACGGACATAAATTGAGAAACAACCCAAAATGTTAGAATTCATTTAAAATGGAATAGAGGACAATAAAAAGAAAAATAAAAGCCAAGTGTGGGAAAATTTACCAAGTTATTTAAAACATATATCACACATATTTTTGTAACAAATAACTGAAGATACTTTTGTTTTGGACGATTTTAATCAGTTTTACCCGATTTATTGTAATATATTTGAAAGAAAGATGGATCTACACGATGAATCAATTCCATCATTAAAAGGAAGTAAAGTCTTCCGAAAAAGAAACGCGCTTCTTGATTTAGGTCATGAAGTTGTCGTCCAGACCAGCTGTAGGTTGACGAAAAATCTAGAAAAGTCATCTCTAAAATCAGCAGGAAATCCACGGACCTCAGCATCAAACAGGGTCGCCAAGTGGTCAGACTTATCCTAACCATGAGAGCATCTGTCTCGTAAAATGGGGAGGACACCGTGCAAATTAGCTGGATAAGACTAATGAATCAGATCCCCAGAAAAGGATAATCTCCTTAAAGATCAAAAATCAGTTTTTAAGCTTGATATTACTCAATCCTAGAGATTGACCTTAAAGATTGAGAATTACAAACTCATGGAATTCGATGATATCTAAACTCGAGCTTGAACGAGAAAATATTTTGATCAAAATTACAAACCGATTTGTTTTCTGAAAACCTATTTTTAATGCATTCATTACCATTGAACGTAAAATCCTAGGAATTCACCTGAAATTCATTAGGTCACCTGAACCAAATCGGGTGTCAACCGTAAGAACGGTGGTTGCATAGTATGGTCAAAGACAGGACCTTGTGCCAAACCGAAAAATTATAAGGGTGAGTTTTACTATTGCTCCTACCAAGGATAGTAATTGCATCCGACACGTTATAGACCATAATTAAAAGCATGTCACGGGACATTGCCTTAACAGTTGCTTGTTCAACGCTTTCCTTTACAACCGGACGGTAGTTTATCGAAAGGTAATATACGGAGCAAGTATACTGGACGTGTTACTTTCCTAATACAAGGTTAGCAAGTGGGTAACACAAAACCGCAAGTGTTGAGCTAAAATTTTCAAATCTGAAACCCACCAAACCCACAAAAACAATTTGCAAACACCGGTGAAGGGTTATTCCGGAAAACTTATCTAGGGTAAAAGCTAGATTTAATTTTCAAAAGATCAAATGTTTTCATAAAGATCCAATTTCCTTAATGGATCTAAATTTTCATAGTCATGTGAGACTGTAAACCACATCGTTACTACCATTGTTCATACCGCCATATAGAAATCACTGATGTACAAAGTGTGAAGAATAAAGAAGTGATTCTAGTATATTTCAAGACTATATTGCTTGAGGACAAGCAACGCTCAAGTGTGGGAATATTTGATAATGCTAAAAACGAACATATATTTCATAGCATTATCCCTCAAGAAAGACAAGCTTTTAGTTGCAATTGTTCTATTTACAAGTGATATTTGTTTAAATAATAAAAGGTGAAGACAAAAGACAGATTCGACGAATTGAAGACGCAAACGACCAAAAAGCTCAAAAGTACAAAGTACAATCAAAGAGGTTCCAATTATTGATGAGAAACGTCTCAAAATTACAAGAGTACAAGATTCGAAACGCAAAATACAAGATATTAAATTATACGCAAGGACGTTCGAAAATCCGGAACCGGGACCAGAGTCAACTCTCAACGCTCGACGCAACGGACTAAAAATTACAAGTCAACTATGCACATGAATATAATATAATATATAATTAATTCTTAAAATTAATATATATATTATATTATATTATAAAAACCGTCGGCAGAAGAAAACAACAACATGTGAGCCTCCCCAGCTGGCCATGCGATCGCATGGCCTGGAGGAGCAAAACTCATGCGATCGCATGAGCCCCTTTTCCAGCCCACATGCCTATAAAATTCGCAGTTTAGTGAACATCAAACATATCTTTTTCTTTCTCTCTATCATACAATATATATATATATATATATATATATATATATATATATATATATATATATATTATATTTTAATTTTAATTTTAATTTCTAATAATAAGGGTATGTTAGCGAATGTTGTAAGGGTGTAAGTTGAAACTCTGTCCGTGTACCACTACGCTAATAACACCCACTGTAAGTTATGTTTATGTTATTTTCATTAATGTCTCGTAGCTAAGTTATTATTATGCTTATTTAATGCCGAAGTAATCGTGATGTTTGACTAAAAATATTAAAATTGGGTAATTGGGCTTTGTACCATAATTGGGGTTTGGACAAAAGAACGACACTTGTGGAAATTAGACTATGGGCTATTAATGGGCTTTAAATTTGTTTAACTAAATGATAGTTTGTTAATTTTAATATAAAGATTTACAATTGGACGTCCCTATAAATAACCATATACACTCGATCGGACACGATGGGCGGGATATTTATATGTACGAATAATCGTTCATTTAACCGGATACGGGAATGGATTAATAGTCTATGGAATTATTAAAACAGGGGTGAAATTATGTACAAGGACACTTGGCATAATTGATAACAAAGTATTAAAACCTTAGATTACACGCAGTCGATATCCTGGTGTAATTATTAAACAAAGTATTAAGACCTTGTTACAGTTTAAGTCCCCAATTAGTTGGAATATTTAACTTCAGGTATAAGGATAATTTGACGAGGACACTCGCACTTTATATTTATGACTGATAGACTGTTATGGACAAAAACCAGACGGACATATTAAATAATCCAGGACAAAGAACAATTAACCCATGGGAATAAACTAAAATCAACACGTCAAACATCATGATTACGGAAGTTTAAATAAGCATAATTCCTTTATTTTCATATTTAATTGCACTTCTAATTATCACATTTTTATTTATTGTCATTGTATTTAATTGCACTTTTAATTATCGCACTTTTTAATTATGGCAATTTTATTTCATCGCACTTTTATTTATTGCAATTTCATTATCGTTATTTATTTTACGCTTTAAATTAAGTCTTTTATTTATTTAATATTTTACATTAGGTTTTAACTGAGACTAAAGTTTTAAAAATCGACAAACCGGTCATTAAACGGTAAAAACCCCTTTTTATAATAATAATATTACTTATATATATTTGTATTTTTATAAGATAAAACTAATATAGCGTTAAGCTTGTTTAAGTGTATCCCTGTGGAACGAACCGGGCTTACTAAAAACTACACTACTGTACGATTAGGTACACTGCCTATAAGTGTTGTAGCAAGGTTTAGGTATATCCATTCTATAAATAAATAAATATCTTGTGTAAAATTGTATCATATTTAATAGTATTTCATAGTAAAATATAAGCTATTTCATATACGCCTCGCATAACATCACTAACTCGAGGCGGGAAAAAAAATCTTTCAAAATTTTTGTTGAATTTTAATTAGTGAGTTTATATTAAATATTAATTTACTTTTTATATCCCAAATAAAATTTGTCGAAATTTCACATTTTAAAACAAATACCACCCGCTAAATCAATTGTGTAAAGTTCATTATGGATTATGTCTATATTAAAAAACAATCGGCTCCAACGGACTAATCTTTATTATGGCGTTTAACACAGATAACTACCTACTTTTTTTTACAAAGATTTTTAGCAACGTTTTTTTTTATTTCCTTGCCCACATTATATCTCTCTCACACACATGCACATTTGTGTGTTGCTAGGTTTAAATGATAACCAACAAATTATACAGAATTATAAGAACCTTTTTTAACTCTTGCATCTTCAAATTAAGGGTTCAAAATAGAGTTGCAAAATTGTGAATATTGATTTTGCATTTATAATATGAATATTCATGTAAGGCTAGTATAGTCGGTTCAATTATTTATATTTATAATATAGTTTTTTTTGCAAAACTAAAGCAAACTGAGAATTATGAATTCTACTTTCCTAATAATATGGGGTTTGAAGTAATTATAATAATTATAATTATAATTATAATAAGAAGAATAATAATTAGATTACGTAAATAATTATCAACTATAATACTCCGTAATTAACAAACTAAAAGTTTGTATATCTTGCAAATTGAGCGTGTGTAATAAGCAACAAAATATAATAGTGTTTTTTGCAAAACTAAAGCAAACTGAGAATTATGAATTCTACTTTCATAATAATATGGGGTTTGAAGTAATTATTATAATAATTATAATTATAATTATAATTATAATAAGAAGAATAATAATTAGATTACGTAAATAATTATCAACTATAATACTCCGTAATTAACAAACTAAAAGTTTGTATTTCTTGCAAATTGAGCGTGTGTAATAGGCAACAAAATATAATAGGTAACAAAATATTTTATTTAATATATTGAATGCAAAAGAGAATGTACGCTTGGAGCATATTTTATTTAATTGAGTTTTTAATAATAAAACGACACGTAAGATTCTGTATCTGAGATTGATTAATATAATGACACGTAGGATTTATTTAATTCAAGTTAACGAGAAATTGACACGTAGGATTAAAGGGATGCACTTTATATATATGTATAGATAGATATAGATATAGATAGATAGATTACGGATTTACGGAGTATTACGGAGTAACATGGGATAAAATAAAATACAGTAAATGAGCATCTTAAATAGCACGTGAAACATTTGATTCCAACTATTTGCCATATATTATGGGTTGTAGCTAATTGAAACGGGCTTAAAGGATACAAATTGTTGGGCTGCTTTTTTTTAATGGGGTCACTTATAAAATTCCGAAGAACAATGAGATTCTGAAATGTTGAGTGGGGTCACGGGCCCCCAGTAAACATACCATAGCTCCGCCCCTATATATATATATATATATATATATATATATATATATATATAAACTAAATTTTTTTTGTGAATTGTGGTTTAAATTATTTTAGGATGTTTGTATCTATATATTATATCTATATATCTATATTATATATATTATTAAATTAATTACATTTTTTAATATTAAACTAATATTAGTTCCAAATATAACATAATTTTAATTAAGAAACGGAATCATAATGAAATAAGACCATTAGTTTAATTTTTTTTTTAAATATATATATATATATATATATATATATATATATATATATATATTAAAACCCACCAAATGCTTACAACGGATTAATCTTTCTGTTCACCATGAGTTAGGTTCCACCGCCATCACCGTCCAACTCGAAATAATTTTACGAACAAAACGCAATAAATTGTATTCGAAACGGAGTTTCGATGCACTACCAACGAAGCATTTCTTTTTAGCAATAAATATGAAAGTGATTTGAATTTACAGTTTAAGTCCTTAAAATATTTATGAACACACAAATATAACTATAATAATATTAATTATACATGACGACTTCCACGAGTACCATTATTTTGATAAAATTACTAACAACTTTTTCAAAAATTAAACTAGCGGGTTACACTTTTATTCAAAACATAATTGTATATAATAATTCTAAAATAATATAACTTATACTTTACTAATGTTACGTTCCATGACAAATTTTCAATGTACTTTAAATATTACGTAATATATAATTTATATATATATATTAAAAAGATATTAATGATGAGAAAAAATTGTAGACATTAAGTTACTAACACCACTCAAAATCACTTTTAAAATTTATCAACACCACGAGCTCTTAAACTCAAAAGAACTTTTAAAATTCGTCAACACCACGGGCTCTTAAACTCAAAAGGAATTTTTAAAATTCGTCAACACTACGGGCTCTTAAACTCAAAAGAATTTTTAAAAGTTTTCAACAATACGGGCTCTTAAATAATTTTTTACTTTTCATATTTTTTTAGTATCGTTATTTAAATACTAATATGAACTGCAAATTAGTTTTTTTACACGGTTTTTTACACATCCGTGTGTGTAAATGTGTAATGTAATGTGGTATATGTGTATGTGTAAATAAATTTAAATTTAAATTTAAATTTAAAATTTAAATTAAATAACAACTTAAAAAAAAAAAAAAAAAATTTGGAGTACACCACGTAGTTTAGTTACGTGATTGCAACATAATCTAATGGCTAGTACTAGTCCTAGTCGAACACAACCTTGACCGTATCCAAATCTGCTTTAATTTGGACTCAGCTTTTTTCCGGTACTTGACCCAACCACCCACCCAAACCACTCCCCCGAACCCGTTCGATTCCCTCATTCGCACCACTTCTTCTTCTCCTCCTCTTCACAATCACCAAACCATCATCGGAAAATACCTACCGCCATCGTCACCGTCCTTTTTTCCATCCTTATCCTCTTACTGATATCGCTTTCCGATTTCACAGATCCGACTCCTCCTCCTAGATCCGAATCATCTGTATCGAGATTTATTAATCTATTTATCTATCTATATATCTTCGGTGAGCATTTTATATTTACGATTTTACGTGTCTTAATTCAATTAGTTCAATTGCTGCTTCTCAGTTATTGTAAATTGCTTGTAATTAAAAGTTAGGGTTTCTATAGGCTCTGCAGGTCTGATTATAGTTTTGATACATGAACTACTCTCTGATTTATATATGTATCAATTTAAATTGAGACTCTACAGGATTTCAGATGGAAAAATTTATTTAATTTTGATGATAACTGAAAATTTGAATAGTATATGTGCTTTTAACTAAGAGGATAAGGTCTTATATTTGGGTGATAGCTTCGGAAACCGTTGTGAGGATTACGTAGCTCGAATTATAAGTTTTTAGCGGTTGTTGGATCATGTAAACTGCTTTTGATTATATTGATAGCAAGTTTTGGTTAGTTTTTTTAATTCAGAGAATGTTATGTTTTTGCCCCAGTAAGTTAGTGTGACCAGTTAAGATGTTTCTGATCAGAAGTGTGTAGTTGTGGTTATCATTAGAATATGATGTTAGCATCTTTTTTTTTTTTTTTTTTTTTATTTGATTTGAGTTGGCATCAAGCTATACGTAACATCCATGGGGATTGGAGTGTCTTTTTTGTTGAGTATTTGCTAAAGAGCGTACATTAGGTTATGTATAGGATGAGCACTTGTTATGCATCTCAAAAATACTTATTTTGAACCACACTACGTGTGGATACACACACACACACACACACATATACACACTCACACACACATCTATATATGGTAGATTTCAATACATACATAGATACACCTGCTTTTAAGCTACCTTTTGGGATGAGTTTATAATCGGTCATCACGTTCGGTAAATGAGTGTTACTATCAATTTCACCTGTATTTAGAGAGTGGCGTCATCAAAATCACGTGTCTTTTAGAGAGTGGTACAAACTATGATGTGTTTTTTATTTGTATATTTATTTCATTGATTCCATTTACCATATAAAAAACATGTTTGAGGCTCTTCAAATAATCCTTATTCCTTATGTACCAATAAATCTCTAGTATTGTTAGATCTATAATAAGTGTCGCACAATATATTCAGTCAAGCCTACCTCATGGACATGTACAACAATGATACTAGTTATCTATCTGGTTACTAGTTTGATTAACAAAATTATTATAACCATTAATCTGAAGACTTTCAACAATGTTTTATTATATAGAACTTTATCTATCATGCATTATTTTTCTAAGAGGTGACAACTTTGATTTTGTGATAAATATTGAATTGATGTTGTAATAATTCACATATATCACGATCTCTTCTTGCATAGCTACATAAAAGTCGCCCGCTCTTTATGCTAGTATGGTATGAAAAATAATGTTATGATTTCATTATTTAAAGCCTCTGCTTTATATAGTAAGAGATAATGTTGCAGTTGGCTGTTGAGTTTCGTCTCACAACTTTTTGACTTTGTTTAGTTTTTATAGATATTTACTGGATGATCTTGGGACTGTGTTTGAACAATGACATCAAGTATGTTGGCTGGAGAACGAAGGTACAGTTTTATTACTTATGTGCATCAAATTAAACATTAAACAATGACATTAAAACACAATGATATAAGATTTCTAGGATTGAAAGAAAACCCAATATCAGGCTAGAAATATCATTGAGCTTTTAATAGAATTGTAATCGAGATTCCATTTCTTTAATCTACTAACGTTTGCTGTTTTAGGTGGGCCCATGCAAGAAGAGGTGGCATGACTGTCTTGGGCAAAGTTGCGGTGCCTAAACCTATCAATTTACCTAGCCAAAAGTATACCTTTACAGCTAAGATATGATCAATTTTTCTTAAAATTTATGTAAAGTATTATTCTTAAATATTTTTGTTTCTGTTTTAAGGTTAGAAAATCATGGTCTTGATCCAAATGTGGAAATTGTTCCCAAGTGAGTACTCCTTCCATTCATATATTAATTTCTTTATAATATTTTAATTCTTAAATAATGTTTCATTTGATTGATACCCATGTTTATTACTAACAGGGGCAGTCTTAGTTGGGGCAGTCGACCATCTTCATCAACCTCAAATCCTTGGGGTTCATCAGCATCTCCAACTGCTGATGGCCGTCCTTCATCAGGTGGGGGCCTTAGTCGACCATCTACTGCGGGAAGCGATAAACACGAGCCTTCAACTACTACGTGGGGCCCAAATTCTAGACCGACATCAGCTTCCGGGGTAATGACATCATCAAACCAGTCATCACTAACGTCTTCACGTCCACTCAGTGCTGAAACAAGACCAGGTAGCTCACATTTATCTCGTTTTGCTGAGCCTGCATATGATCACAACGCATGGGGTCCTAATGTTAATGCTGATAAACTGGTAAGTTAATGTATATGTTCAAATGCTCTTTTCAGTTGTGTTGTTTTTTGCTTTTAAAAATTGTTATTTAATCAGTTGACCTTCTTTTTTTTGCAGACTATACCTTCCAAAGCTAATGATTTTTCTTTGAGTTCTGGGGATTTTCCAACATTGGGTTCGGAAAAAGATAATAATGGAAAGGGCATTGAACCACATGGTATATTTTACTTATTACTGTACAATATTGAGCAATATTCCTAATTAGTTGTCCAATATTCCTTTTCTGGATGTCTCAAATTAAGTTTCCAATTCTATAAATAGATAAGGTTAAAAAGGTAAAGTTCTTTTACTTTATGTGTGTAAGACAAATAGATAGGTAAAAAGTAAGAGGTAAAACAGTAAAGTAAACAAAAGGTACAATGTAATTATGACATTATAAAATGTGTGTTTTTTGAGTGGGGACAATTTTGTTCCATGTTTGCAATATTGTCTACCAATTGCATTGTACTGAATCTTGATATACATTTGTGACAGATCACGGTTCTCATGTACGTCCTGGTTCAGGCTCTGGCAGGACTGCACCTGCGAAAGACAGAAATATGATGGCTCAAGGTGATTTGTGTCTTTGTTAATTACCTTGATCTTTACATAAGCTTATATAAAGTTAGTGAAAACATGAACTAACAAAACGCTTGTTATGTTTTTTGACTGCAGATCGCAACAGTGGAACTGTTGATACTTGGACTAGAGATGGTTCTCAACATTTTGAAGATGTGGGCCGTCCTAGTGACATGTGGCAGCCGGGGGACCCGCAACAGTACATTAATCCTAATATTCTCCCTCCACATTTTGATCCCTGGCGGGGACCACCGATGAATGCACCACCTGGCGGTGGTTGGTATAGAGGACCACCACCACCAACACCACCTGCAGGTCCACCGTATCCCCCTGTTTCTCATCCTCATGGCGGGTACCCAATGGAACCTTATCCTTACTATCGCTCGCAGATACCTCCCAATTTAGCAAATCAACAACCAGGTCCTGTTCCCGGGCCTGGCCCAGGCCCAGGCCCAAGAGGCCATCATCCAAGAAATGGAGATTTTTACAGGTCACAAATGTCACCTGAGGCTTTTATGCGTCCAAATATGCCAATGAGACCCGGTTATTACCCGGGTCCAGTGCCTTACGACGGTTATTACGGTCCTCCGATAGGATACAATCCTAATGACCAGTTTATGGGAATGCCACCTGGACCACCACCTGGGCCACATGGACCACCTGTTTACAACATGGGCCCTCATCAAAACCCTTCAGAGTTTCATGATCCACACTTTAGGGGTAATGTGCGTGGGCCGGTTGGAAATATACATGTTTCAGAACAACTGGATTCAGTTCCACATGACGAATCTCGTGGACCCTACAAAGTTCTTAGAAAACGTGACAATGAAAGGGATGTGAACATTGAAGGAGGAGACAACTGGGACCAGAATTTGGAACACAATGACCAGACAAGACCATCATTCCATAAGAACGAGCGGGGCCCACACAAGCCTAGATCATCAACCGAGATTTGGGGAAATAAGTTATCATCTTTACAAGAAACATCTCACGAGATTCAAACTAACCAAAAAGATCCAATCTTGATACAGAAGATTGAAGATTATAATGAAGTACGAGCTTCTGATGTTGGGCGGGACCCAGAGCAAAAGAATAGGTTATTAGTTCATTCTGATAACAACCCCACAATTGCATTCGGAACAATTTGTGAAGCTGGAGATCTCAATATCTCAAGGTTGTGTTTTCTGATGTCAATGTCATACTTATATATATTTCAACATCTTTTATTTTATAACCTTTAACTAATAACTAATATCCGGGTTATCAGACAATCGCATCATGTAGTTCGAAGTCGAACTGATTATCAGAACAAAGGAAGATTAAACAATCAAGATAATACTGATGGTACAAGCGAATCACTAAATTCAATGGTTGATCGTGATGATGGCCAAGCACAGGTAACCTTTCATTTGAGTTTATCAAATTTTCAGTTTATTCTTTTATTTTATATAACATGGCTTCTTATTTATCATACATCTTTGCTGTATTTGTATGTATGTATGTATGTGTATTTTTGCATCTTCAGATTGCTAGGATGAGAGAGATTGTAAAACAACGTGCAATTCAAAGACAAAAGGAAGAGGAAGAAAGAATAAAGGAACAGAAAGCGAAATCTCATGCGAAATTGGAAGAGTTAGATAGGCGCAAATTAGCAACTTCAGATGGTACAACCCACAATGCAGAAAAAACCACGACTAATGTTACAGAACAGGATGATGTGGATGCGTTTACAAAACCCGACCTACCAAGTTGTGGTTTGGATACAAAAGCTCAGGTGGTTGACCAGACTGGGGAGAAAAGTCAACAAGGGCTCGTTGACCAGCCTTCGTATACCAATCAAAGTGTTGTTAATACAGATGACGGTAGTCTTCATAGGCAGAAACGTGCTAGTCATAGACAAAAGCAGAGTGTTCAAACGGTTGAGAGTGTGGTTGACAAGTCAACTATCGGTGGTGGTACAGGTGAAGCACATAAAGTTCCGTCTGGTGTGTTTATAAAGGATTCTTCTAGTAATGTGACTGTATCTGTTGAATCTGTATCACATCAAGAAGACAATCTAAATATATTATCATCTGAATTAACACAGAATAGAAAGAAAAATAACAAGATTAACAAGAATAAACATAAATCAGATGATGTCTCTGTCTCAAAAGATGGTGATTTTGCGAAAAAGACTCCACATTCTAACAATGAAGAAGCTCTTGATCGTGTACCGAACCAGTATAAACCTCAACATTCTAGAAGGATGCTGAAAAACCCACAAGCTAATAGACCAGTTGACAAATTCCATGTTGGCGATGTTGCTGTGTGGGCCCCAGTACGGGCTCCAAACAAAGAAGAACAGGATGATGTGCCTTTGTCAGCAAATAATAATAACTCAGGCCAGAATAATAATCTTAAAAGCAAAAGGGCAGAAATAGAAAGATACGTTCCAAAGCCAGTGGCTAAAGAGCTTGCTCAGCAGGAAACCGTTAACCCATCAGATGAACCAGCCATTTGTGTATCTGCAAATGTGGGGCCCACTGTGGAGTCTAAGGGTCACAATAATAAGCAAAATAAACCGATGAAACCCTATGGAGCACAGAAGCAACATGATCAGAGTTTTCAACAGGATGCAAAGAATAATAATAATAATAATTATAATAACCCTGTTCCAACTGAAACCAAGGTTGTTGAGCATGAATGGGACCCGGATGGCTGGTGTATGCCTGATGAACCACCAACTGAAGTTACATCTGGTGTAAAAGATGATGGTGGGAAAGGAAAAAGACCAGCTTACAAGGGCGGTCAAAAGAACACGATGAAAAGTAACAATGTCGATTACAATAAGGATTTTAGTGGTGCAGAATTCGAGATAGAGCAAACGGATAGGCCCACTTCTTCCAAAGAGAGTCGTTGGCAATCCAAACCTCATGGATATAGGGGTGGTCAAAATGCTAGCTCAGAGGTCAAAAGGGTTCGACCCGAAGAACCGGTTGATGAATATTATAAGACTGGTAGAGAAACAATTAGGAAAGAGAGGAAACCGGGTGCGTATAGACAACAGGATGAAGCCTCATTTGAACAGCAGCATGGTTCAACAGGTTTTAGAAAGTATGGAGGTCAAGGTCAAAATAATCTTCCTGTTGGTCAAGATGATAGAAGAAAACATAATAACCAGCATAATGTGAATGTTAACCGGGAAAGACCGAGACAGAATTTGCATTATGAGTACCAACCAGTTGGATCAAACAACAAACCTAGTAACCCTGTTGCACCTACAGATGGGTTTGGTAATGCCGGTCCGAGGTACAAAGAGAGGGGTTCGGGTTCAGGTTCGGGTTCAGGTTCAGGTCATCCAAGAAGAGGTGGGGGCACCTTTAATGGTCGACAGTAGTGATGTTCTTTGAAGATTTCATTTAACTTCTTTTAGTCAGAAAATTGATCCCGGTTATCAGGTATGGTTTATAGGGTGTAGTTGGTTATGATTTGATAGCTAATAAATGTTGTTTTTTTTAAGTTTTGTGATATTTATGGCTGGCAGTTGTAGCTGGGATGGAGTGGGGGTTATTTAGGGCAAATGGAAATCAAGGCATAATGTTGGGTTTACATTGAGGTCGGCACTAGAAGCTTGGACGTGGCGGTTATTAATGTGCTTTTGTGTTAAAAAAAAATGAAATTGTTTTTAATGGTATAATCGAGTCAGGTTACATTGTTGTTGAGATGAGCCCGTTCTTATTTGCCTATCTATAATGGTTTCGGTGGATAACTTTTAGCTTGTTTGCCTTTGTCATGGGTTGGTTTTGATAGATAGTTTTGATCACTTTTTTGGATACGTAATTTGTTCAATCTTTGACATGGTTTAAGCTAGTTCGATTTGCATGTTAATAGTTGAAGCAAACCTTTACCTAACCATTGAATGTGGGCTTGAAAGACAGATTTTTGTATTGAAACATGTCCAGTATTACTGTGGCTACATGGAGTATGGGTATGGTAACATACTAACATTACATCACAATGATAACTACATGCTATTCATTTAACCAGATATGAATCACACTGAATTAATTTTAACCTATTGTGGTTTTATTTTTAGTTTATTTTATTATTTTATTGGACTACAATGAATCAGTTGTATTTTTTGCCATATGCATAGCGTCGGAAGAATTCACAGAGAGCACTTGTATAGTTTTGTTTTGATTTTTTGGCTGTATAATATACTTTATAGCTTATTTTGGGTATTATTCTGTTTTTGGTTTTGTGCTTTAATTAGTTACCTTGTGAATCATCATTGATAAATATATTTAATGAGTAAAAAATCATTTCGTAAGAAACGGTTTTTATTTACTCCAAGGTAAGAAGAATGATTCTACGTTCACATGATCACATCTCCCATACTCTACATACGTTGAATCGAGTATATTTGTCTTTGTTGTATAATAAATGGATGAACATTATAACAAGAAGATGATTAACTAAATTTATAACATTGATTTACTATTTTAAATATTAAAATTCATTTTGTAACCCGACTAATATGCTAAAACACTTAATTTTGTGAAAATTTCAAAAAAGTTTTACACGATTTGAATGCAACGAAAAGACCCGAAAATGACGGATAATGAAACAATTCCGAAAAGACCCGAAAATAACGGATAATGAAACAATTCATATATTAATGTGCTCATTCCAAAATTCTCGTTTTGTTATTCTCATCATCATTTTGAAGATGATTCACAAGAAAGGTAGCAAGATTCAGTAGTAGGTGCGTCTGGAAAATCTCAAAGAAAAGAAAAGCGACTCTGGATAACCTAAACAAAGATGCAAAAGGGAGTAGAGATGGTATCGATACCAATACCGTACCGAACCGTAGAGTACCGATACCGAAATAAGCCTAAACCCTTTCCCGAATACCGTACCGAATTGGGTACGGTACCGGTTCGGTACTGGTATATGTACCAGGGTTTTCGGTACCAATACCATATAGTACCGAAATTTTACTTGCTTAGTTAAACTTTGATTAGTCGTTGACTTATTAATTTGATTCAAAACTCTTAAATTAGCTAAATTAACCTTTTAATATATCATGGTTCCTTCCTATTGCCAAGATCCTGGTATAGCCTAATTTATATTCAGTACCACAGTTCTCGAGTTTTCATTTGTGTATAAGTTAAGTTTTCATTTGTGTATAAGTTAGCATGTACTTGTTATGTTCAGTAGTCCATCATCCGGGCTAGATATTATATTGGTTAGTGAAATAAAATGTAGGTGATGTACTAAATTTGTATTTTCATGTTATATACAGTAGTAACATAGTCATTAAAAATAAAGAATACTAAAGAATTCTAAACAATGAGACTTTATGTAAACTTTATGTTGTACCTCGAATGTGAAAATATAATATTTTTTTACGTTATATGTTTTCCTAAGGTGTACCATTTTACATAATACTCCATAGCCATTAATATTCGTTTTTTATTTCGGTTTTCATATTGGGAGTACCGGTATCGAACCGGTATCGAACCGCATCGTACTGAAACCGCATTTTGTGTAAACTAAGAACCTATACCGATACTGATACTGATACCGAATACCATCAGTACGGTATTTCGATACCAGTACGGTTTCAGTTTTTCAGTATTTTGCTCATCCCTAGAAGGGAGCGTACCGAAAGGTTCCATTCTCTCCTTTTTAGACTACACCTTCAACTCCATGTAATAGGAATTTAATCGATAGAGAAAAGTTTAAGATCTAGTAACCAAAGTTTTAGGGATGGTAATGGGCAAGAAAAAATATCTGACCTTCGGGTTTCTGGCTCATGATTGGCCGACAAAATCATGAAATAACTGAAGACCTAGTATAGGTAAAAAATTGTACCCGCTGGCAGGTCGTGTATATGCACTCTCTGTGGCGTGTAAAACTTGATTCGTTAATCCATGAGACTTATGTAACTTACTTATAGGTGTACGCATACAATTATTAAATTTAAATATGCTATTACTTATGCAATTATTAAATTTAAATATGTTATTACTTATAATTGGATAATAATATCGTATAATATAATACATAGAGATGAAAATAACTTGATTTTTATTACTTCTTACATACATTTCTTAGTGTTTATTGTTGTTTTTTTTTTTTCGGATAGCTGTTAGGATCACTCAGGGGGACTTAACCACCAACGCGTTGTTTTTTTATTGTTATTGTTGTTTTTTTTTCTCGTGTACTTTTGAGTTAATTTAATGAATCATCTTGCTGTTTTTCAAAAAAAAAAAAAAATAAAAAGTTATACCCGCCCCCAACTGCGTGCCCAGATGAAAACCTGCACTAATCCTATACGGGGCATGGACGGTAAAACCCCCTCCCATTTACCCCCCTAACGCGATGTGAGAAAGGTGCTATGGGTGAAACTTCATGACAGAGATGAAATTGTGGGTTAATATGTAGCCAACGGGGGTCGAACTCCTGACCTCCCCTAAAGGAGGCAGGCCACTAACCGCTGGACCACATCACAACTTCTAGTGTTTATTGTTGTATACTGTATTAGTTTGTTTAGATTAAAGATATTGTGTGTGACGATCCGGAAATTTTTGACTAAATTTAAACTTAATCTTATATGGTTTCGACACAATAAGCAAAGTCTGTAAGATTGAGTCTCAAAAAGTTTGAACTGTTTCATATATTCAATTGATCTTCGACTGCTCTCGACGATTCACGAACAGTTAATTGTAAATCGATATGTGTGTATGTATATATAAATAATAATTTGAAATATAATTTGAAGTATTATAGGTTGTTGTTATTAAAAATTAATAAAATAAAAATAGGATATTATAATAATTATTATTTAAAATATATCTCTATATATAAATAAAGTATATTAAAAATAAATATTAAATGATTGTAATACTCGTTTGATATTTCGATTGATATTAAGAAAGTTAAATTCAAAACTTATGTAATTTTAAAATAAACGGTGATACGAAAATGAGTTCTATAAATTATAGACTTATTAAAAATGTATTTAGGAGCGGTTTGTTAAATTTTAGAACTTTTTATATTTCACCCATAAATGAGAGGGACAGTTGATGTAATTTTTATTTAATAAATTAATGATCGAATTTTATACCATAATGACCAAAATAAATAAATATAGTTAAATTAAAAATATGAGATTTTTCTGAACACTTTTATCCGTCACCAATTATCAACGGAACACGAATTAATACCCTAAATTAATCATGTCAACTGAGTAGTACCAAATTTCAATGGCTGCTAACATTTTATATATTAATTCAATTACATGTTTTAATTACTATTATTACTTTTGTTATAATTTAGGAGTTTATAACATACCTTTAGTGACTTATTATTTGGATATTGTTTTAAGAAAACGAATGAGAGAATGAGTAAAGTTAATAATTTAAGTGTATACATCTTACATACATGTACTACATATTTATAGTCCTTAAAGATACTATTGCTAGTCACAATTCACTATTGCTAGTCACTCCATTTCACTGTATGTATACAGTTTGTCGGCCATACATATTTGACTTATAACAACTTTATTATTATTTATCAACTTGACTATTATTATATATATCATTACTTACTACACATAACACCACTACATACAATATTCCAATTCATTCGGTTACCATTCACATCCATCACCATCCTTGGCCCTCACCACTTCTATAATAATTCGCCATATTTTCTGTTTACGATTAAAACTTCACAAGTTTTGATATATCAAGTAAATGGCTGTCTTTTTCTTTTCTTATTCTTTCTTTGACTTAATACAAACATATGGATATATATATATATATATATATATATATATATATATATATATATATATATATATATATATATATATATATCCTCGTTGGTTTGCAAAACACAAAGACCACACATATAATTATAATATATATGTATAAATAATTCACCCTCCACACCACCTCATTCTCTATATGTATATACATATACTAAGTATGCATTCTATGATCACCTCCTCCCTCTTTCCTTCTTCCCCATCGACCATTAATCACCTAAACAACCACAAACTACCATGGTATTTATCTCAATCTCTCTTTTCTTTTACTACTTCGGTTTTTCTACTTCTAATCAAACCATCACCAACTTGTACAACATCACCACCACTTGAAAAGACATCTCCACCACCTTCAAACCGTGACACCCATTTACAACCCACAACTCCTTCGTGATTTAACTACTGCGATTTACTTCTGTTTATGGTCTCTTAGTAAACCACTAAGCTTTAAACCACTACTCTAAACCTATCACCTAAACAGCTGCTACTGTCGTTTGCTTCTATTCGGCCGTCAAAACTGAAAACCATCTCCACCGTATCCACTGTTTCACTCCGTTTGCTATTAACTATCGCTGCTACAATTGCAGCTGCTGTTGCAGCCAAGAAAAAAAGAAAACACCATCTCTCTTTTCCCTTTCCCCTCTCTCTCTATCCATCTCTCTCTCACTCCTCGTTTTATTTTGTTTTATTTTTTTTTTCACTGCAAAACCCTCAGCCAACTTACAACTCCTCGTGATACTGCTACAGCAGTGTTCCTTGTCTAGGAACGAACCAAAACATACCCCCTGCTTTCGCTATTGTTCTCCTTCTGTTTTCTGATTTCACTGAATACCAACCAACCAAACAGCCCGTAAATTATTGCTGCTATTGCTCCATTCTTCTATTGCTGTTTCTTTCTGTTTGTACAACTCAAACAGCCTCGATTGTGGCTGCACCTACTAGTTTCTGTTTGCTATCGATTAAAGATGATGATGCTACGGTGTTAATAAGAATATGAAGATGATAACGTGTAGATGGTTCGTGAATGCATTAATAAATATACAAATAATATAGGTTCGTGAATCTGAGGCTAACCCTGCATTGTTCAATATAATCATATGTATTTTTACTACAAAATACATTAGGTGAGTTTCATTTGATCCCTTTTACTCTTTACATTTTTGGGACTGAGAATACATGCGCTGTTTTTACAACTACTTTATTAAATGCTTTTGAAATATATTTTGGACTGCGAATACATGAAATGCTTTTATAAATGTTTGACGAGATAGACACAAGCAAAACATTCCTCGAATGAATTATTATGCAGACAGAAGTTCTGCGGATTATTATTGAATTATGTGGACATGATAATTGTCACCATTGAATTATGTGGACATGAGAATTGCCACCATTGAATTATGTGGACATGATAATTGCCACCAGTTGATGTGAATGTTATATATCGAGAGAATGATTTTATACACAGGTTATGTGTATGTTATTTTTGTGCATAAGATATGTGTACGGTTACTATGATTTATGAAAATGGTTTCGTACACGAGAAAGATGTACTGTATTTAAAAGATATAGCATGTACATTACAGATGGGTATAGGATTCGTGCCCATTTGTACCATGCAGCATTTAAATCTTGTGGATTATCAAAATGATGAATTTTATTGTTTTATGATAAACCTATGAACTCACCAACCTTTTAGTTGACACTTGAAAGCATGTTTATTCTCAGGTATGAAAGAAATCATTCGCTGTGCATTTGCTCATTTTAAAAGACATCATTTGGAGTCGATCATCGCAATGGGACCAGATGTTGGTGACTTCGTCCAGATGGATTAGGACGGGGTATGACATGTGGTATCAGAGCGGTGGTCTTAGCGAACCAGGTCTTGCATTAGTATGTCTAACTAGTAGTTGTTTAGATGCATTAGTGAGTCTGGACTTCGACCGTGTCTGCATGTCAAAAGTTTTGCTTATCATTTAGTGTCGAAAATTATTTGCTTATCATCCTTAAAGTCTAGACATGTCTTACTGCCTCTATTATATAGACTGTGTATAGATAAATTCATATCTTAGCGTATCTGTTACTGTTACCTTTGCCTAACAGCTTTCGTAGATTCATCCGTAACTTATGGAATTTTAGTATTATATATGCATATGTAAATTATGTATTGCAGGGTACTAATCTACATCCTATAATCTAATTCTTATCGAAAATCTTTCATCTGATTGTACGAGATGAATCCCTCAACCAGTTCAAGTTCCTCAAATTCCGACAGCTATTCTGATATGGAAACACACTTGAGCTTCGAAAGCAGTATAACTGAAATGGATCAACAAAATCAGTCATCACCAATTCTGGATGAATTGGCGATGGGTTCGTAGTCGACTAAACCAATAGAGACAAGAAGAAAGTGATCCTTTCCATTCCACCAACCGAATTTACCTCTTGGCGATGAACCTGAAGCACTTACCGGCGAACCAATCCGAAACACCATTTTCACTCTCATTTCCAGAATATCTCGTCACGATTATATATTACATCAAATTTTAGATTTTATTTATCCGCTCGTTCCGACCGACAATCATCCCGGTGTAATAGAAGAAGTCAACGAGCTTCGCGCTCGAGTAATCAATTTGGAGAACATGGTGCAAAACTTACCAGCTTCAACAACGTCACCAGCACCAACAGTATCACCAACATCAATACCAGTACCACCAACAACCCAAGTTTCAACATTATATGCCTCAATATCACATTCTGTACCACGAGCATAATCATCGTTCTACGTATCATTCTATCTATTTTATCTTCGTTAGACATGGCGATTATGTAATCTCTAATGTTTTAGAGATTATATATTCTTGTTCTAACAGTAAATCAAATGAGTTTAATATCATATTGACTCATTAAATCCATGGTTACATCTGAATAAAATATATATGTAAGTATATTTTTCATAAAGATGTAATTGTAAATTCTTTTGTACAAACTGTTAATGGTGAAAATATTTTAACGGGTAGGTAATACTTGAGGAATATTTAGATTTCACATTAATAAGTTACACCGAACATTCTTCGAATATGATTCAACACTCATTTACTATCCTACTTACATCCACAGATATAGGAATCCGTTCACCACAGAATAATCATTTTCATTTAATTTCATATTTGAATTTTGACTTATCAGAATCCAACAAGTGGCATAATGAAGAAAACATTGGACAAAATAAAATTTGTTAGAAACAAACAAATTAACTATGAAAAAAAAAAACAAAAAAATTTGTTAAGAATCCACGCTAACTGTTCCTAGATAACTGTTAATTCCGTATTACATTCTATTTATCACAATTTAATTATCGCAATTTATTTTATCGCAATTTAATTATCGCAATTTTATTTATCGTCATTTAATTTCTGTTATTTACTTTACGCACTTTATTTATCGTCATTTAATTTCTGTTATTTATTTTTACGCACTTTAAATATCGGGACACGTATACAAGGTTTTGACATATCATATCGACGCATCTATATATATTATTTGGAATAACCATAGACACTCTATATGCAGTAATGCGGGAGTTAGCTATACAGGGTTGAGGTTGATTCTACAATAATATATATAGTTTGAGTTGTGATCGAGTCTGAGACATGTACACGGGTCACGATACGTGTTAATCAATTCAAATATTATATATTAAACTATATATGAATTATTGGACTGTTAATTGTGGACTATCGACTGTGGACAAATAATATTGGACAATTAAAATGAATTAAAATACTGATTATAACATATGAAACTAAACAATTCTTCAAGTTTGCCACTTGATTTCATCTTAAACCTCATTTGTATCTTGACGATTCCAATATGCGTTCAAACTTTCATGATTCTTAAAAACACCTCAATCGAGAGGATGAACCAACTGCATCTCATCTACGGAAGAAAGATTTATACATATAGTTATGCATCTGAAAAACTCTCGGAAACTGAATAAACGTTTAACAAGTAGTTGTGCTAATTCCTTAGTGTTATTATTACTCAAAATAACTTGATAATCTCTTTTCAAAATAGCGAATTTTGTCACAGCTCCAGCAATATAACTTCGACTTTTAGTTCGAAACAACCTTATTATAACCTTGATATATATGCGTGCTCTTTTATTGTTACCGGAGAACCTTTCATATTCTATCATATTATCAGTAGACGTACCAGCAATCTCGTTGCTTATTGGTTTAAATCTCTCCGATAAATCATTATAATTATTCATTGAAACCCTATCATATACTCATCCGCATCTTGTAACGAGAACTGCCATACCAATTATCGGGAATCAGCAATCAGTACTTTGAAAACGCACAGCATATCTACATCAACAGTTATATGTAAACATATAACATTTATCTCTTAGAATTATGATCTTTCATCTGAAATCCTGAAAAGCACTCAGTCTACAAATCAAATACTCTGAATGTTGAAAAAGCTGAATGAAGCAGCAGAAACCGTAGACAACCGTAAATGACCTTAATCGTCGGAAGTTGATGATAAAGAATTGTAGGTTGGCAAAGCTCAAAAAAAGTTTGAAACTGAAAAACTGATTGAGCAAACTATGAAGGAAGCCGTGGACAAATCACAAAGAATAAGTTTGACTTCAAAGAATCTAAATGATTCAGTACCTGCTGAAGTCATTAATGAATACCTTGCTTTTGACTCCAAATTCTTGCGGACAAATTTTCTTCACCATCCTTCGATATTAGAAATTCCAAGATATCATCGTATCTTTCATTATAAATATCCTCCATATTTCTGAAGATATTTTCATAACTATTCTTACCTGAAATCATTAATCTCTTCGTGCTATCAGTGTTACATCATATAGAAACTGTTAGTTTCTATATTCTGTAAACTTTCGAGCTTAAAATATGAATGTTATTGAAGCAATGTTGGGAACTGATGCATGAGTTATTGTAATATAATGACACTTGATCAACGTGATTATATTACAGTAAGTCATGCTGAGTTTCTAAATGGAACATGATGATTCACAGATTATAACGTCATCATGTGTCATGTTACATAACTCTTTCATTCTGCTTAACTTCTGGACATATCAAGAACACATTATCTTAATAGTTCTATCTTTTCTCTTGAACTCTGGTAATTTAACCAATTAAAATCGTGCTATTACAAATTCTCTCTTAGAACATTAATCATGTTCATTTGAAACTTCATACCTATAAATTCTGGACTATTATTCACTTGATTTAAAGTCGGGAAAAGAAAAACAAGAGCATGAAGTTCCGATATATAGGGAAAATATAAATCCCAACAACAACACCGAAATTACAAACTGTGGATATCAGTGCATATAGCAATATAAAGACACGGGAGGATTATAAATATAATAATCCCTAGAGCATAGTAGAAATAAACAGATTCTTCCGGTGGGAGTTGGAAAAGAAGAACGATCATTGCGATAATCAGAATAAGAACAAGGATTAGAACCGGATTAAGCATTATTATAATCTTTTGGATATATGAACTGAGAAATAAGGTATGGAAGTGGTGGAAACTAATGGAACGGAAAAGGTAAATTTATAATGGAAATATCAGACAGAGTAATCGAGGCAGATCACCGTATTTAACTATAGAGATCTAAATTTCCTTTTTCGTCGAAGAATCAAATCTTTTAGATTTCGAAGATTTTCTTAAATCCCTTGAATTCCGGAATTCAACCAAGACAACATCAAAAGTTAAAGACGGACTTTATTTTCCTAAATTCAACCAGGACTAGTCAAAAGTTAGGATGAAACTTGTCTTTATCATTTCACTATTTAGTGATAGCTTCATTCGTACTCTTCGAGTAATCGAAATGTCTTATTCATATTACTCGGTAATGATAAAACTCTATTTATCACTCATATTTGCCAGGAAAACATTTTTATTGTTAGCCATGACGACCTCACTCAAATTTCGGGACGAAATTTCTTTAACGGGTAGGTACTGTGACGACCCGGAAATTTTCGACTAAATTTAAACTTAATCTTATATGGTTTCGACACAATAAGCAAAGTCTGTAAGATTGAGTCTCAAAAATTTTGATATGTTTCATATATTCAATTGATCTTCGACTGCTCTCGACGATTCACGAACAGTTAGTTGTAAATCGATATGTGTGTATGTATATATAAATAATAATTTGAAATATAATTCGAAGTATTATAGGTTGTTGTTATTAAAAATTAATAAAATAAAAATAGGATATTATAATAATTATTATTTAAAATATATCTCTATATATAAATAAAGTATATTAAAAATAAATATTAAATGATTGTAATAATCGTTTGATATTTCGATTGATATTAAGCAAGTTAAATTCAAAACTTATGTAATTTTAAAATAAACGGTGATACGAAAATGAGTTCTATAAATTATAGACTTATTAAAAATGTATTTAGGAGCTGTTTGTTAAATTTTAGAACTTTTTATATTTCACCCATAAATGAGAGGGACAGTTGATGTAATTTTTATTTAATAAATTAATGATCGAATTTTATACCATAATGACCAAAATAAATAAATATAGTTAAATTAAAAATATGAGATTTTCCTGAACACTTTTATCCGCCACCAATTAACAACGGAACACGAAATAATACCCTAAATTAATCATGTCAACTGAGTAGTACCAAATTTCAATGGCTGCTAACATTTTATATATTAATTCAATTACATGTTTTAATTACTATTATTACTTTTTTATTATTTATCAACTTGACTATTATTATATATATGATTACTTACTACACATAATACCACTACATACAATATTCCAATTCATTCGGTTACCATTCACATCCATCACCATCCTTGGCCCTCACCACTTCTATAATAATTCGCCATATTTTCTGCTTACGATTAAAACTTCACAAGTTTTGATATATCAAGTAAATGGCTGTCTTTTTATTTTCTTATTCTTTCTTTGACTTAATACAAACATATGGATATATATATATGTATATATCCTCGTTGGTTTGCAAAACACAAAGACCACACATATAATTATAATATATATGTATAAATAATTCACCCTCCACACCACCTCATTCTCTATATGTATATACATATACTAAGTATGCATTCTATGATCACCTCCTCCCTCTTTCCTTCTTCCCCATCGACCATTAATCACCTAAACAACCACAAACTACCATGGTATCTATCTCAATCTCTCTTTTCTTTTACTACTTCAGTTTTTCTACTTCTAATCAAACCATCACCAACTTGTACAACATCACCACCACTTGAAAAGACATCTCCACCACCTTCAAACCGTGACACCCATTTACAACCCACAACTCCTTCGTGATTTAACTACTGTGATTTACTTCTGTTTATGTTCTCTTAGTAAACCACTAAGATTTAAACCACTCCTCTAAACCTATCACCTAAACAGCTGCTACTGTCGTTTGCTTCTATTCGGCCGTCAAAACTGAAAAACCATCTCCACCATATCCAATGTTTCACTCCGTTTGCTATTAACTATCGCTGCTACAATTGCAGCTGCTGTTGCAGCCAAGAAAAAGAAAAACACCAACTCTCTTTTCCCTTTCCCCTCTCTCTATCCATCTCTCTCTCACTGCTCGTTTTATTTTGTTTTATTTTTTTTTTCGCTGTAAAACCCTCAGCCAACTTACAACTCCTCGTGATACTGCTACAGCAGTGTTCCTTGTCTAGGAACGAACCAAAATAGACCCCCTGCAGTCGCTATTGTTCTCCTTCTGTTTTCTGATTTCACTGAATACCAACCAACCAAACAGCCCGTAAATTATTGCTGCTATTGCTCCATTCTTCTATTGCTGTTTCTTTCTGTTTGTACAACTCAAACAACCTCGATTGTGGCTGCACCTACTAGTTTCTGTTTGCTATCGATTGAAGATGATGATGCTACGGTGTTAATAAGAATATGAAGATGATAACGTGTAGATGGTGATGATTGTAAACACGATTAAGGATGATGGTGATGATAAAGAAAACGATGAGTAGTAAGTGAGTGATTATGATAATGAAGTGAGATTATAACGATTCTGTGAATATGATTATGATGACAAAGAAGGAAGAAACCGAATGATGATGAACGAGGTTGATGACGGAGAAAAGTGATGAAAGAAGATGATGATGATTCAAGAATTTGATGATAATACTGTGGAGATTTCGAGTATTGAGGATGAAGATTGATAGATGACGATGGACTGATAATGATAATGAGTGATGATGAAGATAAACGTTTTCGTACATAATAAATAAAAATCGAACGTTATAAATCAAAAACAAATTAATGGTTCAGTGGTTTAGAGTTGTGTATGATTAACGAGAGGTCGTGGGTTCGAGCCCGGGCGGTGGCCATTATTTTTTTTATAAAGCTATTTGGAAGGTAGCAAATTTAATTTTTATTTATTATTATTATTATTATTATTATTATTATTATTATTATTATTATTATTATTATTATTATTATTATTATTATTATTATTATTACTAACATCATTATAAGAATTATCATTAATATTATTAAAATAAGTATTATTAGTATTAATATCATTATTATTACCTTTATTAGTAAAATTATCAATGTTATAATTTAGTTATGAATTAAATGAATTACTAAATATTATTAAAGTTATCATTATTATTAAACTTATATTTTTTTTTATTAAAAACTACTATTATTATTAAAAGTATTATTTTCATTAAAAATTATCATTTTATTTTTGAAAGTATCATTTTTATTAAATTTATCATTTTTACTAAAATTGTCATTTGATTATCATTAAAACTATCATTTTTATTATTATTATTAGAATTATCATTATTTTTATCACTTTTATTTTTATTATCATAATTAGTAAAAATTATTATTATTATAAATATCAAAGTTATTATTATTATTATTACAATAAAAATTAGTTATACAAAATATATTTAACAAAACTATATTAATATCTCTATAACAAGTATTAGGTATTCATTTAAATATATATATATATATATATATATATATATATATATATATATATATATATATATATATATATATATATATATATATAATTGTTCGAGTACAAGAAAATGCATTAATAAATATACAAATAATATAGGTTCGTAAATCCGAGGCCAACCCTGCATTGTTCAATATAATCATATGTATTTTTACTACAAAATACATTAGGTGAGTTTCATTTGATCCCTTTTACTCTTTACATTTTTGGGACTGAGAATACATGCGCTGTTTTTACAACTACTTTATTAAATGCGTTTGAAATATATTTTGGACTGCGAATACATGAAATGCTTTTATAAATGTTTGACGAGATAGACACAAGCAAAACATTCCTCAAATGAATTATTATGCAGACAGAAGTTCTGCGGATTATTATTGAATTATGTGGAAATGATAATTTCCACCATTGAATTATGTGGACATGATAATTGCCACCATTGAATTACGTGGACATGATAATTGCCACCAGTTGATGTGAATGTTATATATCGAGAGAATGATTTTATACACAGGTTATGTGTATGTTATTTTTGTGCAAAAGATATGTGTACGGTTACTATGATTTATGAAAATGGTTTCGTATACGAGAAAGATGTACTGTATTTAAAAGATATAGCATGTACATTACAGGTAGGTATAGGATTCGGGCCCATTTGTACCATGCAACATTTAAATATTGTGGTCTATCAAAATGATGAATTTTATTGTTTTATGATAAACCTATGAACTCACCAACCTTTTGGTTGACACTTGAAAGCATGTTTATTCTCAGGTATGAAAGAAATCATCCGCTGTGCATTTGCTCATTTTAAAAGACATCATTTGGAGTCGATCATCGCAATGGGACCAGATGTTGGTGACTTTGTCCAGATGGATTAGGACGGGGTATGACATTGTGCATATATTTTTCAACCCGCAAATTTACACGCAAGTGCCATCCCTACAAAGTCCAAAAGGTAAAAAAAATTCCGTCTGGTAATAAAATTTCTAATATACAAATCACATATGTAAAAGATTCGCGTATGTTGACCACGAGTGTAATCCCTATAAAGTTCTATTACGCCACTCCCAAGAACATGTAAGACCCTAATAATAATTGTACATCAGTGTAATTATGGTACATGAAGTGTGGGTGACCTTGTATATTAAAATAGAGGTCAGAGGGCGAACTGAGCAGGGTGCGCTCAGCGCACACTTAGGGGTGCGCCTGGCGCACTCCTCACTGTAGCCGGGTTCTGTTGTTTTATTCAGATATTTTGATGGGCATTTTGGTAATTTCACTTGTGGACGTATTGGAGGCCAGTAGGTCAGATCTTGGGGTATCATTCACTCCATTTTCAACAACTTTATCTTCTTCACTTTAATTTTGGAGAGAGAGTGTGATTTCTTGAGTGAGAAAGCTTAAATCCAAGAGGAAAAAGTTGTTCTCGGGCCAAAGTGCGGGTATTAAAGTCGTTTATCTACTCACTAGCTACGTTGGGGTTGTAGTGGTAAGCTCTAATGTTGATTTCCTTACTTTGATTTGGTGTAGGGTTAGGGTTTGGGTAAATGAAGAACATAAAACCCATATTTGTTGATTTTGGGTGTTCTTGGGTAAGATGGAGTCATGAAGACTCAATGGTAACTAACTTAGGGCTACAAAGTGTTAATTGATGTTATGAGTCCTAATTGGTTAGTTAATTACTAGCACACCTAGGTAATTGGTAAATGGGTGTTAGTTGGGTTAGTGGATGACCCGAAATGGGTGTGTTGACTTTAAATGAGTCAAAGGGGTTAATGATTTACATAGTTTGAGATTATGGGTATGAATTACCCTAATTGTGTTATAGTTAGTGTTGATAGACCTTAATCACTAGCTTTTAGGTGATTGACGATGGTCTTGACCCTTAAGGGGCGGTTTTGGTGAAAATGGGGCATTTAATGCATTTAAGTCATTAAATGCGCTTGAGTGAATTGTTGGTGTTTAGCCCAACAAGTTTGTTTGTTGATTGAGTACTTATTGTATTAGGTACTCGGCTTTGAAGCATTCGGAAGTATAAAATCATCACCAAATTGTTGAGGTGAGTGGAATAATTATATATGTATGTATATTATTTATTTGCTTGTGGGGTATGGGTTAAAGTTCGATGTTGACGATACCATATCCTAGAGTATATTGTTGGTACGTTTTGATGAGGGTTTAAGTTCGATGTTGATGATACCTCATGTATGGATTTAAAGTTCGATGTTGACGAAGCCATACCGCTATTGTAGTGAAATTCGATGAGGGTTTTAAGTTCGATGTTGACGATACCTCATATGTGGGTTTAAGTTCGATGTTGACGATACCACATTTATTGGGACGAACGGGAATTAAGTTCGATGTTGACGATACCATTCATTGAGCTAGCCTTGAGATTCGAATACTAATGGATGTTGTGAACATCAATGCTTATGTATTGTGTGGTAACGTATTGTGTTGTTGCACTATATGATATTGTTATACTAGCTTATGTTATCGAGGATTTAGCGTTATACATTATAAAGGTATGCTAATTATGTTGCTAGTATGTATGCGGATATGTTGTAAGTGTTTGCAAGTAAGTAAGTTATATATGTATATGTATAATTATTGCATTCACTAAGCTTTGCTTACCCTCTCATTGTTTATCTTTTTATAGGCTCGGGCGTTGATAAGGGTAAGGGCGTACGGTTGGATTAGAGATTTTCCGCTTGTTGTTTGATAGGGGACGCTTTTGGATGTGATAGCTTTTGGAATTTGACCGAGATGTGGGTAGTTTAACCCCAAACACCATGCTCTTAGTGTCGTTTGGAATTTAAACTAGTGTGGTCGAAACTCGAACTTTTGTATGAAACTCGTAAAACGGCCGATGTGGGCCCCGTTTTGTAAAACTCATTTTATTATTGAATCGTGTGAGTTTTAACCATTATAACATGTTGTGAAAAGCGTTTCGTCTAAATATGTCGGGAAGTGGGAGATCTTTAATTAAAAATTGACAAAACCGGACAGAACTGAATGTGGGCCTGTGCGCGCCGCGCACTATACTGATAAAAAAAAAAATTTGTTTCGCGTATTCGGTTGGTTATTGGTTTGGGTTTTTACAAGTGGTATCAGAGCATGGTCTAAGGGATTTAGGCGACTTGAGATAGGTGCCTAGACTTGGACTTTATTGTGTGAGCGCTTTATGCGGGACTTGTAGGACTTTGGGTCTAATCGGGAATTGTTAGTGCCTTGGTTTATATGAACTAACCTTGTGCTAATTGTTTTGTATTGTGTTTAGCAATCATCAAGCAAGACGGACGTTGTACTAGCGAGTTAATGCGACTTGCTCGCATAACAACGATTAGCTACCGTTGTTACGAGTGCAAATCGTGTCAAACGAGTAATGTACGACGATTGTTGAGCAAGATGGGATAGTGTGGTACGCATGTGTATACTTACGTGTAATGCTCTTCGTTCATGGTTTAATCCTTTCCGTTTTATAGAATGAAGACGAGAAACGGACCCGATCATGATAACGGAAGTAAGAGTGAGGACGTTGAACTCACAACCAAGGTCGAGGCCATCTTTAAAAGGCTAAAGAAGGATTTTCTTGACGATGTTCGAAAGGTTTTCCAAGAGTCGGTTGATGGACAAGTGACCGAAATGATAAATGAACGAATGAAAGCCGCAATAGAGGAGGCTTTGGAAGTTAGAAATATTTATCCTCGAGGCGAGGGGGGTGAAGGTAATGGTGGGGGTGGAAGGCGGTACTTCCATTACAAAAATTTTAAGGATACTCAACCTCCGATGTTTAATGGGGTGAGGGATCCATTAAAAAGCACTTGTTGGATTTCCGATATCGAGGGAGCTTTCCGTACCGCAGAATGTCCTCCCGAGAAGAAGACGAGGTATGGGTCTAGCATGTTGCGCGAAGAAGGCAAGTTGTGGTGGGACGATAAAATCAAATTATATGGTGAAGAGCAATGCATGAGCTTGACATGGGAGGAGTTTAAGAAGGAATTTTTCCAAGAATACCGAACTTCTTCCGATCTTGATAGAATCCGGGACGAGTTGCACAATTTGCAACAAGGTTCAATGGACTTGGTCACTCTCAAGTCTACCTTCTTGGCAAAGACTCGTTTTTGTCCGGAATATGTTGGTGACGATCACAAGCTAATGAAAGATTTCTACCATACCATGAATGATGAGTATAAGGGTAAGATTAGTCGTGGAGCGGCTAAGTCTTTTGAAGAGTTATTTGAATTGGCTCGGGGTTTTGAGCCGGAGGTTCCAAGAAAAAGCGATTTCACTTTTTCTAAAAGAAAGTTTGAAGGTTCTAGTCATTCTAACTTTTCCAACAAGAAGAACAAGAACAAGAAGGGTTCCGAAAGTGTAAATAGTGTGAAGAAGGGAGGTTTCGGGAACTTTATCCCTACTTGTTACAATTGTGGAGTGCGAGGTCATTTGGCTCAGGATTGTACAAAGCCTCCTTCAACAAACAAGCTCACTTGTTTTAATTGCAACAAAGAAGGACACCGAAGGTCGGAGTGCCCCGACTTGAACACTGATCATGTTAAACGGTTGGAGAAAGCGGCGGGCACGGCTAGGGGTCGCAACTATTTGATGACGAATGAGGAGGCCAAGCAATCCAACGAAGTCGTTTCAGGTACTTTCATGGTTAACTTTAATCCGGCACGAATCCTATTTGATAGTGGTGCCAATTTATCGTTTGTTTCTCCAAGATTCGTGCCTAAGTTAAATAAGCCGCTAGTTAAGTTAAGTCGTCCGGTAGAATTTGAAATAGCGGATGGCAAGACGGCGCTAGTGGTTGATGTGTGTAAAAATTGTAATGTTGTGTTTGGTGCCAAAAATTTTAAAATCGATCTCATTCCGATGACTTTGGGTGATTTTGATATCGTCATTGGTATGGACTGGCTCGATCATAATAGAGCCGATATTGCATGCCATGATAAGTTTATTCGGGTAAAAACCCCAAGTGGGGGAGAATTAATTATTCACGGTGATAAACGAAGAAGACTTGTGCCGATATGCACTTTTGCACGGGCGCGTCGTTTCCTTGTTAGTGGTGGCATGACTTTTCTAGCCCATGTTGTTGATACTCGAGATGAGCCACCATCCATTCGTGAAATTCCGGTGGTAAGTGAATTTGAAGACGTTTTTCCGAATGAGTTACCGGGTGTTCCGACGGAAAGACAAGTTGAATTTCGCATCGAGTTGGTTCCGGGGGCTACCCCCATTTCTAAAACTCCTTATCGTTTAGCGCCGACGGAAATGCAAGAGTTGTTAAATCAAACCCAAGAGTTGCTTGAGAAGGGTTTTATTCGACCGAGTGCTTCGCCATGGGGCGCTCCGGTTTTATTCGTAAAGAAGAAAGATGGTAGCATGCGGATGTGCATCGATTATCGGGAGTTGAACAAAGTGACAATCAAGAATCGTTATCCTTTGCCTAGGATCGACGATTTGTTTGACCAACTCCAAGGTGCAACGTATTTCTCCAAAATCGACCTACGGTCCGGCTATCACCAAATGCGGGTCCGTGAGGAAGATAGCGAGAAAACGGCTTTTCGAACACGTTATGGACATTTTGAGTTTGTGGTAATGCCTTTTGGTCTTACGAATGCACCAGCGGCATTCATGGATCTTATGAACCGAGTGTGCCAACCTATGTTGGACAAGTCAGTAATTGTGTTCATTGACGACATACTTGTCTATTCGAAGAGTATGAAGGAACATGAACATCATTTGCGGAGTGTGTTAAGGACGTTGCGGAAGGAGAAGTTGTATGCTAAATTCTCCAAATGTGAATTTTGGCTAAGGGAAGTTCAATTCCTTGGCCATATTGTGAACGAAAATGGTATTCAAGTGGACCCGGGAAAGATTGAGACGGTAAAGAGTTGGGGACGACCGACTACGCCTACGGAAATCCGAAGTTTTCTCGGATTGGCCGGTTATTATCGTCGGTTTATCCAAGACTTTTCTAAGATTGCTTCTCCATTGACAAAATTGACAAGAAAGAACGCAAGATTTATTTGGGAGAACGAGCAAGAAATTGCTTTTCAATTGTTAAAAGAGAAGTTATGTCAAGCTCCGGTGTTAGTATTGCCGGAAGGTGTGGAAGACATGACGGTTTATTGTGATGCTTCTTTAAATGGGCTCGGGTGTGTTCTAATGCAAAGGGGTAAAGTCATCGCTTATGCCTCTCGACAATTAAAGGAACACGAAACGAGATATCCGACTCATGATCTTGAGTTGGCGGCGGTTGTTCATGCGTTGAAAATTTGGTGCCATTGCTTGTATGGTGTCAAGTGTACGATTTATTCGGATCACAAGAGTTTGAAACATCTTTTTTGAAATGTCCCGTTCTTATTGATTAAAAACGTTCCATATTAATTGATTTCGTTGCGAGGTTTTGACCTCTATATGAGACGTTTTTCAAAGACTGCATTCATTTTTAAAACAAACCATAACCTTTATTTCATAAATAAAGGTTTAAAAAGCTTTACGTAGATTATCAAATAATGATAATCTAAAATATCCTGTTTACACACGACCATTACATAATGGTTTACAATACAAATATGTTACATCGAAATCAGTTTCTTGAATGCAGTTTTTACACAATATCATACAAACATGGACTCCAAATCTTGTCCTTATTTTAGTATGCAACAGCGGAAGCTCTTAATATTCACCTGAGAATAAACATGCTTTAAACGTCAACAAAAATGTTGGTGAGTTATAGGTTTAACCTATATATATCAAATCGTAACAATAGACCACAAGATTTCATATTTCAATACACATCCCATACATAGAGATAAAAATCATTCATATGGTGAACACCTGGTAACCGACAATAACAAGATGCATATATAAGAATATCCCCATCATTCCGGGACACCCTTCGGATATGATATAAATTTCGAAGTACTAAAGCATCCGGTACTTTGGATGGGGTTTGTTAGGCCCAATAGATCTATCTTTAGGATTCGCGTCAATTAGGGTGTCTGTTCCCTAATTCTTAGATTACCAGACTTAATAAAAAGGGGCATATTCGATTTCGATAATTCAACCATAGAATGTAGTTTCACGTACTTGTGTCTATTTTGTAAATCATTTATAAAACCTGCATGTATTCTCATCCCAAAAATATTAGATTTTAAAAGTGGGACTATAACTCACTTTCACAGATTTTTACTTCGTCGGGAAGTAAGACTTGGCCACTGTTGATTCACGAACCTATAACAATATATACATATATATTAAAGTATGTTCAAAATATATTTACAACACTTTTAATATATTTTGATGTTTTAAGTTTATTAAGTCAGCTGTCCTCGTTAGTAACCTATAACTAGTTGTCCACAGTTAGATGTACAGAAATAAATCGATAAATATTATCTTGAATCAATCCACGACCCAGTGTATACGTATCTCAGTATTGATCACAACTCAAACTATATATATTTTGGAATCAACCTCAACCCTGTATAGCTAACTCCAACATTCACATATAGAGTGTCTATGGTTGTTCCGAAATATATATAGATGTGTCGACATGATAGGTCGAAACATTGTATACGTGTCTATGGTATCTCAAGATTACATAATATACAATACAAGTTGATTAAGTTATGGTTGGAATAGATTTGTTACCAATTTTCACGTAGCTAAAATGAGAAAAATTATCCAATCTTGTTTTACCCATAACTTCTTCATTTTAAATCCGTTTTGAGTGAATCAAATTGCTATGGTTTCATATTGAACTCTATTTTATGAATCTAAACAGAAAAAGTATAGGTTTATAGTCGGAAAAATAAGTTACAAGTCGTTTTTGTAAAGGTAGTCATTTCAGTCGAAAGAACGACGTCTAGATGACCATTTTAGAAAACATACTTCCACTTTGAGTTTAACCATAATTTTTGGATATAGTTTCATGTTCATAATAAAAATCATTTTCTCAGAATAACAACTTTTAAATCAAAGTTTATCATAGTTTTTAATTAACTAACCCAAAACAGCCCGCGGTGTTACTACGACGGCGTAAATCCGGTTTTACGGTGTTTTTCGTGTTTCCAGGTTTTAAATCATTATGTTAGCATATCATATAGATATAGAACATGTGTTTAGTTGATTTTAAAAGTCAAGTTAGAAGGATTAACTTTTGTTTGCGAACAAGTTTAGAATTAACTAAACTATATTCTAGTGATTACAAGTTTAAACCTTCGAATAAGATAGCTTTATATGTATGAATCGAATGATGTTATGAACATCATTACTACCTTAATTTCCTTGGATAAACCTACTGGAAAAGAGAAAAATGGATCTAGATTCAATGGATCCTTGGATGGCTCGAAGTTCTTGAAGCAGAATCATGACACGAAAACAAGTTCAAGTAAGATCATCACTTGAAATAAGATTGTTATAGTTATAGAAATTGAACCAAAGTTTGAATATGATTATTACCTTGTATTAGAATGATAACCTACTGTAAGAAACAAAGATTTCTTGAGATTGGATGATCACCTTACAAGATTGGAAGTGAGCTAGCAAACTTGAAAGTATTCTTGATTTTATGAAACTAGAACTTTTGGAATTTATGAAGAACACTTAGAACTTGAAGATAGAACTTGAGAGAGATCAATTATATGAAGAAAATTGAAGAATGAAAGTGTTTGTAGGTGTTTTTGGTCGTTGGTGTATGGATTAGATATAAAGGATATGTAATTTTGTTTTCATGTAAATAAGTCATGAATGATTACTCATATTTTTGTAATTTTATGAGATATTTCATGCTAGTTGCCAAATGATGGTTCCCACATGTGTTAGGTGACTCACATGGGCTGCTAAGAGCTGATCATTGGAGTGTATATACCAATAGTACATACATCTAAAAGCTGTGTATTGTACGAGTACGAATACGGGTGCATACGAGTAGAATTGTTGATGAAACTGAACGAGGATGTAATTGTAAGCATTTTTGTTAAGTAGAAGTATTTTGATAAGTGTATTGAAGTCTTTCAAAAGTGTATAAATACATATTAAAACACTACATGTATATACATTTTAACTGAGTCGTTAAGTCATCGTTAGTCGTTACATGTAAATGTTGTTTTGAAACCTTTAGGTTAACGATCTTGTTAAATGTTGTTAACCCAATGTTTATAATATCAAAAGAGATTTTAAATTATTATATTATCATGATATTATGATGTACGAATATCTCTTAATATGATATATATACATTAAATGTCGTTACAACGATAATCGTTACATATATGTCTCGTTTCAAAATCATTAAGTTAGTAGTCTTCTTTTTACATATGTAGTTCATTGTTAATATACTTAATGATATGTTTACTTATCATAATATCATGTTAACTATATATATAACCATATATATGTCATCATATAGTTTTTACAAGTTTTAACGTTCGTGAATCACCGGTCAACTTGGGTGGTCAATTGTCTATATGAAACCTATTTCAATTAATCAAGTCTTAACAAGTTTGATTGCTTAACATGTTGGAAACATTTAATCATGTAAATATTAATCTCAATTAATATATATAAACATGGAAAAGTTCGGGTCACTACAGTACCTACCCGTTAAATAAATTTCGTCCCGAAATTTTAAGCTGTTGAAGGTGTTGACGAATCTTCTGGAAATAGATGCGGGTATTTCTTCTTCATCTGATCTTCATGCTCCCAGGTGAACTCGGGTCCTCTACGAGCATTCCATCGAACCTTAACAATTGGTATCTTGTTTTGCTTAAGTCTTTTAACCTCACGATCCATTATTTCGACGGGTTCTTCGATGAATTGAAGTTTTTCGTTGATTTGGATTTCATCTAACGGAATAGTGAGATCTTCTTTAGCAAAACATTTCTTCAAATTCGAGACGTGGAAAGTGTTATGTACAGCCGCGAGTTGTTGAGGTAACTCAAGTCGGTAAGCTACTGGTCCGACACGATCAATAATCTTGAATGGTCCAATATACCTTGGATTTAATTTCCCTCGTTTACCAAATCGAACAACGCCTTTCCAAGGTGCAACTTTAAGCATGACCATCTCTCCAATTTCAAATTCTATATCTTTTCTTTTAATGTCAGCGTAGCTCTTTTGTCGACTTTGGGCGGTTTTCAACCGTTGTTGAATTTGGATGATCTTCTCGGTAGTTTCTTGTATAATCTCCGGACCCGTAATCTGTCTATCCCCCACTTCACTCCAACAAATCGGAGACCTGCACTTTCTACCATAAAGTGCTTCAAACGGCGCCATCTCAATGCTTGAATGGTAGCTGTTGTTGTAGGAAAATTCTGCTAATGGTAGATGTCGATCCCAACTGTTTCCGAAATCAATAACACATGCTCGTAGCATGTCTTCAAGCGTTTGTATCGTCCTTTCGCTCTGCCCATCAGTTTGTGGATGATAGGCAGTACTCATGTCTAGACGAGTTCCTAATGCTTGCTGTAATGTCTGCCAGAATCTTGAAATAAATCTGCCATCCCTATCAGAGATAATAGAGATTGGTATTCCATGTCTGGAGATGACTTCCTTCAAATACAGTCGTGCTAACTTCTCCATCTTGTCATCTTCTCTTATTGGCAAGAAGTGTGCTGATTTGGTGAGACGATCAACTATTACCCAAATAGTATCAAAACCACTTGCAGTCCTTGGCAATTTAGTGATGAAATCCATGGTAATGTTTTCCCATTTCCATTCCGGGATTTCGGGTTGTTGAAGTAGACCTGATGGTTTCTGATGCTCAGCTTTGACCTTAGAACACGTCAAACATTCTCCTACATATTTAGCAACATCGGCTATCATACCCGGCCACCAAAAATGTTTCTTGAGATCCTTGTACATCTTCCCCGTTCCAGGATGTATTGAGTATCTGGTTTTATGAGCTTCTCTAAGTACCATTTCTCTCATATCTCCAAATTTTGGTACCCAAATCCTTTCAGCCCTATACCGGGTTCCGTCTTCCCGAATATTAAGATGCTTCTCCGATCCTTTGGGTATTTCATCCTTTAAATTTCCCTCTTTTAAAACTCCTTGTTGCGCCTCCTTTATTTGAGTAGTAATGTTATTATGAATCATTATATTCATAGATTTTACTCGAATGGGTTCTCTGTCCTTCCTGCTCAAGGCATCGGCTACCACATTTGCCTTCCCCGGGTGGTAACGAATCTCAAAGTCGTAATCATTCAATAATTCAATCCACCTACGCTGCCTCATATTCAGTTGTTTCTGATTAAATATGTGTTGAAGACTTTTGTGGTCGGTATATATAATACTTTTGACCCCATATAAGTAGTGCCTCCAAGTCTTTAATGCAAAAACAACCGCTCCTAATTCCAAATCATGCGTCGTATAATTTTGTTCGTGAATCTTCAATTGTCTAGACGCATAAGCAATCACCTTCGTTCGTTGCATTAATACACAACCGAGACCTTGCTTTGATGCGTCACAATAAATCACAAAATCATCATTCCCTTCAGGCAATGACAATATAGGTGCCGTAGTTAGCTTTTTCTTCAATAACTGAAACGCTTTCTCTTGTTCATCATTCCATTCAAATTTCTTCCCTTTATGCGTTAATGCAGTCAAGGGTTTTGCTATTCTGGAAAAATCTTGGATGAACCTTCTGTAGTAACCAGCTAGTCCTAAAAACTGGCGTATGTGTTTCGGAGTTTTCGGGGTTTCTCACTTTTCAACAGTTTCTATCTTTGCCGGATCCACCTTAATACCTTCTTTGTTCACTATGTGACCGAGGAATTGAACTTCTTCCAACCAAAATGCACACTTTGAAAACTTAGCGTACAATTCTTCCTTCCTCAATACTTCTAACACCTTTCTCAAATGTTCCCCGTGTTCTTGGTCATTCTTTGAGTAAATAAGTATGTCATCAATGAAAACAATGACAAACTTGTCAAGGTATGGTCCACACACTCGGTTCATAAGGTCCATGAACACAGCTGGTGCATTAGTTAAACCAAACGGCATGACCATAAACTCGTAATGACCGTAACGTGTTCTGAAAGCAGTCTTTGGAATATCATCTTCTTTCACCCGCATTTGATGATACCCGGAACGTAAGTCAATCTTTGAATAAACAGACGAGCCTTGTAGTTGATCAAATAAGTCGTCGATTCTCGGTAGTGGGTAGCGGTTCTTGATGGTAAGTTTGTTCAACTCTCGGTAGTCGATACACAACCTGAATGTACCATCTTTCTTCTTGACAAACAAAACAGGAGCTCCCCACGGTGATGTGCTTGTCAAATGAAACCACGCTCTAAAAGTTCTTGTAATTGGCTTTGCAGTTCTTTCATCTCGTTGGGTGCGAGTCTGTAAGGAGCACGAGCTATTGGTGCAGCTCCTGGTACAAGATCTATTTGAAATTCAACGGATCGATGTGGGGGTAATCCCGGTAATTCTTTCGGAAATACATCGGGAAATTCTTTTGCGACGGGAACATCATTGATGCTCTTTTCTTCCGTTTGTACTTTCTCGACGTGTGCTAGAACAGCATAGCAACCTTTTCTTATTAGTTTTTGTGCCTTCAAATTACTAATAAGATGTAGCTTCGTGTTGCCCTTTTCTCCGTACACCATTAAGGGTTTTCCTTTTTCTCGTATAATGCGAATTGCATTTTTGTAACAAACGATCTCTGCTTTCACTTCTTTCAACCAGTCCATACCGATTATCACATCAAAACTCCCTAACTCTACTGGTATCAAATCAATCTTAAATGTTTCGCTAACCAGTTTAATTTCTCGATTCCGACATATATTATCTGCTGAAATTAATTTACCATTTGCTAATTCGAGTAAAAATTTACTATCCAAAGGCGTCAATGGACAACTTAATTTAGCATAAAAATCTCTACTCATATAGCTTCTATCCGCACCCGAATCAAATAAAACGTAAGCAGATTTATTGTCAATAAGAAACGTACCCGTAACAAGCTCCGGGTCTTCCTGTGCCTCTGCCGCATTAATATTGAAAACTCTTCCGCGGCCTTGTCCATTTGTGTTCTCCTGGTTCGGGAAATTTCTAATAATTTGGCCCGGTTTTCCACATTTATAACAAACTACATTGGCATAACTTGCTCCGACACTACTTGCTCCGCAATTACTCGTTCCGACACCATTTGTTCCTTTCGTTCTATTAACCCCTGGTCCGTAGACCTCACACTTCGCCGCGCTATGACCATTTCTTTTACACTTGTTGCAAAATTTGGTGCAGAACCCCGAGTGATACTTTTCACACCTTTGGCATAGCTGCTTCTGATTGTTGTTGTTGTTGCGGTTATTATTGTTGTTGGGATGATTGTTGTAGTTGTTGTTGTTGTTGTTGTTGGGCCGTTTGTTGTAGTTGCGATTGATGTTGCGATTGTTGGGATAATTGTTGCGATTATTGTTGTAATTGCTGTTGTTGTTGTATTGGTGATTCTTATCACCGTTTTCCTCCCACTTTCTTTTGACTTGCTTCACATTGCCCTCTTCAGCAGTCTGTTCTTTAATTCTTTCTTCAATCTGGTTCACTAGTTTGTGAGCCATTCTACATGCCTGTTGTATGGAGGCGGGCTCGTGTGAACTTATATCTTCTTGGATTCTTTCCGGTAATCCTTTCACAAACGCGTCGATCTTCTCTTCCTCATCTTCGAATGCTCCCGGACACAATAGGCACAATTCTGTGAATCGTCTTTCGTACGTGGTAATATCAAATCCTTGGGTTCGTAACCCTCTAAGTTCTGTCTTGAGCTTATTGACCTCGGTTCTGGGACGGTACTTCTCGTTCATCAAGTGCTTGAATGCTGACCACGGTAGTGCGTAAGCATCATCTTGTCCCACTTGCTCTAGATAGGTATTCCACCATGTTAACGCAGAACCTGTGAAGGTATGCGTAGCGTACTTCACTTTGTCCTCTTCAGTACACTTACTTATGGCAAACACCGATTCAACCTTCTCGGTCCACCGTTTCAATCCGATCGGTCCTTCGGTTCCATCAAATTCCAAAGGTTTGCAGGCAGTGAATTCTTTGTAGGTGCATCCTACACGATTTCCTGTACTGCTAGATCCAAGGTTATTGTTGGTATGTAGCGCAGCCTGTACTGCGGCTATGTTTGAAGCTAGAAAAGTACGGAATTCCTCTTCATTCATATTCACGGTGTGTCGAGTAGTCGGTGCCATTTCCTTCAAAATAGTTAAATGGAACAAGTTAATCATACAGAATATTAAGAGTAGTTAATAGTATTTCGTAGCATAATATGAACTCATTTATAAAAGCTTTTTCTTCATATTAGCGTTTTATAAGTTTAAATTCGGGTAGTACCTACCCGTTAAGTTCATACTTAGTAGCTAATATACAATTCAACTACTACAATTCTATATGAAAAACTGATTATAATAATATTTCGCGTTCAAACTTTTATACAATATTTTACAAACTTACAATACCGCTTATTTTACATAAAGCATGAAATATAGCACACAATAACTTTGATACAAGATAGTTGTGAAGACAATTCTAGCTAGTACACAAGTCGTTCAGCAAAGGCAATAAAGACACGTAATTCATACGTCCAGAAACAAGTCATGCATTCTGGTTTTACTAGGACTACTTCCCATCCTTGGTCTTGTGCAACATAACCGTTATGGCCATTGATAAGACAGCGTGTTGTAACGTCATCAAAGGGACGAGGGTTACGTAATGTCCAACAGTCCCGTAATAATCTAAAAACCTCATTTCTTACCCCAATTACCGACTCCGTCACTTGTGGAAACGTTTTGTTTAATAGTTGTAGCCCGATGTTCTTGTTCTCACTTTGGTGAGAAGCGAACATTACTAATCCGTAAGCATAACATGCTTCTTTATGTTGCATGTTAGCCGCTTTTTCTAAATCACGAAGTCCAATATTCGGATATATTGAGTCAAAATAATTTCTTAACCCGTTGCGTAAAATAGCATTTGGGTTCCCCGCAATATATGCGTCAAAGTAAACACATCGTAACTTATGGGTTTCCCAATGTGATATCCCCCATCTTTCAAACGAAAGTCTCTTATAAACCAAGACATTCTTGGAACGTTCTTCGAATGTCTTACAAACTGATCTCGCCTTAAATAGTTGTGCCGAAGAATTCTGGCTGACTCTAGACAAGATTTCATCAATCATGTCTCCGGGTAGGTCTCTTAAAATATTGGGTTGTCTATCCATTTTGTGTTTTTAAACTGTAAAATAGACAAGAGTTAGATTCATAAAAAAATACTTATTAATACAAGCAATTTTTACATATATCATAAAGCATAAGAACACTATATTACATATATTACACCACACGAATACAACTATCCTATTCCGACTCGCTCGTTTCTTCTTCTTCGGTTTTGGTTCGTTTTGCCAAGTTTCTAGGGATATATGATGTTCCCCTAATACGAGCCGTCGTTGTCCACATTGGTTTAGAAAAACCTGGTGGTTTAGAGGTTCCCGGGTCATTGTTACAACTTAAGGACTTCGGGGGTTGACGATACATATAAAGTTCATCGGGGTTGGAATTAGATTTCTCTATTTTTATGCCCTTTCCCTTATTATTTTCTTTTGCCTTTTTAAATTCAGTTGGGGTAATTTCTATAACATCATCGGAATTCTCGTCGGAATCCGATTCATCGGAAAATTGGTAATCCTCCCAATATTTTGCTTCCTTGGCGGAAACACCATTGACCATAATTAACTTTGGTCGGTTGGTTGAGGATTTTCTTTTACTTAACCGTTTTATTATTTCCCCCACCGGTTCTATTTCTTCATCCGGTTCCGATTCTTCTTCCGATTCCGATTCTTCTTCCGGTTCCGACTCTTCTTCCGGTTCCTCTTCGGGAACTTGTGAATCAGTCCACAAATCATTCCAATTTACATTTGACTCTTCATTATTATTAGGTGAGTCAATGGGACTTGTTCTAGAGGTAGACATCTATCACATAATATCAAACACGTTAAGAGATTAATATATCACATAATATTCATATGTTAAAAATATATAGTTTCCAACAAAAATGTTAAGCAATCATTTTTAAAGAAAACACGGTCGAAGTCCAGACTCACTAATGCATCCTAACAAACTCGATAAGACACACTAATGCAAATTTTCTGGTTCTCTAAGACCAACGCTCTGATACCAACTGAAATGTCCCGTTCTTATTGATTAAAAACGTTCCATATTAATTGATTTCGTTGCGAGGTTTTGACCTCTATATGAGACGTTTTTCAAAGACTGCATTCATTTTTAAAACAAACCATAACCTTTATTTCATAAATAAAGGTTTAAAAAGCTTTACGTAGATTATCAAATAATGATAATCTAAAATATCCTGTTTACACACGACCATTACATAATGGTTTACAATACAAATATGTTACATCGAAATCAGTTTCTTGAATGCAGTTTTTACACAATATCATACAAACATGGACTCCAAATCTTGTCCTTATTTTAGTATGCAACAGCGGAAGCTCTTAATATTCACCTGAGAATAAACATGCTTTAAACGTCAACAAAAATGTTGGTGAGTTATAGGTTTAACCTATATATATCAAATCGTAACAATAGACCACAAGATTTCATATTTCAATACACATCCCATACATAGAGATAAAAATCATTCATATGGTGAACACCTGGTAACCGACAATAACAAGATGCATATATAAGAATATCCCCATCATTCCGGGACACCCTTCGAATATGATATAAATTTCGAAGTACTAAAGCATCCGGTACTTTGGATGGGGTTTGTTAGGCCCAATAGATCTATCTTTAGGATTCGCGTCAATTAGGGTGTCTGTTCCCTAATTCTTAGATTACCAGACTTAATAAAAAGGGGCATATTCGATTTCGATAATTCAACCATAGAATGTAGTTTCACGTACTTGTGTCTATTTTGTAAATCATTTATAAAACCTGCATGTATTCTCATCCCAAAAATATTAGATTTTAAAAGTGGGACTATAACTCACTTTCACAGATTTTTACTTCGTCGGGAAGTAAGACTTGGCCACTGTTGATTCACGAACCTATAACAATATATACATATATATTAAAGTATGTTCAAAATATATTTACAACACTTTTAATATATTTTGATGTTTTAAGTTTATTAAGTCAGCTGTCCTCGTTAGTAACCTATAACTAGTTGTCCACAGTTAGATGTACAGAAATAAATCGATAAATATTATCTTGAATCAATCCACGACCCAGTGTATACGTATCTCAGTATTGATCACAACTCAAACTATATATATTTTGGAATCAACCTCAACCCTGTATAGCTAACTCCAACATTCACATATAGAGTGTCTATGGTTGTTCCGAAATATATATAGATGTGTCGACATGATAGGTCGAAACATTGTATACGTGTCTATGGTATCTCAAGATTACATAATATACAATACAAGTTGATTAAGTTATGGTTGGAATAGATTTGTTACCAATTTTCACGTAGCTAAAATGAGAAAAATTATCCAATCTTGTTTTACCCATAACTTCTTCATTTTAAATCCGTTTTGAGTGAATCAAATTGCTATGGTTTCATATTGAACTCTATTTTATGAATCTAAACAGAAAAAGTATAGGTTTATAGTCAGAAAAATAAGTTACAAGTCGTTTTTGTAAAGGTAGTCATTTCAGTCGAAAGAACGACGTCTAGATGACCATTTTAGAAAACATACTTCCACTTTGAGTTTAACCATAATTTTTGGATATAGTTTCATGTTCATAATAAAAATCATTTTCTCAGAATAACAACTTTTAAATCAAAGTTTATCATAGTTTTTAATTAACTAACCCAAAACAGCCCGCGGTGTTACTACGACGGCGTAAATCCGGTTTTACGGTGTTTTTCGTGTTTCCAGGTTTTAAATCATTATGTTAGCATATCATATAGATATAGAACATGTGTTTAGTTGATTTTAAAAGTCAAGTTAGAAGGATTAACTTTTGTTTGCGAACAAGTTTAGAATTAACTAAACTATGTTCTAGTGATTACAAGTTTAAACCTTCGAATAAGATAGCTTTATATGTATGAATCGAATGATGTTATGAACATCATTACTACCTTAATTTCCTTGGATAAACCTACTGGAAAAGAGAAAAATGGATCTAGCTTCAATGGATCCTTGGATGGCTCGAAGTTCTTGAAGCAGAATCATGACACGAAAACAAGTTCAAGTAAGATCATCACTTAAAATAAGATTGTTATAGTTATAGAAATTGAACCAAAGTTTGAATATGATTATTACCTTGTATTAGAATGATAACCTACTGTAAGAAACAAAGATTTCTTGAGATTGGATGATCACCTTACAAGATTGGAAGTGAGCTAGCAAACTTGAAAGTATTCTTGATTTTATGAAACTAGAACTTTTGGAATTTATGAAGAACACTTAGAACTTGAAGATAGAACTTGAGAGAGATCAATTAGATGAAGAAAATTGAAGAATGAAAGTGTTTGTAGGTGTTTTTGGTCGTTGGTGTATGGATTAGATATAAAGGATATGTAATTTTGTTTTCATGTAAATAAGTCATGAATGATTACTCATATTTTTGTAATTTTATGAGATATTTCATGCTAGTTGCCAAATGATGGTTCCCACATGTGTTAGGTGACTCACATGGGCTGCTAAGAGCTGATCATTGGAGTGTATATACCAATAGTACATACATCTAAAAGCTGTGTATTGTACGAGTACGAATACGGGTGCATACGAGTAGAATTGTTGATGAAACTGAACGAGGATGTAATTGTAAGCATTTTTGTTAAGTAGAAGTATTTTGATAAGTGTATTGAAATCTTTCAAAAGTGTATAAATACATATTAAAACACTACATGTATATACATTTTAACTGAGTCGTTAAGTCATCGTTAGTCGTTACATGTAAATGTTGTTTTGAAACCTTTAGGTTAACGATCTTGTTAAATGTTGTTAACCCAATGTTTATAATATCAAAAGAGATTTTAAATTATTATATTATCATGATATTATGATGTACGAATATCTCTTAATATGATATATATACATTAAATGTCGTTACAACGATAATCGTTACATATATGTCTCGTTTCAAAATCATTAAGTTAGTAGTCTTCTTTTTACATATGTAGTTCATTGTTAATATACTTAATGATATGTTTACTTATCATAATATCATGTTAACTATATATATAACCATATATATGTCATCATATAGTTTTTACAAGTTTTAACGTTCGTGAATCACCGGTCAACTTGGGTGGTCAATTGTCTATATGAAACCTATTTCAATTAATCAAGTCTTAACAAGTTTGATTGCTTAACATGTTGGAAACATTTAATCATGTAAATATTAATCTCAATTAATATATATAAACATGGAAAAGTTCGGGTCACTACAGTACCTACCCGTTAAATAAATTTCGTCCCGAAATTTTAAGCTGTTGAAGGTGTTGACGAATCTTCTGGAAATAGATGCGGGTATTTCTTCTTCATCTGATCTTCATGCTCCCAGGTGAACTCGGGTCCTCTACGAGCATTCCATCGAACCTTAACAATTGGTATCTTGTTTTGCTTAAGTCTTTTAACCTCACGATCCATTATTTCGACGGGTTCTTCGATGAATTGAAGTTTTTCGTTGATTTGGATTTCATCTAACGGAAGAACTTGCAGGGATCCATAATACATTTCATGTTTCCCATCTCCGCAAGTGTCTTGCAGATAATTCATCTTGGGTACCGTTAGACGAGATTGAGCTAAACAATAAGTTAGAATATATTGAGGAGCCGATTGCCATACTCGATGAGAAGGTCAAAAGGTTGAGAAATAAAGAAGTGAGAACTTTTAAAGTTCAATGGCGTCGTAGTAAAGGTTCCGAATTTACTTGGGAGCCCGAAGAGTTTGTGTTAGTGTATCTTCCCTCTTGTCATGCGGCTTGGATCGCGAGGACGCGCTCCGATTCATGTGGGGGAGAGTTGTAAGACCCTAATAATAATTGTACATCAGTGTAATTATGGTACATGAAGTGTGGGTGACCTTGTATATTAAAACAGAGGTCAGAGGGCGAACTGAGCAGGGTGCGCTCAGCGCACACTTAGGGGTGCGCCTGGCGCACTCCTCACTGTAGCCGGGTTCTGTTGTTTTATTCAGATATTTTGATGGGCATTTTGGTAATTTCACTTGTGGACGTATTGGAGGCCAGTAGGTCAGATCTTGGGGTATCATTCACTCCATTTTCAACAACCTTATCTTCTTCACTTTAATTTTGGAGAGAGAGTGTGATTTCTTGAGTGAGAAAGCTTAAATCCAAGAGGAAAAAGTTGTTCTCGGGCCAAAGTGCGGGTATTAAAGTCGTTTATCTACTCACTAGCTACGTTGGGGTTGTAGTGGTAAGCTCTAATGTTGATTTCCTTACTTTGATTTGGTGTAGGGTTAGGGTTTGGGTAAATGAAGAACATAAAACCCATATTTGTTGATTTTGGGTGTTCTTGGGTAAGATGGAGTCATGAAGACTCAATGGTAACTAACTTAGGGCTACAAAGTGTTAATTGATGTTATGAGTCCTAATTGGTTAGTTAATTACTAGCACACCTAGGTAATTGGTAAATGGGTGTTAGTTGGGTTAGTGGATGACCCGAAATGGGTGTGTTGACTTTAAATGAGTCAAAGGGGTTAATGATTTACATAGTTTGAGATTATGGGTATGAATTACCCTAATTGTGTTATAGTTAGTGTTGATAGACCTTAATCACTAGCTTTTAGGTGATTGACGATGGTCTTGACCCTTAAGGGGCGGTTTTGGTGAAAATGGGGCATTTAATGCATTTAAGTCATTAAATGCGCTTGAGTGAATTGTTGGTGTTTAGCCCAACAAGTTTGTTTGTTGATTGAGTACTTATTGTATTAGGTACTCGGCTTTGAAGCATTCGAAAGTATAAAATCATCACCAAATCGTTGAGGTGAGTGGAATAATTATATATGTATGTATATGATTTATTTGCTTGTGGGGTATGGGTTAAAGTTCGATGTTGACGATACCATATCCTAGAGTATATTGTTGGTACGTTTTGATGAGGGTTTAAGTTCGATGTTGACGATACCTCATGTATGGATTTAAAGTTCGATGTTGACGAAGCCATACCGCTATTGTAGTGAAATTTGATGAGGGTTTTAAGTTCGATGTTGACGATACCTCATATGTGGGTTTAAGTTCGATGTTGACGATACCACATTTATTGGGACGAATGAGAATTAAGTTCGATGTTGACGATACCATTCGTTGAGCTAGCCTTGAGATTCGAATAATAATAGATGTTGTGAACATCAATGCTTATGTATTGAGTGGTAACGTATTGTGTTGTTGCACTATATGATATTGTTATACTAGCTTATGTTATCGAGGATTTAGCGTTATACATTATAAAGGTATGCTAATTATGTTGCTAGTATGTATGTGGATATGTTGTAAGTGTTTGCAAGTAAGTAAGTTATATATGTATATGTATAATTATTGCATTCACTAAGCTTTGCTTACCCTCTCGTTGTTTATCTTTTTATAGGCTCGGGCGTTGATAAGGGTAAGGGCGTACGGTTGGATTAGAGATTTTCCGCTTGTTGTTTGATAGGGGACGCTTTTGGATGTGATAGGAGTTTGACCGAGATGTGGGTAGTTTAACCCCAAACACCATGCTCTTAGTGTCGTTTGGAATTTAAACTAGTGTGGTCGAAACTCGAACTTTTGTATGAAACTCGTAAAACGGTCGATGTGGGCCCCGTTTTGTAAAACTCATTTTATTATTGAATCGTGTGAGTTTTAACCATTATAACATGTTGTGAAAAGCGTTTCGTCTAAATATGTCGGGAAGTGGGAGATCTTTAATTGAAAATTGACAAAACCGGACAGAACTGAATCTTGGGGTGCGCGTGGCGCACTATACTGATAAAAAAAAAAAAATTGTGTTTCGCGTATTCGGTTGGTTATTGGTTTCGGTTGTTACAGAACGGTACAATTTCATTCCAGGACAGACTGTCACATCAGCGCCACGTCAATACTTCAATTCAAAATAGAATGAGGACTACACCACCAAAATTCATGACATATTTTCTCAACAAAACGGAACTCCTTATATATTACTGTAATTAATTATATAAATATACAAATATTAAAGTTAAAGTACAATACATATAGACAAGTTCAAATGAGAACCACAAAAAGGGTGAGAACTGCGAGAACCTTTTAATTTCATAGTTTTTATGCATTTAAACGCAACAAATTACATGCAAATGTTAATTAATGCTCATATTATTAAGAAACATATGTTCATTACCACAAATTAAATGTTAAATTGTTAATTATATGAAATGTTCACATGTCACATAAAGAAATATGCATCTGTGAACGGAAAATATATACTTGATTACATAAGTAAAACTTAAGTTTCTTCGGACTATTTTGTATTCATTCTTACTCTTCATCAACAATGATGGGTGATTCAATCTACTCACATGTGAAAATCTGTGTAAATGAAAAGTTCTCGCAGTTCTCACCTTTTTAGTGCTTCTCGTTTGAACTTTTAACACAACACATATATTCATAGTTCTCCGTCCTCTAACATGCCAAAAAAAACACGAGCAGCAACACGATGAGCTTGAGGGCGAATTAGGGCGGTGATTCGGTGAACTGTCATCTGTGTTCTCCTAGAGAGGACAAGGTGAGGGCGACGAGGAGAACGAACAATTAGCATTGGTCTTAAAAGGTTTTGGGCGTATTAAGGCTCTGTTCCAGAGTTTTTTATTAAAAGAAAGGAAAGGAAGAGAAATGATTATTACAAGAAAGAAAAGAAGGTGAATGATTTGCAATTACAATAAACTTGGGAACAGAAGAGATAGGAACGCTTCTTTTCAATCTAAATCTGCCCAATTTGAAAGGGAAATTATGAGGAAAAAATAGATTCAATTCCCCTTCCCCTTCATTTCTTTTCTTCCATACAAAAATTATCAGGAACACCTCTTTTTCTATACAATCTCTCTCTTTCTTTCTAAATCCCTTCTTTTCCTTCCAAAAATGAGCTTGGGAACAGTGCCTAAGGGTCTGAACTTGTATACGGTATAACTAAAAGGGTGATTAAGTAAATTACACCAGAGATATATGTAAGCGCTAAAATTAGAGAGTAGTGAACGATGGAAAAATTCCCCATTTTGAAGCTGATAATCGAGAAAGAACAAAGAGAAGTCGAAACCCTAGAATACTCAGTTTCATCCATCGTAAAAATTGGCCGTGTAATTCGCGGCAATACAATCACAATCAAGGACTCCGGCGTATCATCCAAACACTGTTGCGTTCAGTTCGATAATCAATTGAACAAATGGACTGTCTGTGATCTCAATTCCACAAACGGAACCTTTTTGAACGGTAAGTGTCTCAAATCTAATGCTCCGACGTGTCTCAGTGACGGAAATTGTATAAAATTAGGCGATTTTACATCAATGTCTGTGAAAATTGAAGCTCAATTGAGTGACCTAGGGTTAGGGTTTGATGAAAATTTTAGGGGAAATGGGGGTAAGGAACCGGTAGAGAAGCGAAGTTTGAGAAACAGAGGTGTGAATTTGAAAAATAAGGTTGAAACTAGGAGTTGTAAGATGACGTTGCGAAGTTCAAGGAAGGAGAGTTTTGTTTCGATTGCACCGAAAATTAAACGAGCAAGGATTGATGAAGAAAAAGTGGAAGATAAATGTGTTCGAGTTGATGAATGTAAAGAGGCTGAATTTGAGAAGGAGCATTTGGTAGAACGGTCTGAGAACGTTCGAAGTTATGATTTGGAAACAATGACATTAGAGGACTTTTTCGATTACTTGGAAATGAATTTGCGTAAAGAGATATATGAGAAATCAGAGAAGATCATTTTGGGTATGGAAGAAAAGGCTCGAAAATGTCGAGAGTTTAAGCTTTCAAGAACTGAAAACATTAACGTTCAATGATCAAATTCATGATAGAGTAGAGTTCTTTTGTTCATTATAAAAGATGAGAAATATAAGTAAATCTAGAACCTTGGTGTTCATGGGATTACTTGAAGATTAAAGGTGGATTAACTAATTAGGCTTATGATATATTAGCTTTTGTTGTGCTATATGCTGATATAAACAGTAGACCGAAACGAGAATAACCACCAATTTTCCTGTCGATGTTGATATTCTTTTGGTCTTATATGAAATCTCTTGTTCCATTCAATACACAACAGAAATCTGGCAATTTTTTGGCAGTCTTTTGGTATACACATTTGACTGCTTAGACTAGACCATTCACAATGGGTATACAATGCCCTTTTTATGTTAATGTGGACTTTAAAAACTCTCAAAACGCCTCAGTGGTCTAATATCTGAGGGTTCAAGCTACTCAATAGTCATCTACTTTTTCATTTGTTCCAATGTAAGCTATATATCCAAGAAATACCAATGTAGGTCATAAAGACTTAAGTGATGTATCAATATAAATTTACTAAACTTGTTAACCTGAAAAGTAAAAAAAAGGTATATTTTGGAATTTGATTTCGCAGATTAAGTTGTTTCAGTTGATGAAATGTAAACAAAAGTTGTTTAAAATCATTCACTAAACGCTCGCCAAACAGATTCGACTGAAAATTAATAACTCGTTCCAATTTGATTGTTGACCAAAAACTAGCGAACTTTGACTTCTAGATATCAGATTTTGTGATGTTTATCAATTGAAATTGATGGTTGCTACAGCTTATACGAACATCAAGGAACTATAATTTATGCTCGAATTGAATTGAGAGTGACTAGATTGTTCCGAGAACCTCATGGCCATGAGTGTTTGGTTTTAGCGAAGAAAACACACTCAAAATCAATGAATATGAGCTTGATGTTTGGATACGATGATCAACAAACATACAGAAAATGATAAGAATCACGAATCTAAGTTAGTTGGTAGCATAAATTTGGAAAAACTGTTAATGATATGAAGACGAAGATGAAAATGACCGGTTTAGCAGGTAGCAGGTTACCTTTTGTATACATCGATACAATTTACATTGGCAGTCTTTTGGTAACTTAAATCTAATATCTTATCTTGTTCCATTCAACATATAACAGAAATCTTGCAATTTTTGGCAGTCTTTTGGTATAGTCTTTTGGTATACGCATTTGACTGCTTAGACCATTTATAATGGGGCATACAACGCCCGTTTTATCTTAATGTGGAGTTTAAAAACTCTCAAAACACCCCAGTGGTCTAATATACCGAGTCTGATGGAAATATTATGAATTGAGACCGTATTTTGTTTTTTTAGAAGACTGAAAATATAAATACTACTACTACTACCTTTGTTGCATCTAATATAAGCGTTCACGACCGCGTTATTGTTATCCCCGACTCCCCTGTTGTGATCAAATATCTTTTTGATTATTTTGAGTTCAAATATTATACAATCGTCATAATGGTGCTAACATGACAGTATTTCTATGCACTCCATCCGACCATTATTCTGTAACTATACATAGACGTAAGAACTTAAAAGGAACCACTTCCATTTCTTTCTGCTACGACATCTTTGTTTTTGTCTTACACATTAACTTGATCAAATAGGAAAGCTTTTAAATTTAAACTCAAGTTTCGCCATGTGTGTTGTAACATTACAACTTAATGAAATAATCAAATGAACAAAAGAACCTTTCGAAAATACCTGAAATCCATCAGAGATAAACCCTAGTTAGTTTACATGAATGTTACAACCATCAAAAGTTACATACTGAACGTTACAATGTGGCAATTTCTTCGAGATCCTACATCCAAAACTTGGGATGCTTTGCCAATCAAAAAATCTTAGACCAAAGAATACTAGTCAACAAACGGGTTAGTTTTCCCCCTTCACAATTTCCATGTCCTGCAATTCAGCCACCAAACGAGCATACTCCCCTTGTGCATCTTCCAATTCTGTTTTAAGCACTACAACCTGCAATTCATACATAGGATGAACCATCAAAATTAGTTTAATTAAAGGATTAATGCATTAAACTTCTGTGTAACTTTCAACCCATCGGACCCATCTCTCTTGGCTAAATTTCTTTATTAGACACGTTTGAGATAAAACATAAATAATTCAAGAAAAAGTTGATTATGCATTTGTCTCAGGTATACAAAATAAAGGTCTAAACAGTACCTTGTGCTTAAGTTCTTCTTCTTCCTTCTCAAGCTCAAAGCATCTGAAAGAAAAAACAATAAAACAACAAATCATAACCTCACCATGATCATGTAATTCCTATTCCTAAAAATATATAAAATAATATTAAAAAGAAAAAAAAGATATTGTTAGATTATTCGACGGTAAAGCAGACATAAATAATAAGTATACTCACTGGGCTTTGAGTTTTTTGTTTTCATCTATGACACTTACTGCCCCTCCATTGTTTTCCAAATCAATCTACACATAAAGAATCATCAAATATTATATATTATATATTATATTAATTAATATAAACATGAATAAATAAAGAATGACTATTATATTATATTATTATATATTATTTAATAGCATTACCGAGTTAGTGCTGACATTAACCACTCTGCTCCCCATCCGAGCATCCAACTGGTAACTTTGAGACTCGTCTATCATTTTTCTTTTAATATGCGACCCTTTCAAAAAATAATAATGACAAGACATGATAAATAAATAATTATTAACATATAAACAATGTGATTTTAACTGTATATATTTGTTAATTATTATACCTTTTTCAAAACCGGGAGGGCAGCTTGGTATTAATTCTACTGGTTTAACAAAAGGGGAATTAGAAGAAAGAGCAGCCCTGTTGTTCACATTAGCTATAAATGGCGGTGGTTTTTTGGCGGGTCCCGAATTAGAAATAGGTTTCCTCGGAATACATCTATCGACAAGATGCTGATGAACAAAATTAGCTGAAGCCGCGTTTTCTGATGGTGGACGCGCTTTTTTCTTAATTTGGTAACCAATAAGTCCACAATGATAATCCCTAAATATTTTCAATCATCATTAAAACAATCTTTATACTTCGCCTTATAATAGTAATAGATATAGATATAGATACAGATATAGATATAGATATTGCTTACCAGTATTCCCATGTCATTTCTTTCAAGCGACTCACGAGTTTTTGATAAACAGACGTTTTCTCAAAATCTTGTTTATTGTGAGTAGGTTCAATAAAATTTGTTTCAAGAGCACCTACAAAAGAATTTGTTTTTAATAAAAAAAATTTTAAAAAAAATCACGCCCCGTTAAAAAAAGCACCGCCATACACAAACTCTTACCAACAACACCTCTGCCTCGACTGTCAGCATATTGGACCACTGGATGAAACGGCTACAACAAAAAGAACACATCGATGTTACAAAAAAAATTGATATCAAATGATTAACATTAATTAATTCTTCAAATTAAGTTACAGGGTAAGAGTTAATTACCAGTATCAAACGATTCTTGTGGTAAATGTTAAAGCCATGAATACTCACATTTGGAGCATCCTTATCAAACCCTATTGTTGTAATTACCGTACCCTGAATCGATAATCAAATACAACTATTTTAATACAAAACTAAAAAAAAAAATAAACAAAAATAAATATTTGACTTTTTGTTGACTAAATTTAATACAAAACTAAAAAAAAATAAACAAAAATAAATATTTGGCTTTTTGTTGACTAAATACAACCTCAGTTCGTCCATCGCTATGAGGTTTATACATGATATATTCAGTATGCTTCAAATCGCTTGCAATATTATGATAGATAACCGTTTTCCCTCGCAATACCATTGAAAAACTATCTGGTAGTTTTAAGTACAAGACTGATAAGTACGCCTGAAACATCATGAGATATAAAAAATTTAGTAAAAATATTGAAATTGTAAAAAAAAAATGATATGTATATTATAAAACTGAAGACTTACGCGCAGAGAACAACGGAGACGATTAGCAATGTGTTGTTCAGTTGCTGCGAAACGGGATGTTTCTTTCACTTTACCTTTTCCATCCCACGTAATACATATATCCTGAAAACATATTTGTTTTAACAAATTTTCATAATTTACACTAAACGAAAGAATTACATTTTTACTAAACCTATATAAACTTGACTGGTGAAAAAGAAAACATTATACAAATCTTGAATTACTTAATCATACTTAACGTTTTAGGTTAATTATTATATAATTATTTAACGTTTATACCTCAGGATCTAAGTCAAAATCAAGCTCCATTTTGCCATCACCATCAAGCCATAAATTGTATATGATGACTTTTGTGCCATGAGCACCAACATTTTCAAACTACACACATCAAAAAAATATTTATGTTAAAAATAATAATTCCCAGTAGTAAGATAATAAAGGGGTGGGACCTACTTGTTTCAGTAGTTCCTCCTCTGTTGAATACGGAGACCATTTCAAAATGACAGATAAATTTGAATTCGGATTGTCGTTATCCACTGAATGTAACGGATCAAAAGAACTTGTCATAAAATTGTACTGATAGTGAACCTGCAATTTACAAACACTTCACATTAATACATCTATTTAAATATGTTAAAAAGGATTTTTTTTTTTTTATTATTTTAATAAACAAAATGTATTTAATGATAAGAAAATGACTTCTTACCATTGGCACTACTATTCGGTCATAGCCTGATTGAGTTAAAAATGTATATGAAAGAAGACCGATACTTTGGGTCAACGTGCTGTACATTGAAAAATTCAAAGTCAAACCTCAAGAAAATGGAATGTCAATGCAATTAAATAAATATTGCTGCAGATGAGAAGTCAACAAAAGTCAAACCTTCCAGTTAAGTAGCGGCTGAAAACTATGACATCTGCTCCAAGTCTCATAGTACTGGTCTTAAAACCATTTCCATCTGAACATGTCTACAAGTCAACCAATCAAAATGAAGAAACAAAAATAAACGAGCACGAAAATTACTAAAAAAAGTTTAATTTCAAGACCAACATACACTTTCCAATCGCAAACTTTGACTTTTTATCTGAAAACCCGAAACTCAAACAATGGCGCATCGCTTCGGGATCCATCCCGCCCCCATCATCTAAAATAAGCAAAGATAAAGTTAGTATAACAAACTCATGTGCCAAAAAACTCTAAAGTATGACAAGAAGACTTGACCCGTTACAATATTTGTATACAAAAAACAAAACAACTAAAATCTTCACATCTTCATTTATTGTGTTTACATTTGTTTACTTCTGGTGTTCCAGAATACAATAATATCAAACATAACCTAAACACAATTTTATTCCTTAAAAAAAATCGCCAAGTTCAGATTTTGTAACAAATCAAGACTTCATCAAAAGAATTTACCTTGAATAAGCAATGCTGTAGATCCATCTTTTGGATTAATTTCTTTGTCTATAATTACAAAAGTGGCTTCGTTATGTATCTGCAAACATGAACATAAACATAAAGCAAGCTGTAACAAAAAAAAAAAAAAAAAAAAAGTATGAAATAAAGTTCA